>NW_027187391.1:3695806-3716900 GCF_028583685.1 Petaurus breviceps papuanus
TATACAAAAATATCACCATTATATAATATACATTTGTGTGTATATATCACCTCTCTAGATAGATAGATAGATAGATAGTTAGATATTAGTTTTCATAATTGCTGAAAGGGGAATATTACAGGTAATAAGTTGTTAATATGCTAAAATGCAAAGATAATACATCTACAAAACATTATGGATTATTATACATTGCGAAGATCTTTTTTCCTGATATAATTGGGAAATTAGCTTGCCATTCACTGGTAAAATATTAATAAAGCCCCTTGTGTACTTACAAATGTTTGCCAGCCTTGGAGAGAGAATCAAGGTAGTTCAGGGAAAAAAAGGAGTTTTATATTATATGAAGATAGTTCATGTGTTTGTGTGGGACAATTTATATCCTTCTCTCATTACATTGGTCATGGGCCACAAAATCTTGGGGTGACACTCATTTTCTTTTGAGAGTCACTATGGATCAAAGGAGTATGCCTCAGGTATCACAAAAATGACACAGTTGTGCATGTATTTAAGAGAGAAGTAGATGGGAATTGAACCATAGGGAAGAATAGGCTCAGGCAGTCCTTTTCAGTGATCTGCCTAGGAGGCACAGGGTATTAAGGCTACAGCATCTTGAGAAAACTGAGATATTAGAACAGCAGAATATCAGATCTCATATGTGTTCATGGTCTTACTTTCCATTCATATTGTATATATTTGTGGGAGAGTTAACTCCCATTTTATGGGAAGAATTTTGCATAATTACACAGTGCATTTTCTTAGTCTTTGTTTTACATTTAAATTTACATTGTTTTACAAAGGTGGGGTATGTGTCATAAGTTATAATTTTCATAGTTTTGACCCACAGAAGAATTTTGAACTTGGGAGTAGTCACTTTCCTGGGTCCCAGTCTACAAAATGTGTCAAGACAAGGAGATAACCCAGATGGATGTAACAGATACAACTTAAATATTTGAATACTGTATTGAGAGCCAACAGAATTGGTTATTGGTAACGGATCTATCTGTACTCAACTATGTAACCCAAATATGTCTCTAGTCTTTCATTTTCTTATCAGTACAAAGAAGACTTGGAATAGTTACCTACCAAATTTGATGTCACATGTTTCCTACCAATTCTACCAAATATAGCCTTTTAACTAGGGTTTCTCAAGCTTTACCTCTTTAGTCTAGATCTTCAGCTCACTAATCAAGATTTAAAGGGTCAGGTCCATCAAGTTGTGGAATGCTAATTCTTCCTCCTGCATTGAACCCTCAGGGAGAGGAAAACAATGGCTAGTGTACAAAAGTGGAACTCACCATAAGGCCAGATGGAGGATGATTTCCCCAAATCTCTGTAAATATGGAATATATTGAGCATACAAATTTAATTTTATTTTACAATGGTTAAAAAGTAGCAAATATAGGGCCCTTAATGACTTTTTTTAAACACCAATTAGAAATTATAAAAAGCTGTACAACCAGATAAGTTTATTTATTTATTGTTTATATCCCTTTTGTTGTTTTAAAATAAGCCCAATATTTGACAATTCAAAGTAATAAAAGAAAAAAAAAGATAGGGGTTTGGTCATTTCCCTTCTGTATTTTAAGAGTGTTTGATTTATAAAGAATTTATTTTTTATGATTTTATATAAAACTTTTAAAGAAAAAAATAAAACAAACCTGTCTATGATTGAAGTAATTTTTTTTATCATTATAGCTTGTGAAGAATGGAAAAAGTATAATATTATATTAAATGATTTAATGGAATAAAGAGGACCCTTAACAACAAAATAATTTGAAATAGTAAATTATTTTTTATAATTAAACATTATATGAAATTTAGAGGAATAGAGGGAGGAAGAAATATATAATTCCTATGTCTATATATTAGTATATTGAAAAAAGAGTTCAATGCAGGTAACCTTTCCAATGATATACAATGAAACCCACCTATATATTTTCATAAGTGTGACAATATCATGCAGATGCTGTCATAAATCCTCTCTAAGTAGTTAGCGCAATATACTAAAATCTTTCATCTAATATTTTTGGCATATTGTATTTACCAGATCACTTCAGTTCAACAAATATTTATCAAACCTTATGATGACCAAGGTACTGAAAGAGCTTCTGGGGCTGCAAAGCAACTAAAACTTTTGGGATATCCTATATATGCGCATACATATACATTATACAATTATATAAGGACTTGAGTCAGGAAGATGTGAGTTCAAATCCCACTTTGCATAATCAGCAATGTGACCTTGGTAAGTTGCAATCAATCATGCCCCACCCCACCCCCACCTCTGTTATCTTAGTTTCCTTCCATTATAAGTGAAATGAAGCTCATAATAACATCGATCTTGTAAGATCATTGGGAATATCAACTGAGATAATGCTTGTAAAATACTTTACAAAATGTAAAGCACTATATAAATCTGAGTTATCACTGTTCAGTCCTTCTCATCATTCCTAGTAGAATCCAGATGGAAATCGTCCAGAAAACATAAATCTGCTATTGTTATTATTATAATTGTATTTTATGTTCTGCAGACTTTTGCCAAAATAAGTTAACTGAGTACTTTTAAAATATTGAATAGGAATGTTCAGATAAAAATTAATTTTCTGTACACCCAATGACTGCCTTTTCAGGACTACTCCTGACCTGACAGAGATGATAGTTAAATATCTCTAATTCTTCAAGGTTTTTCTTCTGATGGATCTTTATATTTTCAAAGCTTCTCATGTCATATTGTTTGGAGACCATGAATATTTGATATAGCGACATCTATTTAAACATTCATAAAATGTGTGGATTCTTAATGTCATTGAACAATATCAATCCATTTACATTTAAAGATTTGTGTCTTTGCCCTTTCTGAATGATTGGCTGGCTAAGGTCTGAAGACAGGAACTTGGTGTAAGTTCCCACTCCAACTACCTCCAATACCTGTAAAATATGACTTTAAACACATTTTAGAGCTACAGAACCCTCAAAATGAGAGAGAGAAACAAATCTCCCACTAAAGGCAGCCTGGAAGGCCAACAGAAAGGGTCTATCACAGCTAGCTTGGAGCTGAGCACAGTCCCATGTGAGGTGTGCTGTCTGAGAACTGGAGCGGCCTCAGTCAGTGGCACAGACTGGCCAGAGCAGATTTTAGGAGAGTGATCACCACCAGCTTTGGCAGTTTCCAGACTCCTCAACATATAAACTCCCAAGAAAAAGTAAAAGGTCAGTAGGGAACTCTGTTGGAACTGGGTGATGGAAGACCACAGTCCAACTCTTGCCCCTGCCCCCAGGGGTGGGGTGGCAGAAGGCATAGTGGCTGCAGCTGGTGCCACATAGGTTCTTCTGGAGCTCCTGGCCTGCAGATTGTAGGGGGACCAAGCAACCATTAAGAGGGTAATCACTCTTTCTTTGACCTGCCTGGATCTGCATCACAGTCTTTGGTGAGGGACCTAGGGTGAGTGTGCCAGAGCTTTTGGTAGCTGTAGAGAGGGCCACTCCTCATAGTTCTGAGAACTAAAAAAAACAAACAAACAAACAAAAAAAAACAGTGATTAGGACACAGCTCTCTCCACTCTGGAAGCAGAGTTTTACCCTGGCAAAGAGCTCAAAAGTCAAGTAATTGGCTGGCAAGATGAGCAAGCAGGGGAAGTACAATCAGACCATAGAATCCTTTTTTGGGGACAAAATGAATCTAAAATGGAACCAGAAGAAGTTAACAAAGTCAAAACTCCTGCATCAGAAGCTTCCAAGAAAAATATGCATTGATAACAGGCCATGGAGGAGCTCAAGAAGAATTTTGAAAGTCAAGTATGAGAGGTGGATGAAAATTTGGAAAGAGAAATGAAAATGATGCAAGAAAATCATGAAAAGTGAGTCAACAGCCGGCTGAAGGAGACCCAAAAAAATACTGGAAAAAATAACACCTTAAAAAATAGACTAACTCAAATGATAAAAGAGGTCCAAAAAGCCAATGAGAAGAAGAATGTCTTAAAAAGCTGAATTTGCCAGATGGAAAAGCAATTTCAAAAGCTCACTGAAGAGAATAATATCTTCAAAATTAGATTGGAGCAAATGGAAGCTAATGACTTTATGAGAAATAAAGGTGCTATAAAAGAGATCCAAACAATGAAAAAAATAGAAGGCAATGTGAAATGTCTCATTCCACTGAACTAGAAAATAGATCCAGGAGAGAGAATTTAAAAATTATTGTACTACTTGAAATCCATGATCAAAAAAAATATCCTAGACACAATTCTTCAAGATATTCATAAGGAAATTTGCCTTCATATTTTAGAACCAGAAGGCAAAATAGAAATTGAAAGAATTTGCTGATCACCTCTTGAAAAAGATCCCAAAAGAAAACTCTCAGCAATATAATAGCCAGATTCCAGAGCTCCCAGGAGAAAATATTATGAGCTGTCAGGAAGAAACAACTTGAGCATTATGGAGACACAATCAGGATAACACAGGATCTAGCAGCTTTACACTAAGAGATGGAAAGGCTTAGAATATGATATTCCAGAGGTCAAAGGAGCTAGGATTAAAACCAAGAACCACATATCCAGCATAACAGAGTATAATGATTTGGGGGAAAATATGGTCTTTCAATGAAATAAAGGACTTTCAAGTATACTTGATGAAAAACCAGCGCTTAACAGAAAATTTGACTTTCAAATACAAGAAGCATGATAAGGTAAACAGGAAAATGCAATCATAAGAACCTTATTAAAGTTGAACTATTTATATTCCTACATGGAAAAATGATAACTGTAACTCATGAGACTTTTCTCAGTATGAGGATAGTTGGAGGGAATATATATGTATGTATGTGTAGGAGGGTATGTGTTTATAAATGTGTATGTGATTTTGTGTATATGTGTGTACATGTATATATAGATAGAGGGCACAGGATCAGTTGAATAGGAACGGATAATATCTAAAAAATAAAATTAAGATGTGAGAGAGGAAAATATGAGACAAGAAGAAAGAGAGTAATAGTATAGAGGAAATTATCTCATATAAAAAAAAAAAACAAGAGAAAACTATTACAATGGAGGGGAAGAGCAGGAAGGTGAAAGGGATTGGGTCAACCTTACTGTTATTGAATTTGGCTTAAAGAGGCAATAACATACACACTCAATTGGGTATCTTCCCCTACAGGAAAGAAGGCCAAAAGGGACAAGAGTGGTAATGATAGAAGGGAGGGCAGATTGAGGGAGAAGTTAGTTAGAAGCACACATTTTGAAAAGGGATAGGGTCAAAGTAGAAAATAGAATAAGTGGGGGGAGGGATAGGGTGTAGGGAAATATAGTGAGTCTTTTACAATATAACTACTATGGAAATCTTTTGCATAGCTACACATATACCACCTATATTGAATTGTTTATCTTTCAAGTGGGGGTACGTAAGGAGGGAAGAAGGGTAAGAATATAGAAATCAAACTTTTAAAAACAAATGTTAAAAAATCATTTTTACATGCAACTGGGAAATAAGATATACAGGCACTGGGGTATAGAAATCAATTTTGCCCTACTAGAAAGTTAGAGGGGGGTGGGGGAAAGATATAAGACAAATCAGATAGGTGGAAGGGGTATTAAGTATGCTTTCTATCTTGGAGTGGGGGGTAGAGGAAAGATGAGGAGAAAATTTGTAACTCAAAATCTTGTGGAAATGAAGGATGAAAACTAAAAATAAATTTAAAAAGAAGAAAAAAACAATCAATTAAGCAGTCAACAATGAAGCCCTTGCTTTGGGCCAGGCACTGTGCTGAATATAATCAGAATATAAAACCAAAAAAGAAATCCATAAACTCTAAAAGATTATATTCTAATGGGTGAGATGACATGTATATAGGTTGGTAAATACAGTATATTAAAGGAGATAAAAGATATTCTAATTGGGGAAAGGCTTTAGATCCTGGGGGAGGCAGGGAAAGGCTTCCTGCAATATTCAGGGTCTGTGCTGAACATTGGAGGAAGTCAGGGAAGTTAAGAAATGGAGGAGTGGGAAAAGAGAACATTACAAGTATGAGGCACAGTGTAAAGTGAAGTGTCCTCATAAAGGAATTATATGTCAGTATCATTGGAATATAAAATATATTCTATAACCTACAATTCTATTAGCATAGAGAAACTCCTACTGATGAAGATCAGGCAGCAATTGATCTGTAACTTAGTCTTAAATATTTTTCTGGGACAGTGAGATGTTAAATGATTTGCCCATGATTAGACAAATTTTTTTGTCTTAGAAGCAAGGCTTGAGTCCAGGTGTTTGAGTCCACGTGCACACACACATGTGTATATATGTATATACATACACACATAACACATACATGCATAATACATAATATGCACATACATATACACACGCTACATTTACCCTTTGTATTTGCTAAAATTTTCAAATAGCTCTTAAAACAGCTCAATAAGAACATCTGGCAGTCCTCTAAGTACCCAGTGGTTTGGTGTATATAATTCTCATGAATTATCTTACCATATCCTTATTTTTCTTTGTTTTCAACTTCATTAATTAGTTTTACTCTGTTCTACTAAGTATAAATACCATACCATTCTCCATCATACTTCCCTCCACATACTCCACCCAGCTCCCCCGATTAGCTTTTGGATTTCCTTATATGACTTTATTAAAAAAGTAATGTACTCTGTCAAGTATATTGTCTACATTTTTTTCAGACTTAGAAAATTTTTCTTCCAAGTTAATATGGCTACTATTCTTACTTCATTGTTTATAACAAGAGATGTTGTCAAAAGCTGCACTTATCTTCATGATTGTCTTGTTTTATCTACCTATGTGAATGTTCCTTTTCAACCTCCTTTCCTGATTTATTTTAAGTATCATGGCCCCTATATCTAAGTGTAACCCAAGACTCTTCCATGGCTTCACTTCTATTCTCTCTCTACACTCTCTCATTTTATGACTTCATCAGCTCTCATGGGTTTAGTTTTCATCTCTATGCATATAACTCCGGAATAGTCTCCTCTTCAGTTCAAGTTGTATATCAGGAAGAGTTTCTTGGATATTTTCAGCTAGACATTCTATACTCAACATGACCAAAATGCTTCTCTGTCTCTTCCTTTCCTTAACAAATCAGCCTCTTTTCCAAACATCCACACTTCTGTCATGAGTACTATCTACCTTCCAATCTCCTAGATTTCAAATCTGAGCATATATCTAATCTTTTGGTAGATCTTACTGTTTCTACACCTACAATATCTCTGACATCTGTCCCCTTCTTTCCATTCATATAGCCATTAACTTAGTTCAAGTCTTCATCATACATTACCTAGACTTTACGATATCCTTCTAATTTTTATCCCTGCCTCATTTTTCCCCTTTCCCATACACCCTCCACACAACTGCCATAGTGATCTGAATATTTACAAGCCAAATATGTCATTCCCCAACTCAATAAACTTAAGTTACCACTACCTGGCTTAAATCTATCTTTTTTTATTGGGTTTTTGTTTTTGTTTTTTTTGCTTTTTACAGAGCAATTGGGGTTCAGTGACTTGCCCAAAAGTCACACAGCTAGTAAGTGTGTCAAGTGTCTGAGGCTGGATTTGAACTCAGGTCCTCCTGACTCTAGGGCTGGTGCTCTATTCACTGTACCTCCTAGCCACCCCTTAAAACTATCTTTCCAATTTTTTATGACAAATTTGTATACTTCCCATCCTGTATCTTATGGCCAAACTAAGGTCAAACTAATGTCTCTGATTTTTTACACATTACATTCCATCTCTAGACTCCATGACTTTACACTGGGTGTCTCTCCTGGTTGAATTCATTCCAAACTCACTTCCATCTATTGTAATCAATTATTTCCTAAATTGCACTTCTACATGATGCCCTTCTTAATTCCCCCAAGTTCTAGTAGTCCCCTTTCCCTGCAATTTTACCATACATTTGTTTTGTATATATTTGCATATTGTTTCTCCACATATAATGTAAGTTCCTTTAAGGTAGTGATCATTTCACTTTTGTCCTTTCAGCTGTAGTCCCTAGCCTAGTCCCCAGGGAAGGGGCTTAATAAAAGTTTTGATAGACCTATTATTTTTTGCTTGTGATCACACCAAGACAAGACTTCCAAAAGTGTCACCAAATGGTATTTCTTGATATAGTCTGACACATGATGAAATCATTGTCTTTATTTGGTTTTCCAAAATACATTCTGTCACATATCTTTCCTTTTAGCTATAACTTCTTCGTGTATTCTGGTTTTATTTGTAATGAGAATATCAATTTTAATAGGTTTCAGTTTTTTGTTTTTGTATCATTGGTGGTTGGGCCTCTACAAATCCTACCTTTCTGTCTCATCAAGGTTTGAAAATGATTAATGACTCTTTTTAATCTATGTCAGTGAGAGTAACCCTTGGATGATTTTATCATGGTAGAAAGTCTTGATGGAATCTTAATAAAGCTGCCCGCAGCCCCAATATTCTAACTTCCTTATAGGTCTCACTGAACAGCAGACATGTCCGGGTTTTAGCACACAATCTATCTTTAATCACACCACAGGCCCCAAGACTCAATCATAGGCCTCATTGAATAACAGGCCCACTGCCCCTATCTAGACACTGCCCTCTCCCCCGACTCAATATCCTTACTTCCTCAAATATGCCTTACTTTCTCATCAAAAACAAACAAACAAAATTGGCATGTCCATGACCTCATGTTTCACAAGAACAACAGATGTGTGCATGTGAAAGGATGCTAGCCACTGCCTCTAGCTAGCCACTACCCCCAAACCCATTCCTCATTTTCCCCATGGAAACAGTAGATGTGTCTATGTACTCAACCACAACCACATCCATCCAATCTCAGACAGGACCACAATAGCCAATCAATCAGAAAGCAGTACTACCAGGATGTCCAAGGAGGATGTGGACCCCAAACAATAGAAGGGTCTTTCCCTAGGTAGGCACCTGCATAGTAATAACAAAAGTTGTCCTCTATGTGAACTTATGATATAGAGAGGTTTATTATAATATTATTATCATACATACATGATTTTTTTTAGTATTCATTGCTGGTAATTACATGCAGAGTTCCACTGAGACTAGGACTCCTCCCCATTACCTAATCCCTTAACAAACCTCTCCTCCCTTTAAAATATTCATAATTTCTGTGGTATAATCAGTATCATTACAATATAAAGTTACCTATCTTGTATCACTATGTTGCTGGTTCCTCCTGGAACTAAGCATGCAGGACATTATCACTCTCAATAAATGCCTTTAGTCAGATTGGAGGTTATCTACATCTAATTTCTTTGAGATGGACTGCCGTTCCCCCCCCGCCCCCCAACACACCATGAAACCACAACAGTTTTCAAGTTGGTTCCTAGTAAGTGACTTTCTGATGTCGGAAGAAAAGCCTAGCCAAGTACAGTGAAACTCCTCACCATTTGAATAACTACCAGATCTTGGATTCTTTAGCTATGGCAATGCTTAAAATAATAAACAAAAATGTTTAAGTCCTGTGTGCTCCCCTTCTGTTTCTGCAGTGATAGAGTGGCATAAAAGTGGCCAGAGGGAATTAACAAACAAGCAGTATGTGGATCAAATCCAGGCTCAGACACTTATTACCCACCCAGAAACACCTGGCCGTGTAACCTTGAGCAAGTTATTTAACCCCAACTGCTTTAAAAAATAAAAAAGCAGTATGAGACCATCTTTAAATATGATGCGAGAAAAATGTGTAAATTATATCTATATCTACATAAATGTATTTGTATATTATTATATTTGCACACATACATACATATATAATATATGTAATAGCTAACAAACATTTCACCAATAATGTTAATTTCTCTAGTCAAAAAATTCTCTAAAGCAAGGTTTGTTAAACCTCTTTTGTTTAAATCCTACTTGAAGAAACTATTAAATGTATCAGATAGAGGTTACTTAAAATAAAGATAGTTAGCTAACTAGAGATAGATTTTTAGCATATATATCTATATCCATGCATTTATCCTTATTAGCTTCACAGACTCCACCTTCCTCCTCAAAAGTCTGTTTGTTGACCTCAAGTTGATGCTCAATAGGATGTGCAGGTAGACTCTACAATCAGATTAAAAACTTGCCCAAACTGCTCCAGAGGATGTTTCATCAATAGTGCTAATACATCATTTCCTTTATGGAATAGCTGGAAAGGGCCTTAGAGATTACTCACTCAATCTCTTTCATTCTACACATAAAGCACAGGAAAGAGAGGGTAAATAATTTGGCCAATATCAGAAATGTAAAAAATAGCAGTTTAAAATTAAACTCAGGTCTACTAACTTTAAATTTAGTATTATTTCCATAAGACCTACAATTACTTCTACTTACTTCCTATAGTTGGATAGTAGAGAGTATGCAATGAGGATATTTTTGAGCATTTACCATAGTAGACCTAGAGAGAACTCCACCAACCAAATTCTGGTCCTTTAGGCAATTTCAAAGATAAACATAAAGAAAATACCTTAAGGACAAAAAAGAAAATGAAAAAAATGGTTAATATTCAAATTTGCTTTTTTACCCAAGATATTACTTTTTTGTAACTGAAGAACTAAGGGAAAAAAAACTTGCTAAAACTCTAGTTACACTTTAGGAGGAAAATACTATGGGTCAGAGTCAATATTGATCTTTAGTTGTGAATTACCAATAAGCTTTCAATACCACCTTTGGTACATACCAAGGATATCCTGCTGGGAAAGAATATACTAATAGTGGTTTAGGTCTTGGTAAATCTAAGGTATAAGTGTAAAGTGACTATTGAATGGTAACTGAATTTAGTTAGTTAACAAGGATCTCCCTTTGAAAGAAAAAAAACATTTCTTGCTCTGATATTAAGGCCTATTCGAAATAGTTTTTAATGACAAATTTTTAAAAGTTTTATTATTGCAAAATATGTGCAGGGTCCCCTCCTCCCACTTCCCATTCCCTGATAGCAGCTTACCTGTTCTGATGAGCTGGATCAGCCTTGTGACTTCTATAAATAGATAGCTTGCCAAAACCTCTGATTCTATTATTAGCGATTAGATAGATGACAACTAATCAGCATTCACTATTCTAATTGCACTGCATCTGGGTTCTTCACAGCCCCCTGTAATTTTGTCTGTTAGAAGTGAAAAATGGAAAAGGAAAACTCTTCCATTCTTATTTGCACATTTTTGCCAAAATTATGATTTAATAGCAATAAAATTTTCAACAGTGAGGCAATTTTCCCCTGTTTTTATCCCAAAGTCACATCAAGTGAACCTGAATCAATGATAAATGTCGACATTAAAGCCATCATTGTTAATAGTATTCTATATCATTTGTCTTTTGTTCAGTGAGACCAAATTACAATCACCACATGACTGTAGCTTATCTCGTGATTAATGATGGTTTTACTAAGTAACTGACAGTGAAGCTTCTAGGAGGAAAATGATAATGTATTTCAAAATTCATATGATAATGCATTTTAAAATTCATATAAATATATACACATATATTGCATATATATGTACATATGTATATATATGTATGGTTTTCAAATATGATTCTTAATTTCTTAGATGGACAGAAGAGATTTGGAAGAGATCTTGGAGAGCTTCTAGTCTAACTAATTTACTTTTCAGATAAGGAAACTGAGCCCTTAAAACCCAGAAAGTTGGAGAGTTTGAACTAGAACCCTTGTTTTCTCACTCCTAGTCCACTGGTCATTCTAGAGCACCATTTGTGGGTGCCAATGACATACCAAATACAAATACTATTTTATTTTTTAGTTTTTAATTGTCACCTACCAAGTTAGTTAGAGTGAAAGACAAACATTTTGCTATGAAAAGAAAGCATATTCAAAGTAGACTCAAACCTCTCTTGGGAGAGATGCTGTCTTTTTTTCAGAATGATTAAACTAAATCCATATTGAGAAGGAAAGTTAATCAGAAAATAAGACTTACTTATGCATTGAGGGCTATTCTGTATGATCTCTTCACTGACCTAGGATTCACTAAATTCCATTTCCTTTAAAGTCATTGTTACGCAGCCAAGCCTTTGGCATGGGGCAATTATCATCATATATTACTCTTCTGGTATTATCTAAGTGGTGTTGGCCTAGAACCTAATTGATATTTACATTATTGTTGGTCCCAATTGTAACTCTTTGCAAAGATTTATACAGTTTTTGTTTGTTTAAGGAAATAAGCATCCAGGAGAGGTGACAAATGGTATTCCTGGAACTCTACTGATTTCTAATTTTGAATCTCAATGTCTGATCTTTTTCCAAAATTGATTTTAGTTAAATTCAGTTGAATAGAACCTTTGAAATCTATCTCCCCCCACCCCCGCCAAAAAAAAAAGTAGAATAAATACTCTAAAGTCACCACTGACCTCTAGGTCATATATTTTAGTAATTAGAGCAATAGTGTCTTGGGCTCCTTTCCCAGATCTTCCATATGCTAATTCACTGTGCCTGTGGTGGTTGAAACATGTTGAATTTCCAAAAGCTAATAATCTACCATGAGATCATATTACTAGTAACAATGCCTTTGCAGATTTTCATTTTGTTTCTATGCTTTTAGTGAAACAAGAACTAAGAAGAAATTTTTCTTTTTTTTTTTGACATGTAGATATTGTATGTAGAATTTTGCTAAAATATTGTGCTTAATGTCTTACATGATATTTTACTTCAAAAGAATCAGGAGATTTTATTTGTATTATTTTTATTTTAATCTGAATGCATATTTGATTAATGACTTCTTTCCTTATTAGTATCTCTTAGTACATCCAAATACTCTTGACATTGTTGTTAAATCTGACAATGTGATTAATCATGCTTCTGTTTATTCTTCTGTTGCATTGCAGTTATTGTTTGCTCCATTTTTATGGTCTGAAAAATTCATATATAATTATTAAACACACTTTTAGCAACATTTTGCTTCTCCAAATCTACTAAATGAGGATATTACTAAGTATAGTACTATGTTCCTTACGCTCATTTCTTAGGGCTAGTATGAATATCTGTATGAAGCATTTATACAATGCTTCAATTTCCTTAATAGATAATACTGCTTATTATGGTGCTATAATTGAATGAGGAAAATGGAATGACTAGTGTATTTGACAACTTTTAAACAGTCTCAACAGGTAAATTAAACTGTAGAATTGTGATGATTATTCAAATTTGGAGGGGGAATAATCTTTACAACAAAAAAGTAATATGTTTTACTCACCTAATTTTACTGGAAATATAAATTGTTAGAAAACTTCATGAAATTATTCTAATGTCTTTCATTTTGCTAATTTAATCATATGTCCATACCAAATAGATTTTGCATCTATGAAGTAGAATTAAATTAACCCAAAGAGATGATATCCAAAGACTAATTTTCCTTATTGGGATTTTTGCTCATCTATCAAGGAACTGAGAAAAAAATGTTCTTTGAGGCAGATTTCTATTTTGTGTGACTAATTTATCAATATAATCTGCTTAGAGTCAACATTTCACTTTTATTAATTTGGAAAGAGTATTAACTGAGAATTTCCCAACTTCAAAATTCTTCTGAACCTAAAAGAAACATGGCAAGAGTATACTTAAAAAATAAAACTTTAATATATATTTAATGGTTTCCTTATAAGAAAATATTTTGATTGTGATATTGATGATTGGTTGATTGATTCATTCAATAGATCTTAATTTTAAGTACATATCTTATGTTATGCATTCTTAGGGGTGGTAGGAAGAAATAAGTGAGACATGATTTCCCATAACAAGGATATTAAAATGTAGTGGGAAAGAATAAGGCATATGCCTGATAGAATACAAACAACATTTAAAAAATATTAATTAATTATTTCATTGATTTTTTTTTGTTTTCAACATTCATTTCTACAAGATTTTGAGTTCCAAATTTTCTCCCCACCTTTCCCCTCCCCACCTCAAGATGCCATGCATTCTGATTACCCCTTCTCCCAGTTTGCCCTTCCTTCTATTACACCCTCCCCCCCTCTTATTGCCTTCCACCTTACTTTCTTTTAGGGTAAGATTAATTTTTTTACCCCATTGTCCATATATCTTATATCCCAATTGCATGTAAAAATCCATTTAAATTTTTTTGGACATTTGTTTGTAAAACTTTGAGTTCCAAATTATCTACCTTATTTCCTCCCCAAACACCCTCATTGAGAAGGCAAACAATTCAATATAGCTTGTACATGGAGAGTTATGCAAAATACTTCCATAATGGTCATTTTCTGAAAGACAAACTATATTTCCCTCCATCCTATCCTGCCTCTCCCAATTTATTCTATTTTCTCCTTTGACCCTGTCCCTTTTCAAAAGTCTTTGCTTCTGAATACCATCTCCCCCCAATCTGCTCTCCCTCTGTCACTGTCCAGCTTATGCCCTTGCCCCTTACTTTCCTGTAGAGTAAGATACCCAATTGCGTGTGTATGTTATTCTCTTCATAAGCAAAATCTGATGAGGGTAAGATTCACTCATTTGGTCTCACCTACTCCCTCTTCCCCTCCATTGTGAAAACTTTTTTCTTGCCTCTTTTACATGAGGTAATTTACCCCATTCCATCTCTCCCTTTCTAATCCCAATATATTTCTCTTTCATCCCTTAGTTTTTTTACATATCATGCTTTCATATTCAACTCACCCTGTGCCATCTATCAATTATCTATTTACTTATTTTTCATTTCTCCCAACTACCCTAGTACTGAGAAAGTTCTCATCATTAATAAATATCATCTTTCCATGTAGGAACACAAAAAGTTCAATTTTAATCAGTTCTTTATGATTTCCCTTTCCTTTTTACCTTTTCATGCTTCTCCTTAGTCTTGCATTTGAAAGTCTAATTTTTTATTCAGCTTTTTTCTTTTCATCAACAATACTTGAAAGTTTACTATTTCATTAAATATCCATTTTTTTTTACCCTGGTTTAAGATGTACCTCCTCTGACCTCCAGAATATCATATCCCAAACCCTTTGATTCCTTAATGTAGAAGCTGCTAGATCTTCTATTATCCTGATTGTGATTTCACAATACTCTAATTGTTTCTTTCTGGCTGCTTGCAGGATTTTCTCCTTGACCTGAGACCTCTGGAATTTGGCTACAACATTCCTAGCAGTTTTCCTTCCTTTTGGGTTCTCTCTCAAGGGGACATTAGTGGATTCTTTCCATTTCTATTTTACACTCTGGTTCTAGAATATCAGGTCAGATAATTTCTTGAAAGTTTATGTCTAGACTTTTTATCATGGCTTTATGTAGTTCAATACTGTTTAAATTCTCTCTCTCCTGGATTTATTGTCCAGGTCAGTGGTTTTCCCAATGTGATATTTCACATTGTATTATTCATTCTTTTGGTTCTGTTTTTATAATTTCTTGCTTTCTCATGAATTCATTAACTTCCATTTGCTCAACTCTAATTTTGAATGAATTATTTCCTTCTGTGAACTTTTGGACCTCTTTTTCTATGTGGCCATTTCTTTCTTTTGAGGTATTTTGATGCTCATTGACTTTTTGCACCTCATGCCATTTGGGTTAGCCCATGTTTTTAAGGTGTTATTTTCTTCAATATTTTTGTGATTCTCCTTTAGCAAGCTGTTGACTTGTTTTTTTCTTGATTTTCTTGTATCACTCATTAATCTTCCCAATTTTTCCACTATTTCTCTTACTTGGTTTTCAAAATCTTTTTTGAGCTCTTCCATGGCCTTTTGACCAATTCATATTTTTTTCTTCGAGGCTTTTGATGTAGGAGCTTTGACTTTGTTGTCTTCTTCACGTTGTATGTTTTGATTTTTGTCACCTAAGAAAGATTCTATAGTCTGATGTTTTTATGCTGTTTGCTTATTGTCCCAGGCAAATACTTGATTTTCTAACTCCCTATCAAGGTAAGACTCTGCTTCCAGGGTGGATGGGGTTGGGTGTGGGTGTACTGTCCTAGGCTTCAGGGATTTTGATTCAGCTTCTCTATCCCTCATTGTCTAATTGTTTCTGAACTCCAAAAGCAACCATTGCTGCTGGTGCCACCACCTCTGCAACCCCAGGGATGGAGCTGGAACATGTGCATGCATTCCTCTTTCACCTAGGTCCCACAGAGATCCTCCACTGACCTTTTATGCTGTATTTTGTGTTTGTGGGTTGAGAAGTCTGGAAACTGCCACAGCTGCCAGCAATTCAATTCCCTGAGTCCTGCTCCAGCTCTGTCTTTGCCAGCAAATGTCATGACAAATTATGTGCTGCTCCCAGCCCAGTGCAATATACACCTCCTATTGACCTTCCAGTCTATCTTGGACTGGAGATGTGTTTCACTATATCATTGTGTGGGTTTTCAAACTCTAGGATTTGTTTAGAGTCATTTTTTACAGATAAGTGGACAGGTTTTGGGAAAATCTCAAGCAAGTCCCTGTTTTTACTCTGCCATCTTGGCTCCACCCCCAGAATGTACTTTTAATCTAAAAAAAGTGTCAGAGCTTGTAGCAACCAAGATTATCCCATGACCATGGCCCTTTGGTTTTGTGTATTTTAAAATTGTGTGGACAGACCTGACTCAAAGAGTATTTATGTACATCATCTTGACACAAAAACATATTAAAATATATTAGATACAGTGAATCACCATTCATCACAACACTAATCCCAACAGTACATTGAATCAGGATTGGAGACAAGATGGAAAAAGTTGGGAATTTTCATAGAATCACTGAATTCATTCTTCTGCCCATAGGTTCAACTGTCAAAACTACCCATTACAATTTCAAAGGCCCAACAGTTTAGCACATGAACCCTAACAGTGTAGAAATGATTATGCTTAGTAACTGACTAACCACTGTTAATGTTAACACTCCCCACTCAATTAAAATTTTCTCAGTTCTACCATGTATCATTTCATCATCATGAAGTAGAATATATAAAGTTGATCTGAGGCCATGGGGCATGTGGTATTTGACCTGGATGCCAACTTGGCTAGTTGTTACTCAGACTGAACTTAAAACCATTCCAGATAAGGATAATTTTTAATGTTTTAAAAATCCTTTTCTCATTAGAGGTCTGTGTGGTAGGAAAACTACATACTAATACCTTTATTTTCCAGTTAAAATAACACAGAGTCTTAGAGCATTGGGTCTGAAGTCAGGAAAACCTGGTTTCAAATATGGCCACAGACACTCACTAGCTATGTGACCCTGGGCCAGTCATGTTTGTTTCAGTTTCCTCATCTAGAAATTCCTCATCTATAATACCTTAGAGAAGGAAATGGGAAAGTACTCCAGTCTCTTTGCCAAGAAAACCCCAAATGAGGTCACATGGAGTCAGACATGACTGGAAAATTTACTGAATGACAACAAATCTTCATCATCCTCCCAAGTCTTTATGCCGTTTCCTCCAAACAGTTATGTATTTAACTATTTTATATTTGTTTATATTCATTACACATGCACATACACACATGTTCATATCTGATTTTGTCTCCTCTCTTAAAATGTTAGCTACTTTAGAATTAGCTTCTTTGGACCTAGAACAATTCCTAGAATTTAGTAGATGCTTAATAGATGTTTGTTGATTTATAGCCTATATTTTATCATGTTGTGAAATGATAGGATTGGGATTTGAACCCATGTATTTATTGCTTATAGTTTTGCTTAGAGATTAAGAGAAATTAAGTTGGACCCAAGAAGTTTGCTGTTGAAATCTTGCCTCAGATACTTAGCTGTGTGACCTTGAGATTTAATACTGAAATATAACTTGAAGGGTTTTTACCAAATGTCTTTATTCCAATCCTCCCCACCCCAGTTTTCTATATGCCCCACATTAGAAGTATGGGGGGAAAGGTGCAATTTAGTGATATGGGTGAGCCATGGTAACCTTAAGGAAGAGTCTTCCTTCATACATCATTTCCTTCTTCCTTGCTTATTGTTCTTTCCCCACATTTATGCTATGAAGTTCAAATTCCTCATATCACTTTTCTGTTCTTGGCTTCTTTCCATGATATATAATTAAATAAATTCGATAAGTAGAAATACAAGGATTATTGTTTGTGTATATATGTTTCTGAGGGCTTGGGAGGAAAGGTAGTATATAAATGTAAATTAGAAATAAAATGTAAACTACACCAGCTGCTATCCATCTGCCAGTCATTATATATAAATCCTCTCTAAGGGGATGATACCTGGCCATTCCATAATTCTCAAGAGAAAGATTCTGTTCACAGAGTGGAAGCACTAACTTCTCGATACTACAACTTTATTGCTTGGAGTTTAGCCATAGCATAGGACAAAATACCATCCAACTCACCTAGGAGTCTAAAGTCATTGATGCTGAATTATTTTGCTTTTCTTGTGTAAGTGACACTGGTCTTTAAAACAATTGCTTTTCTTGACAAGAAAGAAAAAAAGATAAATACCATTTGGTTGTCTTGTACATGAGATGGACTTAGAGGTGAAACAATGTAAATAATAATATTCTCACAAGCACATAAGAAACATATTTATGTTTGCCAATACATTTCCGTATGGAGATCATTAGTACCTTATGATACAGGACTCATAAATCAAATCTCATATGTTATTGCAAATCTGGGAGAAATTACTTTTTCAATAAGATCTGGCATTGCATACTGCTCCTAATCTAATCTAGGAAAACATCAAATTATAATCTTTATTTAAAGACACCTGATTAGAATGATAATAATAACAAGATAGACAAAAAACAAGAAAATAAATATAGGTTTTTCTTTCAAAGTCCAATTTGTATGTTGGCTAAAATATGCATACATACATATATGTGTGTGTGTGTATTCAAGTATATTATTTTCTTATTTCCCCCTTAACTTTCAGGTTGAATACCTCTGTGGATTTGACCAAGTTAAGTATTTATCCTTTTCATGTGCATACTTGAAAATGAATGCATTTAAATGCAAGTGAATCTACATCCCTGAAAGCTAAAATTAGAATCACCCAAGCATCTCAGAATTGAAATGATGCTACCTGTGTACTAAGTGATATCATAGAAGATGACAGAAAGGTTTTCTTTTATCTCATATTTACTGAAAGGAAAACACATACAAAAATAAATGTTTATTTTCTGTAAATTTTTATGGTGAAAAGGAGAAATTATTTCATCTCACATATCAGAAGTTCATATTTCTGAAAAGAGATAACTTTTAGTAATATGCTGGGTGAATCATGGGTCAAAAAGTAATGTAGAAAATATGAGAATAAAATCTTAAAATTCAAGAATATTCATGTATGTAAACATTGAATATAGAATTTTTAAAATTGCTAAAATATTTTTCTTCTTACCAGCACAAATTAAATTATCCATATAATTTTTGTTTCTAATTTGTTTTTAAAATTATTCATTACCCTCATTCAATTTTTCAGGAATTTACTCTTCAAGGAAATTAAAATTGGTTTTCTCTTTTACATTTGACTTAGGGTCTTCTTCACATCTTCAAGGAGTCTATTTTAAAAACTTTTTAACATCTTCAAGAATTTAATTTCCTTTTCATGGAAATCTCCTTGTGAAAACTGAAAGGTTTTAATTTGAGTTTGGAATAGATTTGTACTTATTTATGTCTTATAAATTAGTTCTCATAGTCTTTTGGGGGGGGGTTGTTTTCTTTTAGTTTGGTTTGGATTTGGTTTTTGCCTTGTTTGATTTTATTGACAGAGTTTCTCTAACCTAATTTGCCTTTGGACTCTAAATGAATAATTTTGTAAACTGGAATGACAGAATCAATTCTTCATAATTTTGATTGTCCAAGTTTAAGAAGATAATGGCAAAAAAAAGTATTGTTGCTGGCACTTCCAGAGCTGTCACTGGTAGACTATATCAAAGCATGCTTGCAATAAATATTCGGCATCTTGTTAGACAGGACAACCTTCTCAAATTATTGATAACCACAAGTGAAGGCTGAGAGAGCGATTAAAATTCAAAATTGACAATGCACACTACTACCCCTGCTGGTACACCACCCTGTAAAATTCTCAGGGGAGATGAAATAAGGAAGCCCATCACTGGCTCAGTAGCTTAAAAAATGGATTTGTGTAAGGCAAAGCTCACACAAGAACTTTTCATTGAGACCATAATTCATTTAAAGAAAACCAATCTTCAATGACTTCACACTTTGGAACATTTAAGGTTCCAGAAATTCAATGTGTATCTTAACTTTTGGCAACAAGTAATCTTTCATGAAAATAATTCCTCAAAATAAATGAGAAGAATATTTGCCAGAATATCAAGCAACCATGAATAGGAGACATTATTTTTTTTAAGTGAGGGGAACATTTTAAATGACAAAAATATATAAGCATTACCCAACGTATATTTTGGGTTGTATTCCAGAAGGTCATTAGTAAGTCAGTTACTTGGAACTCAGAATTCATTTTCCCACAGCAGAGATGTTATAAGAGGTGGTTATGTTCCCAGGCCATTCCACAAATTTGTATTTAACCCATAAGCTACATGAAGTATAGTGTAATAAGTTAACAATACTATAAAAGCTAAGCACTGGGGATAATGATGCATTAATGGAAAATGTCCAGGGATTGCAATTTAAAGCCATGGAATATAAGATTGGCTCGAAGGAACATTTACCCTGATGCAGAGAGTTCAAGGACCACTACTTTTCTCCCTTCCCCTTCAATCTTCTCCCTTTCACATCTATTTAGAGGGACTATGGGCTCCTTCATTTCAACATACTTATTGGTGGTGGCCCCTATGGCATGTTGAATGTGTGTGTGTGTAACTCCTGTTGGTATGAGAGATGTCAGGGCCATGATGACCCCTTGTTATTTCTTTTTATCTCTACTTTCACCCCACTTTTTTCCATTTCTTTTCAGTGCAGGGATTGGTCTGCCCAGTTCTGTTTCTTTTCACAAACATAACTTGTTGCTTCATACAAGAATTTCTTTCTTGCAGAATAGCAGAACACATGAGCTAAATACTTCCTATCCTTATGTTCCTTGAAGAAGCAAATAGTTCTTTGGAGGTTTGCAAAGAATCTTTACATTTACAGCTGAGAAAAAAAATAGCAATACAGGGGAGATAACCCTCCCTTCATCTCTCTCTCAATCTCTCTCTCTCTCTCTCTCTCTCTCTCTCTCTCTCTCTC
>NW_027187391.1:3717300-3821408 GCF_028583685.1 Petaurus breviceps papuanus
TCTCTCTGTCTCTCTCTGTCTCTCTCTCTGTCTCTCTGTCTCTCTCTGTCTCTCTCTGTCTCTCTGTCTCTCTCTCTCTCTCTCTCTCTCTCTCTCTCTCTCTCTCTCTCTGTCTCTCTCTCTCTCTCTCTCTCTCTCTCTCTCTCTCTCTCTCTCTCTCTCTCTCTCTCTCTCTCTCTTTCTCTCTCTCTTTCCAATTAGATTTTTGGAAAACTGCCTGATAAATTTGGAGTTTAAGTGACTTGCCTGGGTTCACCTAGGCAGTGTCTCCCAGAACCTAGACTGGAACATAATTCTTTCTGACTCTAAGGCCAGCTTCTAAACAATGATCCAAGCTGCTCCTCTAAGACCATATTCAAAAGCGAATGAACTGCATTGTGTAAAAAAAGAAAATTTCTCCATTGGTTGTTCCCCATAGAAGAAGATTTTCCTATGCCTGGGGAAACCTTCAAGTGCTTGTGGCATCATCCCAGGGGAGCATTACCTGATTACATGAGGTGTGTGATCAACCAATTAGAGGTTAGAAATACAAGTTACACCCACTCTCATTTCCATAGTCAGAGTCAATCTCCAACACAACTGCCCCTATCTACACCATTTTTTATTGTTCAAAATTCTGACTTCCCCATCCTTTTGACTGTTTACAATTTGTCTGAACAGCTATAACCTCAACTAACAACACCTATTCCCAGGTTCCATTGAGAAAATTTCACCCTAAGCTGCTGCCTCCAAATAACCATGTGCCTGTAGTTAGCACCTTTTAAAGGGTACACTCTGTACTTGGGAGCACTAACTGGTGAATAAGAGCCCTACTCTCCCTCTTTTAATTTTGGATTGGATAAAATGAAATACACACTTCTGTGTTGAGAGAAAATAGAGAGACATTAATATCTGATTTCCAGGTATCACCACCTATTCTTCCTTCGCCCAGCCCCCTCTCCCAACTCAACTATCTTCCAACTTCCTTAATATTTCAGAGCAAAGGGGAAGACCACCAATCTTCAAGTCCCTCCACTGTCCTTAATCCTAGTGTTAACTTTGGCTTTTCACTTTCTTTCACCCCACATCTCCATATCCAATAGCTAACAAATCTCATCATTTCTACGTGCACATCTCTTATATGTGTTTCCTGTTTTCTACTCACCCAGATACCACTCCCAGTTAGGCCTTCATATTTTTTTTTGCTTAGGATATTGCATGGTCCAGTCATGGTTTTTCCTTTCTCATTAAAATACACTGGCTCCCTATTGACTCTAGTTCCTAATAGTTCATCGTTATTTGGTGCTTTTTAGATTTCTGTTTTGTTTAATTTTATAATGCATAAAATTAATAGAATACTACCATGCAAATTGTAAGTAAATGATTACACACATATTGTCTGTATGTGCTCAAACTTGTTCCTGACAGTTATCTGATCAAGAGTGTTTGAAGCCTACTACTTAAGAATAATTACATTAATATCTGTTGTTGGGGGCGGCCAGGTAGCACAGCAAGTAAGAGCACCGGCTCCAGTGTTGAGAAGACCTGGAGATCGAATCCCAGGCTCAGACACTTAGCACCCACCCAGAAACACCTGGCTGTGTAACCTTGAGCAAGTTACTTAACCCCAATTGCTTAGGGGTGGCCACGTGGCTCAGCGAGTAAGAGTACCGGCTCCAGTGTTGGGACGACCTGGAGATCGAATCCCAGGCTCAGACACTCAGCACCACATCCAGAAATAACTGGCCGTGTAGCCTTGAGCGAGTTACTTAACCCCGATTGCTTAAAAATAAAAAAAAAATATCTGTTGTTGTTTTTTAAAGATACTGTAGAAGAGTCCCAAATCATGACAAATAATGAGTCTTTATCCAAAAATAAAAAAATGAGATTCTTTTACCTCTCAGAAAATAAGCAAATATAGTCATTTTATCAAAAACTAGGGCAGAGACACAGTAAATATTCATAAATAAAATAGCACACATTTATATCATGCTTTGAGATTTGGAAAGGTCTTGCCCCACACACTTTGTAAGGTAAAGGACAAAATGAGGTCTCAGGGTCAGGATTCAGAAGGGTTTAGAGAACCAAGACTGGTTTATTAAATATATATAGATATATATATATATATACATATATAGCATCCAATTATGTGAAGCTGTAGAATATAAGTGAGACTATGAGAGATAGAAGATTCACAAGAACAGGGATAACCAAGAGCTGAAAGAAATTAGAAACATTCAATTCCTAATTTGATTATATCTCTATCAATACAGATGATTTTAAGATTGGAAGAGTGAAAACAAAGATAGCTGACAGAGAAAATGAAACCAAGGACAAATGAGGAGATAGGAAAAGAGCACCTATCTACAGTAAATTAATCTAAGTTAAAAGGCCTACCTACATTACATTCAAGGCCTAACCTGTGGAAGTGATGTTTGAAATACTGTTGGTGATCATGGAGAATTAAAAGGGCATCACAGGACAGGGAAATTCTGTGTCAACTTTAAAATGGGAAAAGAAGCAGAATCTTGCATATGACAAGATGGACAACTGATAATGTTCATTCTTAGCAAAATCTTAGAAGTGATTATTAAATATATAATCTGTGAACCCACAGGAAGTGAAGCAATGAACACTAGGAATCAGCATACTATTTCCTAAATGGTTTATGCCTTTTGACCCTGAGATCCTACTGCAGGGCATATCCTCTATGGAGATAAGTAATAAGAAATTTCTTATAAACAACAAAATATTTATAGTAGCATGTTTCGTAGCAATAAAGTACTGTGGATAAAATAGATATCCATTATTGGAGGATCAGCTTAACAAATTATGTTACATGTATGTAATGAAATATTATCTCTCTATAATGCTGATGAATAGAATCTAAACAGAAAAGCATGGGAAGACTTAAATGAACTGATTCAAAATTCAGTACAACTAAGAAAAAATACAAATAATTGCTACAATAATGCAAATTAAAATAACATATGAATGATAAAAATTCAATGCTATCAAATTATGACCGAGCATGGCCCTGAAGAAAAGATATCAGAATATACTTCCTCTGTTTCATTCATTGCAGAGATGGGAGTCTATGGCTGTAAAATACTACATATGATGTAAGATTTTTTTAGTGCTTTGCTTAGTTTTGCTAAACTGTTTTTCTATTTTTCGAATATCTTTTTTCCATGTAGACTTATGTGCTGACAGAGGAGTAGTAAAGTACATATTAGGAAATGTTGTTAATGGAAAAATAAAAACAAATATTAAAAAACTTACTTTAAAAAATAAATGTGATTGTTTAACTGATGTTAACAATATTCAAGAAATCATGGAAAACTAGAAATAATTGCTAGAATAAAGATGACTCTCCTTGAGGTTAGGCTACCACAGAAGTAGAACTGGTACTCTCCAGTCTATGGTCATATTCCCCTTTCATGGACGGGTTCTTTCACCTAAGCCACAAGTAATATAATAAAGACTTCAAAAGAAAGTGGGAGGCAAATATTCTCATTAATTTTCAATTGTGGAGACAGTCTTGCATCTTTCTGCATTCTTACTAGATGAACAAGTCTTTGTTTAATTAGAATTGATAACCACTTCTTGTTGAAATGGCATGTACAATATGTACTAAACTTGGACCAGTGGTTTTAGTGCTAAAAAGCTTTGGCTGTAGCAATTATCAAAGAAACAGATATCTCTATTAATTTCAATATAAACAAAAAGAACAAAAAAAGACATTGAATGCTATTGAACAAATGTGGACAGAGAGAAGGATTGAGGAAATATTCAATCCTTCCTTCTTTGGAGAAGTGTGTGTGGGGGGAGCAATATATGTATAATATTGTGTTATATTATATGTGTTATTTGCCACTGGTTATATGAGGATTGCTTTTGTTGTCCCTACCCATTCCTACTGATAATCCCTTTATTTCATTGCATTAGTTTATGTTAAGCAATGATTTCTAAATCCTTCATATGCATCATTTCCTTTTGCTATAATTATATGATGATAAATCATGGGTCACTAAAATTGTAGAGAAACAAGGTAGACTTGAGCACATTGAAAGAGTTTTGAAGAAAAAGTAATGCAAAGGACAGTATATGAGCAAAAAAGACAAGTTGGTCCTGTGACAGGATTAAAGATGGATAGGCTATGTGCTTTGTTGGAACCTCATAATATGAGAAGGGTACCTTGAACTCTGGGAAGCAAATTTATCAATAACATGATTGAGATAAAGGGTGAGATAACATGGATGATTGTGATCTACATTGTTCAAATTCATTCTTCATCTTTTCATTTACCTTGTTGTAGATGATCATTATTTATATGATTTTCCTGTTTATATTTATATACCTCCCTTTGTATGTGGCTGCATGGAATAGTGCATATTTGAAAATAATTTTATCTTATGTTTCTCCAAAACAATTTTTAAGAATCTTTGTTTAAGGAAGTCAGAGGAAATTAAATGTTATTCTAGAATATTGAGTACTAGAAGGGGACTCTAAATCCTGGTTTGATCACTGACTTGTGCAATAAACAAAGGAACTGAGTGAATGAATGAATGAATGGTAAAACATTTGTTAAGCTCTTATTTTGTATGAGATACTGTTTCAAGCACTGGAGATACAAATTCAAGCAATCAGTAATCCTTATCCTCAAGAAGCTTATATTTTAACTGCAGATAGCATCGCATTAAGGTGAGGAGAAGTGGGAGGTTCAGGAAATCACCTGGGAGTAATGTGGATGCCTAGTTCCTGGCAAGTTAATTCCCTAGGACTGAATCAAACTTCATTTGGCTTTCACTCTTAGCAGAGGAATGAGGAGAATGCATACAATGGCTAAAATACATTGAACATAGTTTGGAAATGGTTGGGAAGTAAGTTTTCCTCACATTCTCCAGGAATGAGTTTTGTTTTTACCAACTGAAGAGAAATATAAATACTACTTTAAGCTTTAGGAGGACACTATGAGGACTGATAAGAAAATGTTTGAAAAACCTTTTGATCTTTTAAGTAAAGATCTCAGATAAATATAAAGTAGTCAGGGAGAAAGAAATCTTACTTTTATATAAACAGCAACTTACTATGACAATTTTTTTAAATAGGCAATTGCCTCTTTAATCAATTTTTCTAGGTTGCTGCAAAGTGAACTTCTTTGAGGGTAATAGGGAACATGATTAAGTATAATATTTGCAGTTTTAACAGCTTTAGATCAGTCTGTTTAACTATTAATAGTATGCTTGGTTCCTGATGACAGATCTTGATGCTTTTGCACAGGTGGTAAGCAAATGAAAATTATTACACTCAGATTCTTCAGAGATTTGTTATGCCCTGAATACTGATAAACCCCACAGTAAGAAACTCCATTTCAGAAGCTGATCTGGTTGGTTCATTTCTCTTAGATTTCTATGTAATACTGAAAGTAAAGAGAAACTTAGCAATCATCTGATTAACTTGATCAAGTCAGAGAGCTAAACAGGATCATTCTCAGCAAAAAAAAAAATCTTGTTTGGGGTGAAAGTTATATACTTTTCTATTTGTCTGGAGTAGATGAATAATAACTGAGAATTATATATACTTTTTAATGCAGAATTACTCCTTTTAGCTTTATGACAACTTTGTGGGGCAGATATGATTATTTTTACTATTCCCATTTTATAAATGGAAAAATTCAGACTCAGAGAATTGTTAAAAAGGGATTAATCACAAATTAGGAACTTATTCAGAAGATTTATAGTCCAATCTATTGCCCAACTGAGAATCTGTGGCCAAAAAGGAATGATATCCCCTAGGTCACAGTTAGTAATCTTCAGAAGTAGAATTTGAACCCTATACTTCCAACATAAGCATCATTTCTCTTTCCTCTGTACCATCTAAGCAACTTGTACATAATCATACTAGTTAAGTGATAGAAGCAAAAACCAAAACCCAGGGCTTCCTGAGTCTACTTTCAGTGCTCTGTTCAGAGCAATATTGTCTCAGCTATAATTGTAAACCCTCTCATTTGAGTCTCTGTAGTTCAGTTTTAGAGAGATAGGGTGAAGAGAATGGGATAAATGTGTATTCAAATTGGTCCCTTAGATAATATTTCAGTGGTTTGGTTCCTTTAACTAACCAATGAATAATAATTATCATGTAATAATCACAATTAAAATCAATAACATTTTTAGCACCTTAAGGTCTGCTTTATACACAGTAACTTATTTAAGTGAAAACTTGTAAGTTAGTTTGTTTAATTTTATCCTATAGTCAAATTGAGGTCATAGCAGCTCATATGCCCAGCTATGATGGTGATTTTTACTATTTCAAAGAGAGAAAACAGAAAGAGGTATAGGATCTTCAACTAGGGAATTATTTAAATAAGTTGTAGTACAATAACTTAATGCAATATATTTCTATACTCTAAAAATGGTGAAAATAATTAATACAAAAAACTGTAGGAAAAGTATACGAACTGGTACAAAATGAAGTAAACAGAATGAGGAAAATAATATAAAAATGATTACAATAATAAACATGGAAAAATAAGATTTTTATTTTAGTAAAAATGAATATTATATGTAATGGAAGAGCTGGCCAATGAGAGTCCAATTCTTAGAGCCTGCTCACAATTGCCCTTCCTGGTAGGCAGATATATACCGATAATATATATATATATATATATATATATATATATATATATATATATATACAGATATATATACACAGATAATGTGCAGATATCTCCAAGGTTCCTTTTAATCAAAACACATATGGAATTTTAGTGAACCAACTTTTGACCCTGAGGGGCTGAGAGCCTGAGGACAGGGGTGATAACAGTAACAAGTAATATTTTTATTACTTGTGTAGTCAAAGAAACTGAAAGCTGAAGAAATGCTAGGCTGGAACTCTTTGGCTACAAAACAATTGTCACTTTTTGTACATTTCCTTGTAAAATAAAAATATACAAAAATATAAAAATTCAATGGAAGAGAGACAGAAAGACAGAGAGAGAGAGAGAGAGAGAGAGAGAGACTAAATGAGTAGAGTTAGACAGTCATATAAAATAACACCAGAGTTTTAAAACAAATGCATGACAATGCAATTTCCCCTAAGGGTAGATTATCTCTGTCAGGTAGCAGGCTGATAAGGAAACAGGCTCTTTGAGCAGGGGCTTCATGTTCTCTGAGCCTGCTCAAAAATAATCTACAACTCCACAACAACAAAAGACCTATTAAACTAGTTGCTTACTCCCTTCAGATGAGGAAGATGTCAGACAAAAAATATATATAAAATTTGGTGATAGATCCTGCTTGAAGTTGGGTCTTTGTGTTTGCCAGAGATGTTACTCTTCAACATGACCTGCAGAGCAGGAGAAATATGAAAAAGGTCATAGAATAAAGGAATTCAACAACTTTCCACACACACACACACACACACACACACACACACCCACATACACACACACACCACCAGTCAGTTCTTAGCATAACTTTGTTATTCTAATTACAGTTTAATGAGTTCCTAGAATGTCTGACAGAGCTATATTCAAATGCAAATACAAAACAGAATCCCCAAGTGATGTTAGTATTATATGTCATCTTGGATTATCCACATGAGATAAAATTTCCCAAAGATCTCTAAGGAGAAGCTGTCTATCCCTCTAACCCCCACCCACACATTCTTATACTTCAAACTTAATATAAGCAATGTTCTCATTTTCAGCTGGGCATTACATCCAACTTTGGAAAGAGTTGATGGTAAATGATTCATATGCCAGATAACAGTTGGATGAAATCCAAAATGAAAACATCTTTTCCTAAATTTGGCTGACCTTTAATGGTTCAAAAATCTGGGAATAGCATCAGACGTGGTAGAGTCTAACTATGTATTTTGTGCATGTAATGTCTTATCAATCACTACAAGATAATGAAAAGATAATAATAAGATTTTCAGTCATTTCAATTATTTCTGACTTCACAATCCCATTTAGGGTTTTATTGGAAAAGATGTTTGTGTGGCTTGCCTTTCCCTTCTCTAGTTCATTTTCCAGTTGAGGACTTGAGACAAACAGGGTTAAGTGACTTACCCAGGGTCACACAGCTAGTAAGTGCCTGAGGTCATATTTGACTTTATGAAAATTAGTTTTCCTGATTCCAGGGCCAGTTTTCTATCCACTATGCCAAATATCAACCCAATAATAACATAACCTTGTCTTTAAAAAATAAAATTTTGGTGCTCATAACCTTGCCAATTATTTTATGCTTCCCATTCTAATCAAGATAGAATCTACAGTTGAGTTCTCATTAATTTTATTTTGTTTGTTTCTTTTAGTTATTCCAAATATTTTAATAAGAGTTCTATTCAAGGCATTTAAAACACCAGTTTGTGAGGATAAGCTCTGTTGGAGAGAGCATGTAATACAGAACTCAGTTACCCATGGAACTGAGGGATTTTCTTGATTTGGAGCAGAATCTGAGAGTCCACTGTTTTGTGATCAGCTTTGCACTGCTCTGTAACCTCCTATTTCCCTTTTTCTAGGTCAAAAATCTCTCCTTCTTCGTGTCTAGTTTTATGGAGCCTCTTCTTGTAGTGAGCATCAGTAAGATGATTTGGCATTTTTATACCTGGAAGGTTAACGCTGGTTGAGGTAGCAATGAAAAATTTCTAATGAGTCCTTCTCAGAGGAACCCAGTTGATGGTCAGAGGTCCAATCACCAGTAGCAACCCAATAGCTACTTGTTTAACAAAAACCACTCACTTACCCCTGTGACAGTCAGTGAGCATGATCAGAACAGTGCCTGGGTGAGGCTAGTTCGAAGTCTCCTCATATCCTGGCTGAAGGACTTTTTGCCATGACTTAGAATCTTTCCAGGGACATCCTAAATAGGGTAATACCTAAGCATTTTGCCCATATTTTACCACACGGGTTCCTCCATTCTTATCACCAACTGGCTTTGAGATAGCAGCAGGGACCTCCTCTTTCTTTTTCATTTCAATCTGGGCTTTTGGTGCATTGTATTTCCACTTTTACATAACTAACCAGGAATACATTGCTGACCTGGTGTGAGGGTTATGGAATTTAAAGATCTTCCATGCCCATTGGGCTTGCTGACATATCAGGAAGGGGTGGGGCAAGAGGAAGTAGAAGCCAAGCTAGAGAGGAAACTGGAAGCATGATGGCAGCAGCAGCAGCAGCAGCAGCAGCAGTGTGGTGGTGGTGGTGGCTGAGCGAACTCCTGCTTTTGAGCCAGCCAGAATTTCTACTAAGCACTCCTGCTGAGGACTGCCAGGAACAGGAACTGCAGGGCTGGAGCTGCTGGGAGCAAGCTTCAGGGATGCTGAGCAGTTGCCATGAGTGGGGTGTCTGAGGTAGCCTGTTCTATTTTGAGGGCTTGAGAATGTGGTTGTTTACTACATTAACTACTTGTGACAACTTCATGACTACTGTGATGGCTTTGACTTTCTGATTTGGGGACTCAGTTTTCTAATATTTGAATAAATGTTCTAGTTTTGTTCCCTATGTATAGAGCCTGGTATATTTTGTGATTAATAACCATATCACCATATTTATAGTTACTGTAGGCATTGTGAATACTGCATTGTTGATACACCTGGAGTATCTAATAATCCCTCAGGCCAGGACTGGGTTCTGGCTGCAGTGCTTTCCAGGCTTTTTCACCACTTTTTCAGCTACATCTTCCTTTTTGTTCTCTCTCTCTCTTTTTTCTTTCTTTTTGACCTTGTTTTTCATTTGGTTCCTTTGGGAGCTTTTTGTCCACCTTTCTGTTCCCAAATTTGGGGCAACAAAGTGGGACAGTGGATACAGCACCAAGCTTGGAATCAGGAAGACTCATCTTCCTGAGTTCAAATCTGGTGTAAAGATATTTACTAGCTCTGTGACCCTGAGCAAATCCTTTAATACGGTTTGCCTCAGTTCTTCACCAGCAAAAATGAACTGGGTCCCTGGTGTCCCAGCCTCCACTCAGCATGTCCTAATCTCCTTTTAGGCAGAGACTGTTTTTATGCCTAACAATTGTATATCAATCAAAAAACTGGGTTTCAGAGCTGCTGGATGTAGTTTGCAAAGAGTTCTCCACATATCTCAATTTCTGGCTAGGATGTTGTTGCTTTTATTATTTCCACTTTACAGATGGGGAAACTGAGGCAGAGAGAAATTACAGGGACTAGTCCAGAGTCACACTGGTGATTGGGTGTCTGGAGGCTGGATTGGAACTCAGGTCTTCCCACACTGCTTAGGAGAGTTTTGGGGAGGGGGGCCTTTGGCTTCAGGGTTGTGAGCAGATCTCAAGAGGGAAGCTGCAACCCTGCCCACCACTGCCACCCATGCACATTGGCTCCTGCCATGGTCCTGAGGCTCCCTTCCCCTCATGGGTCCAGTGACCGCCAAGGGTCCCAGCCTAGGACTTCAGCCTCGCCTACACCTCCCTTGGAGGTGTCCCCGCAGCCCCTAGCCTTCATTAGTTTCTTTTACATTGATTTTTTAATTTTGTTTTCTTTTTTTTTAAGGGAGAAATCCCCCCAAAACACAAGTTTTTCTTCAATGGTGGGAAGCAAGTAGCCATCCATACACAGTGTTGGACAATTCTGACTTTCTAAGGGTTATTTACAGCTTCTAATTGGCTTTTCTGTTTGCTCCACCTGAAATTATCTAAGTCATTCTCTTTGTTTTATTTGTTAGGATCCTTTCTGTAGTGCACCTGGAAACTCTGTTACTGAGCCAAGTGTAAATTCTAAGAATATGGAATGATTGGCATTCTTAAAGGTGAACCAGGAAATGTCTCAGCCAGATTCCATGGAGTACAATGCTCCTGCAGCTTCTGGTGCAGATTTTGATGTCAGTTTTATCAGCCCTGGTATTAAAAGCATAACATAAGGGAGTACATACAAAGAAAAAGAACTAAACCAGCTAAGGAAATCTAGATATTGATGATGAGCCTAGTTTTTTGTAGACTTACTTCTCCCCAAAGGCTAGGACATTACAATGAATAAACAGAATGCAACCATGATCTAAGGTTCACATATGTATACTGGTGAAATGACAGTTTTGTAATCCAAAGTTGTGTTAACTTGATGTTGATAGCCAAAAGTCTTTATTTGCCATCTGGACACATGAATATTGCATTAAAAATGTTGATATTGCTAATGGTTAAGAAAACAAACAAACATTAAATCAATGCAAGGTTTTCTGTGTAATCACTATTTCTAATTTGACAGGAACTGAGAACATTCAGACTATGTCTACACATTATCCATATATCCAAGAATATACTATCATTTAGCTTAGAACTACTCATTTTCTTGTGTTTGTGTTTTTTCTTCCACTGCTCCCAAACATGATAATAAAATATGCAGACATCAAAAAATGTCCTTCATTGTTAAAATAATCTTAACTTTACCCAAAATATTAAAGAAAAATAGAGATTAAATATTCCTCTACTTTGCCTCTGGAAACCATGGTATATTTACATAGTTAAAAATATTTTTGTGTGTCCTGCTGCTGAATTCATTTTGTACACTCATATAATACCTAACCTTGCTCCACTGGATCCATTTTATGACATATAAGTTAATGCTAGTTAAACTTTTAAAGTGTGAGCTTTGATGACAAGATTGTATAGACAAAACATTTGCTACTTTCCAAAAAATTAAGTGGAAAGTGAGGCCCGGTCCATGTACTTTTTTGCTTTCATTAGCATCCAGTCCCTGTAATAGTATTCACCCCATTCAAATAAAAAAAAAAACTAGGAAATCAGAATTTTCTTTCTTACTTCTTCAAAGAGAGATTCATCTTAGATGCAGAAGACAAAAAATTGAAAGCACTTCTTCCATAGCTATTAGTTTCTTCATCTACCTCACACATCTGTATTTTTTAAATAAAACCAGGAAAGGCAAATCCTAATGTGCAAGACAACGAACTTAACTATATGACTTTACATTTCCCATGTAACAATGGTCATTTTCTTTGAAATTTTTTGAATGCAAAATGACAAGGAATTCTTGCAGATGAGTTCTGCTGATTTGGGGGATGGAGGACAAGAGGAGAAGAGGATGAACTCATCATGCTGGGAAGATCTCAAAAATAAGAGGAAAAAGGGGCAGCCAGGTGGCTCAGCGAGTAAATGCACTAGCTCCAGTGTCGGGATGACCTGGTAATCAAATCCGGGTTCAGATACTTAGCACCACACCCAAAAATAACTGGCCATGTAACCTTGAGCAAGTTACTTAACCCCGATTGCTTAAAAAAAAATAAGAGGAAAAAATAAGATACAAAGAAAATGTTGCAATAGTCCCTGACCTGCAGGAGCTTATAATCTATTGGGGGGGGGGGGGAAGAGTGTCAACAAATACAAATATATTTAGAAATATATAGTGATATATTTAGTAAATATATAGAAAATATATACAACATAAATAAAAGGTAAATTTTTCCTGGACTGGTGATGAAGTTACTAATAATTTTATGCTAATGCCTCTTCAGCATCATCTCTTACTTTCAATATTTTCTATTTTAACATTCATTGTGGGCATAGAACTCAGCACCTTCTTGTAGTTTTATCTCAGTCAGTCTGTGTTTAAAAGTTACCATGGGATAACATTTCCCTCCACTTTGGAATTTTTTTTCTTACCTTCATGTTCTAAAATGAGACAAGCAGAGTGAAGACTCAGTGTAATAGGGCAAGTAATAAGTCTAAGTAGGGGAGAGGTTAGTGATTTACATTCCTTTGGGGTTCTCACTATCAAGTATGCAATGATGAATCCATCACTGTGCTATTTCCCACTTACAGTTGACAGCTGTCAGTCAGGCAAGATTGACTCTGGCTCTTCACCAATCAAGAGGCATGCATGGGGTCATGGATGATAGCCCAGAGTGACAAACTATTTCAGTTGCTTTTACAAGACAATAATTTACCAGTTCGTCTGAAAAATCTGTCCTTCCTGGAATAAAACAATATTTTCTTAACAATGTTTTTATGAAAGGTTTCTTCAAGTATATCTACTTATGACTCTCACATTCCCCAGGTTAATCTCCCCTTGTCTTTGGGCATTTTGTAGAAATAGCACGCAGTGAACTACATGGAAAGAAAATTTGTTTCAGTGATTATTGTAAATAATTCCTGATGACTTGATCAGTAATTTTTTAACACTGTTTATGTGAAATATATTCTGCTTTTAACACTGAAGATTTAAATTATCCCCAAGCTTCCATGCCACCAATGAAAGTATTGCAAAAATAAGAATATTATTTAAATTCTACAATTCCCTAAATACCCTCTAGATAAATCCAGTGTTGGAAAATCAGTCATTATTTATGTAATGCTACAAAATGACCTTTCTTTTTTTGTTAGTGGAAATTGTCAGTGATGTTACTTTACAAGAAAGGTGTGTCAGAACATGTTAGTGCTAAAAATTATAATGCTAGGATTTGGGAGGTATTATGCTTTTAAAGAAGAAATTTCCAAAGTGTAGTCTGTTGACCCTGGGTGGTCTTTGATACCCTTTCATGGTATCTGTGAGTTTAAAATTATTTTCATAATAATACTAATATGGTATTTATAAAACCTATTTCTAAAAAAACACTTTAGGATTCTCAATAATTTTAAGAGTGTATAGTTACCCTGAGATCAAATAATTTGTCAGTCACTGTTTGAGAGAGCACATGGGGGATAATAATATAGATGATAACCTATAGAAGTATGGGGAGATGTTAAGCCAAAACAGTCTCTGGGTATGTATGTTTATATATATATGTGTGTGTTGATATATGAGAGTGTAATTTAACTTAATTAAATACAATGAATACTCACTAAGCTCAAAACATGTTGGCCATATTACTTCTGCCTTTGAGTAAAGAGCAGTATCCCTCACACAGAAAGCAAGAATAGTCAGAGGTTAGACATGTCTATGAATGTATATTGTATAATATGGCCTTGTATAATACGGCCACGAGAATGATCATCTCCTCCTAGTGATTTCTCTGGCTTCAAGTTGCAATTAAAATCCCATTTTTTTTATAAGCATCCTTTCCCCACCCTCTTTATTCTACTGCCTTCCATCTGATAACTATTTCCTGTGTAACCCATATATAGCTTGCTCTCTATATATTTATTTGTATATTGTCTTTTCTGTGATATTGGAAGCTCCTTGTGAGCAGGGAATGTATTTTGGCTCTTTTTGTATCCCCATTGCTTGGCACAGTGCCTGGCACACATCAGGCAATAAATGTTTATTAATTGATGGATTTTTTGTTTAGGCTTTGAGGCCTCACGAAATGCAATCAGTTTGTTTTCTAGTCTACATTAAAGAACTGAGTTTCATCTGAAGGGTAGATTGAGAGGTGACCTGACAAAATGGATATAACATTAAATTAAGAAACAGGAGACAAATTTTATGTTCCCATTCTTGTCACTAATTGTGTTGTTTTCAGAGGGTAATTTCATGACTTTGTGTCACCATTTTCTTATCCGTAAAATGAACTTATTAAATGTTGTGATCTCTAAGATTCCTTCCAAAATTTATGTTTTATGAATTAACCTTTAACACTAGCAATTGAATTCACTTCAGTCAAACTGAATAAAACTAAGAAGATCAAACCTTCAAGGATGCTGCTAGTTTTTCTAAGTAGCAAGAGTCATTGTGACCTCCTGTAGCAGCAAGCACCCCAAGCGTCCTCAGGGTGGCTGCCCATACAGGTTCTTGGATCTGCTTTGTTAAAGGAAAGCAACTCAAAATGGGTTAACAAGCTTACTTTAATCAGTCAAACATATATCGTTTACCTTGTTCAGGGGAAAAAGGTCAGCACCCTGAACTTCAAAGTACACAGGCAGAATTATCAAGACAGAAACAGATCAAGTAGACAGCTTTCCAAACTGTCCAACCATTACATCCATACCAAATAAACATCTGGCTTTCAACATCTGGGTTTTTTTAAAGCCGGGGGGCTCTGGACAACGGCTTCCCAAAATCCATATCAAATCACAGAACACTTCTCAAAGTGAGCCCCAAAACAAAGCTACACATCAGGGCTTATATGGCCTTCTCCTGGCTCAGAGAATGTAACAACCTTCTGGACCCACTGGCCAATCAAGAAGTATCTACTGAAAAACAAGCCTCCCACCCCAGGCTCCAGGTACACTTTAGCCTAGGGGCAGGGAAGATCTTTAAATTTGCATTTCCATTACACCTCAGCAGAAGGCAGAGGGATTGTAAGGTAAGTTTAAGTTGACTTAAAACCAAAGGGAGCATTATTACATTTAGGAGAGAGCATATGGAATTAATATTTTTCATAAAGCACGGGCACAATACCTAAAGATAAGAATAGGAAGCAACTGTGGCTATCTAAATATACATTGCTCTATTGCCTGATTAATTACATGTAAAATTCAGAGTAAATTTTGGTGAATTGGACTGAAGGAGAAGGAGACAAAATGGTGTGGTAAATATCTAAGAGGAACTAAGATTAGAGACTGAGTTACATATTAGACAGTTCAGTTAGGGGCAGCTAGGTGGCACAATGGATAGAACACCAGGTCAGGAGGCAGAAAGATATGAGTTCAAAGTTTGCCTCTGACACTTAGCTGTTTGTCCAAGTGCCTTAACTTCCCTTTGGTTCAGTTTCCTTATCTATAATATGTAGGAGTTAATAACATCTACCTCCACAGGTTGTGAAGGTTAAATGATATAATGCTTATAAAGAAATTATTTCAGTGCCTGGGTTTGTTGTTGGTTTTGTTTAGTCATTTTTTCAGTTGTTTATGATTCCTTTTTTCTCCATTTGGGGTTTTCTTGACAAGAGATACTGGAGTGGTTTGCCATTTCCTCCTCCAGTTTATTTTACAGATGAGAAAACAAAAGCAAACAGGGTTAATTGACTTGACTAGAATCACAGTTGGTAAATGTCTTAAGCCAGATTTGAACTCAGGAATATAGCTTCCTGACTTTGGGATCAGCATTTTATCCACTATACCATCTACTCCTAGAGTTCCTGTTACATAGTGTATATAAATTATATAAATTATTATTAGACTAAGGATTAGAATGTTAGGGCTCTAGGTCTAGCTTAGTCACTAACCAGGTATGTACTTGGGCAAATTGCTCAAAATTTTTGTCTTGGTTCATTTGTAAAATAAAGGAATTGACATAGACAATACAATTGAGCATTCCTTTTATATTTCCATAATTATATTTTTCATTGAAGTTCAACATTACTTATTTTGTAAGTTGTTTTTAAAGATATGGCACATTAATAAATTTTGCTTTCATTTATTATTAAATCTCACCCTTGTTTTGTATGAGAGTCAGCTAGAGAGCTGTCCTTAAAATCAGGGTTACCTGAGTTCAAGATATGCCTTGGACATATGCTGGATGTATGACCCTGAGCAAGTTTATTCTCTCAGTGGCCTAGGAAACTCTCTAAGACTTTATATTTCAAAGAAGATGACAGTCTGCTTTGGCAGAGGGACTTCATCACCAGGAGGTCCTTATACAAGTGGAATTAGAAGTCTAAGTTAAAAACAAAAGTGAAAAAAAATACCTTTTTCTACTTCTACTAATAACAAAAATTCTTGGCAAATCTAGAGAAGAAATATTTTATTTCAAAGATAGCAAATATTAGATTAGACAAAATGTAATTTTTTTCTTTTTGATAAGTTGAAGGAAACATATATTAACTCAAACATTTAAATTTCTGAATGAATATTTATAACCTGAATAAGAAAAAAATTAGCCACCTAAAAATTATCTTTTGACAGCACTTAACACAGTATGTGGCTTAATAAATACTTTCTTACTGACTGACTGAGAGATCCTCTGATATATTGCAAGAAATATAACCCCTTTCAAAAGATGTAAATGAAAGAAACTCAACATGAGAGAAGTGGTTGTAGTAGCTAATGGAGAGTTAATTTACTATGTGATGGAGAGGAAAACTGTAGGTGTGAGTGAAGTGTGTTCATGGGATTAAAACTTAGCACAGAAAGAGAATTCCCCTTGCCTTCCATTCAAGCATATGACAAAACCAAGTGAATGCAAAGGCTTTATCATGACAAATCAGGAGAGGAAATATGATTAAATGAAAAAAGCCCATGGTCAGGAATCACAAGGCCTGAATCTTAGTTCAGCTCTTTTACTAACAAGCTATTATCCTCTAAAAGAATTAGTGAAATTCTTTTATCTTACAACAAACTAATAACTGACTTTCCTGTGCAGGTTCATGACACTCCAACTTCCAATCTGTGAGTCAAGAATCAAGATGAATTATTTTATTGAGTTAACTAATACTAATTCCAAATATGTGTGTATGTATGTGTGTGTGTGTGTGTGTGTGTGTGTGTGTGTGTGTGTGTGTGTATATATATATATATATATATATATATTTAGCTCCTTGTTAACTTTTTCAGTCATTAAGCTACTTGCCTTTGAATGTTTGAATTTGAAGCTACCTCTTTCTTCTACTTTGGAGAAATTACACCTTCTTGCCTCTTGCAATTCACCTTTCAATTTCCTACTCAGCTAATATCATTGACACATGCTGTATAAGTTCAAATCTAGAAAGAAATATTTGAATGTTTAGAGCAGTTAATGCCCCTAAGCTTGTAGATAATATCCAATGCACTGGACAATTTGTGATAATGGGCTAATTCTTTTCTTTCAAATTTAAAGATTTACCTGAACAGAGAAAGGAGGCAGCAGTATTTTACTAAGTGTGTAATTTATGTACTCTTGAGGATCACAAGTGCCTTCTAATGATGAGTAATCTAACTATCCATTATCCACTCATTTTAGTTTCATTTTTAATACAATATTTTTTTAATTTAATCTTCAAGAAAATGCTGAACAAAGTATGACTGAATTTACAAACTATTGCAGGCTTACAAAAATGCAACTTTATTTGGCCACTGTGGTAAAAAGAAGTGGTGAAATTCTTCTATTCCCCACCCCATATTTAATCTAACATTTTATTTTGTTCTAAGAGCGGGAAAAGTATTTGGTTTCTAGACCTCTTAGATTATAAAAGTGATGAAAGGATCTTAAATTTTGTTACTTCATTGATATTTCAATAAATTAGAATAATATGAACAAATGATGATGACTTTGCACTTCTCAATTCCTCAGTCTCTTTATTATGTGAAATTATCTCACCTATATCACCCACCTTACAGTGTTGCTTTGAGGAAAATGTTTCATGAGTTGTAAAGTGCTATATTAATATAAGTTTTTGCCAACCTAACTTCATCAACTGCTTCTATGAAAATAGTACAAGGGAAATGATTTTCTGGAGACAGAGTTCCTTACTTAAAATGTTACAGGTATACAATGGGATCCAATGGTATAATTTTTATGCATATATATATATATGTATGTATTTTCTTTCAGTAAATGAATGAACAAACATTAGATAAGTGAGTACTTTCTGCTAGGTACCAGGGAAAAAACACAATTTAAAAAAAAATCTTGTCTTAAGGAATCTTAGATTCTTTTTTGGGGAGAGATAACAAATACATACATATACACATACATACAAAACAAACACATACACACATTTATACATACACAAACTATAATAACTTAAAATTTTGGTAAGATGTTTGGAACATCTTGTATATACAAAGAAATTCATATGAAATAAATTCAGGGAAAATTTATTAGGGAAGAGAAACAGGCAGCCTGAGTATAATGGATTTCATTCTTTTGAAAGAATGTTTGTTGGGACATTATTAAATGCATTATGCCTATACCAGTAGATATTTTCAAATGTTCTCTCTATCTTCATGGTTAAAACAAATGAAAACAAATATGAATCAATTGTTTAGAAAATATGTTTTAGAATACCTCCAATGAATCTTTGATCTCATCAACATTAGTATCCTAAAAATAAGTATCACAAAGCATTTCCTTCCTGTACAGTTGTGCATCTATATAACATCCACCATGTTGTGACCTCTATCAAGTTTTCTTTACATTGTATGGCTACCAGAGAAGTCTTTGAGATGTTTATTTTAGTCATCCAATCTTTAGTGAATCTTCTGAGATTTCCTCAAAAGCAAATGCCTGAGGCCTGAAATTTGCCAATAACTACAACTTCAGAAGGAATTCTGAGAGTAATGATCCTATCATTATTTTCAACATTCAGCATTTTTGTTAGGTAGTTTAAGAAAGGATAACACAAAGCATAACTTTCTAAAGTATTGAAACATAGAATATCCTACCTGGAAAGGTCCTTAGAAAATATCTGATACATTTCTTTCATTCTATAGTTAAGGACATTAAGGTACAGAATAATGGTATGATTTTTGCAAAGTCAAGACATTTTTTTTTTACTTAATATGGACTCAAATCAAAATAAGCTTTTAAAATTCCCACAGCTTAACAACTGGAGGTTTCCCTCATCATTATCAACTTTGAGCTCTGTTACAAGATTATTTATTTAATTAAAACAAATTTAGTGATATTTCATAAATCATACCTATGATTTCCATTTGAGTACCAGAGGAACTATAATCACATATAAAGTATTTTTAGTAACCTACAAACCATTTAAAAACTTGAAATTTTGATGAAAAAAGCTCTGTTTAAGCAATCTAATAAAGGATTTAATTGGTTTATGTCCCATGTAAACTCTACCTTGGTGCCTCTTTTGGTGAAACCTATATCTGATTTATTGAGTTTTAATAAATAACAGATATAAATGGTTACTATAAATAATAACACTGATTATCCTGTGTAATCAAACCCTTCACCTGCTGTGATATGCACCGTATTTATGCAGATCAGCTGTAGGCCTTTCATCCATGAAATTATAGAATGTATAATGTGATGGGCCATGATATATTCAGTGTAATTGCTTATTTATAAAAAGAGCTATCAACAGCCCACTTTAAATAAATTCAGAAATCACCGTAGGGCATTTAGAAATGAATATTTTATATGACATTTTAAAAAGATTATGAGCGTTTCTTTGAACAGTAAAATTAATGGCTGTTTTGCTGTTTAAACTCATCCAGTGTAGATTCACGATAATAGCATATAAACTGTAATTACTGTATTTGTGTTTTAATTAGGAATACCCATCTACCTTTTGAGTAATTCAGGGTATTAAAAAATCATAAAATTTTAACAAAGGGAAAAACAAATTTACGAATGTGGATTTTTCTTATGAATAATTTGAAAGTGACTATTCAAATTACCCAGGAGCAAATATATATCAGGCAAGTTTTGAGCAGTTCTTCCCCTTTTACTAAAGACCTCAAACAAAGCTGAATTTTGTTCTTCTGCATCCAAAAATTATCACATGTTCTAAACCAGGGGATATTTGGAATTTTTGTTATGATGTTATGTTCTTGGAACAAATGAATTGTGCAATAAAATAAGATATCCTCTCAGTATTGGAAATCTCAAATGCATTATCAAGGTGACAGAAGTTCCAGTATACCTAATTCAGCAAGAAAAAATGCCAAAAAATAATATGTTGGTATTTATATCCATGGCAACAGGCATTTGACAAAATGAAGAGAGGTTGACAAAGTTAATTTAGAATCTAAGATTATTGTAGAAAGATGATACAGATGATAAAAATATAAATGTGTGATCACATGAAAATAAAGATTCAACAAATATTTGTCTGGTACCTACTGTGGGCATGGCACTTTGTCAGGTGTTACAGAGAAAGTCAAAGATGTTGTCCTTATCAAAGAAGATTTGAATATATTAAAGTTCCCTTAAAGACATTTTGACTGTATTGCAAAGCAGTAATTGTCAAAAAAAAGATATGGTCTTTGGCTAAGAAATAGACTGATGGATCAGTAAGAAAAGATTTGCCACATAATACACAGTAGTAAATCACCATAGTAATCTAGTGTTTGATAAACCAAAGATCCAATCTTTGGGGCTAAAAACTCAAAATTTGACAAAAATTTCTGGGAAGATTGGAAAACAGTTTGGAAGAAACTAGGCATAGACCAACATCTCAAACTTTATAACAAGATAAGGTCAAAATGGGTACACGATTTAGACATAATGGGAGACATCATGAGTAAATTAGGGGTGCATGGAATTTTTTTTCTGGTCAGATATATGGATATGGGAAGAATTTATGACCAGAAATAGGATCACAGAAGTAAAAATGGATAACTTTGATTACAGCAAATTAAAAATATTTTGTACAAAGAAAACCAATGCAGCTGAGATTAGAAGGAAAACAAGAAACTCAGGATAAAATTTTAGAACTAGTTTCTCTGAGAAAGGCCTCATTTCTCAAAGATATAGAAAACTGAATCAAATTTCTAAGTATAAAAATCATGGTCAAATGATCTAAATAGACAGTTTTCAGAGAAAAAAATTAAAGTTCACTATAGTCATATGAAAAAATGTTCTAAATCACTACTAATTAGAGAAATGTAAATCAAAGCAACTCTAAGTCTTCAATTGATACCTATGAGATTGACTAAAAGGACTGAAAAGAAAAAAATGAAAAATATTAGAGGTGATGTAAAAAATATTGGTTCACTAATGTACTGTTGGTGGACTTGTGAAACTATCCAACTCTTCTGGTGAGCAATTTGGAATTATGCCCAATGGGCTATAAAACTGTGCATCCCCCTTGACCCAGCAAATACATTACTAGATCTGAATCCCAAAGTGATCAAAGAAAAGGAAAAATGATCCATTTGTACAAAAAATATTTATAGCAGCCCTTTTTGTGTTGGCAAAGAAGTGGAAATTAAGGGGATGCCTATCAATTGGGGAATGGTTGAAGAAATTAAGGTATATGATTTTGATGGAATACTATTTTGCTAGAAGAAATGACACTCAGAATGGTTTCAGAAAAAGAAATACCCTGGGAAGAGTGATATGAACTGAAGGCAAGTGAGGAGAAATAGGAGAACATTGTATGCAATAACAACAATGTCATAAATATGTTCAACTATGAGTAGCTTGGCTGTTTTGATCAATACTCTGATTCAAGAAAATTCTGAATGACATATGATGAAAAAGGCTACCCACTTCAGAGAAAGAATTGAGGGCAATTTAGCACTGACTAAAGCATTTCTTTCATTTTCTTGTCTTTTACATGTGACACCATGGATTATCATTTCTTATGGAACAATAGTATTGCATTACATTCATATACCCAACTTCCTCAGCCATTCCACAATTAATGGACATCCCCTCAATTTTCAGTTTTTGGAAACCACAAAAAGAGCAGTCATAAATATTTTTTTTTTCATGTGAGTCCTTTTTCCATTATTATGAACTCTTTGGGATACAGACCTAGAAGTGGTATTGCTACATCAAAGAAAATGCAGAGTTTTAGAGCCCTTTAAGCATTGTTCCAAATTGCTCTCCTGAATGGTTGAATCAATTCACAACTCCACCAACAAGGCATTAGTGTTCCAAATTTCCCACATCTTCTCCAACATTTATCATTTCTCTGTTTTGTCATGTTAGCCAATCTGATAGGTGTGATGTGGTACCTGAGAATTGTTTTAATTTGCACTTCTCTAGTTCTAGAGCATTTTTTTTTCATATGATTGTTGATAACTTTAATTTCTTCATCTGAAAACTACCTGTTCATGTCCTTTGATCATTTATCAATTGGGGAGTGACTTGAATTTTTATAAATTTGGCTCCGTTCTCTTTATGTTTTAGAAATGAGGCCTTTACTAGAGAAACTGCCTATAAAAATTGTTTGCTATATTTCTTGTCCTCTTCTAATTTTGGTTGCATTGGTGTAGCAGCAAGCACCCCAAGCGTGCTTCAGGGTGGCCGCCCATACAGGTTCTTGGATCTGCTTTGTTAAAGGAAAGCAACTCAAAATGGGTTAACAAGCTTACTTTAATCAGTCAGACATATATCGTTTACCTTGTTCAGGGGAAAAAGGTCAGCACCCCGAACTTCAAAGTATACAGGCAGAATTATCAAGACAGAAACAGATCAAGTAGACAGCTTTCCAAACTGTCCAGCCATAACATCCATACCCAATCACCATCTGGGTTTTTCAAAGTGGGGGGGGACGCCTCTGGACAACGGCTTTTCAGAATACAGATCAAATCACAGAACACTTCTCAAAGTGAGCCCCAAAACAAAGCCTGGCATCAGGGCTTATATAGCCTTCTCCTGGCTCAGAGAATGTAACAACCTTTTGGACCCACTGGCCAATCAAAAAGTATCTACTGAAAAACAAGCCTCCCACCCCAGGCTCCCTCTGCACTTTAGCCTAGGGGCAGGGAAGATCTTTAAAATTTACATTCTCATTACAATTGGCTTTGTGAAAAACTGTTTTAATTTGTTGTAATCAAAATTACACATTTTGCCTTTCATGATGTTCTCTATCTTGTGTTACATCATACTTTTTTTTCCCCTTCTTCATACATCTGACAGGTAAACTATTCCTCACTCTCCTGTTTTTTTTTATCACCTATTATATCCAAAATATGTACCCATTTTGAATTCATTTTGGTCTATGCCTTGTTTGTGCCATGCTATTTTTCAGTTTTCCCAGCAATTTTGTAAAATAATGAATTCTTTTTTTAAATACTTTATTAACTTCTGATTTACATCATTCATTTCCACCAGATTTTGAGTTACAAATTTTCTCCCTGTTTTTCCCCTACCCACCACCCCAAAATAGCAGTCCCACAGGATATCCCCTCCTCCAATCTGCTCTCTCACATATTTTCTCCCACACCTCTTTCAAATTTTCCAGTGGATCTCTATGCCTCAGTGCCTGTATATCTCATTTCCCAATTACATGTAAGATGGTATTAAAAATAATACACACACACACACACACACACACACACATATTTGGTTATTTGATTTTAAAACTTTCATTTCCAGATTTATTCCCTTACTTCCTTGTCACCCAGCCTTACAGGGAAGATAAGCAGTTCAGTATAGGTTGTACATATGTGGCTAATGCAAAACAATAACATAGTAGATATAATGTAAAAGGCTGACTATATTTCCCTCCCTCCTCTCCCACCTCCCACTTATTCTATTCTCTACTTTGATCCCCTCCCTTTTCAAAAGTGGGTGCTTCCAACTTCCCTCCCCCCCAGCCTGCCCTCCCTTCCATCATCCTCACTTTAATCCCCTTCCCTCCCTATTCTCCTGGAGGGTGATACCCTGTTTAGTGTGTATTTCACTGCCTCCTCAAGCCAGATTCAATGGGAATAAGGTTGACTCATTCCCTTTCACCTTCTTATTCTTCCGCTCCATTTTAACCATTATCCCTTCCCTCTTCTGTATGAGATAGTTTACCCCAATCTGTCTCTCCCCATCTCTTCTCATTATCTACCTCACACCTCTTAATTTCACTTTTTAAGTATCATCCCTTCCCGTTAAATTGGTCCTGTGCCCTCTATCTATGTATACCTGTAAACATATATACACACATTCTCATATGTATTCGCATGCCCACATACCCTCACATATATATATATATATATATATATATTTCTAAACCCTTCAACTACTGAGAAAATTTCATAAGTTAAAATTATTGTTTTTTTTTATGTAGGAATGTTAATATTTCAACTTTGATAAGTTCCTTATGATTTCATTTCCCTTGTTACCTTCTCATGCTTCCCTTGCTTCTTGTATCTGAATGTCAGATTTTCTATTCAACTCTGGTTTTTTCAGCAAGAATGCTTGAAAGTCTTCTCTTCTACTGAATGACCATATTTTCCCCTGAAACATGATACTCAGTTTTGCTGGGTAGGTGACTCTTGGTTTTAATTCCAGCTCCTTTGACCTCCAGAATATCCTATTCCAAGCCCTTCTATCCCTCAGTGTAGAAGCTGCCAGATCCTGGGTTATCCTGATTGTGTTTCCACAATATTCAAATTGTTTCTTCCTGGCTGCTTGTAATATTCTTTCCTTAATCTGGGAATTCCAGAATCTGGCTATAATATTCCTAGGAGTTTTCTTTTTAAGATCTTTTTCAGGAGGTGATCGGTGGATTCTTTCAACCTCTATTTTGCTCTCTGGTACTAAAACATCAGGGTAATTTTCTTTGAGGACTTCCTGGAGGATGACTTCTAGGTTCTTACTTTGATCATGGCTTTCAGGTAGTCCAATCATTTTTAAGTTAACTCTCCTGAATCTATTTTCCAGGTCAGTGGTTTTTCGATGAGATATTTCACATTGCCTTCCATTCTTTCATTTTTGGGGTCTGTTTAACAGCATCTTGATTTGTCATAAAGTCATTAGCTTCCATTTGCTCCAATCTAATTCTGAAGTAATGATTCTTCTCATTGAGCTTTTTAGATTCTTTTTCCATCTGGCAAATTCAGCTTTTTAAGGCATTCTTCTCCTCGTTGACTTTTTGAGACTCCTTTGCCATTTGAGTCACTCTGATTTTTAAGGTATTATTTTCCTCAGTCAGGCTGTTGACTCTCATTTCATAATTTTCTTACATTGTTCTCATTTCTCTTCCCAGTTTTTCCTCCACTTCTCTTATCTGCTTCTTCAGGTCCTCTATGGCCTGTAACCAGGTCGTATTTTCCTTTGATGTTTTTGATGCAGGAGTTCTGATTTCACTGTTTTCCTCCTGTTCCATGCTTTGCTCCTTTTTGTCCCCAAAATTGGAGGGTAATGTTGGAATCTTCTGTCTGCTTTGTTTCCTTTGCCTGCTCATTTTGCCACTCAATTACTTGACTTTGGGGCTTTTTGTCAGAGTAGGGCTCTGCCGCCAGACAGGAGAGCTTTCGTCCCAAACGTTGGTATTTTCTCAGCTGCTGGAGGTATTAGACGGGTGCCCTCTCTGAGGTCTCCACACACTCTGGCAAGCTGGACATATACCCCAGGACCTCCACCCTAGACTGCAATACAGATCCACACAGGTTAAAGCAAGAGTGATTACCCCTCAGACTGGTGCTTTGTCCCCCTACACTCTGCAGGCCAGAAGATGAAGCTGCCAGGTGGCACTGGCTGGCTGTGCTGGTGTCTCAGTGGCTTCTCACCCTGGGGGTAAAAGTCATGCACTCCCACTTACTGGTCCGAAAGTACAGACTGCACTGACTTCTCACTTTGTCCTTCACATCTATGTGTAGATAAATCTGGAAACTGACACAGCCACTGCTAGTCTGGAGTCCCTCTGGACTGTGGCTGGTCAGGCCCGCCCTGGGGCTAAACCCTCTGCATGGGGCTGGGCTTGGCTCCCAGAGGGCTGTACTGGATTCCTGCTGGCCTGCTGGGATGTCCTCAGAGGGAGGTTAGCTTCTCTATGTCATTTTGTGGGTTCTGCACCTCCAGAGTTTTTTTAGAGTCCCCTTTTTACATATATTGGGGAAGGTGGAAGCCAGAGCCAAGGGAAGGTCGTGCTTCTCTGCCATCTTGGCTCCACCCCCCAAATAATGAATTTTTAACCCAGAAACTGGAATCTTTAGGTTTATCAAAAAGTAAACTACTATAGTCATTGACTACTGTGTTTCATGTACCTAAACTATGGCAGTGATCCACTGCTCTATTTCTTAGCCAGTACCAAGTAGTTTTGATAATTGCTACTTTATAATAGTATGGATAGCCTACCTTCCCTAGCGTTTCATTTTATGAATTCCCTTGATATTCTGGAACATATCTTCTCCAAGATAAATTGTGTTATTATTTTTTCTAGCTCTTTAAAACAATTTTTTGGTAATTTGATTTCTATGGGACTGAATAAGTAAGTTAATTTAGGTAGAATTGTCATTTTTATTATATTACCTCAGCCTACCCACAAGCAAATGATTTTTCCAATTATTTAGATCTGACTTTATTTGTATGAAAAGTGTTTTTATAATTGTATTCATGTAGTTCCTTGGTTTGTTTTGTAGACTCCCAAATATTTGTAATGTCTATAGTAACTTTAAATGGCATTTCTCCTTCTATCTCTTGCAGTTGGTCTTTGTTAGTAATATATGGAAATGATAATGATTTATATAGGTTTATCTTATACCCTGAAACATTTCTAAAGTTGTTGATTATGTCAAGTAGTTTTTATTTTTCACTTGATTCTCTAGGATTCTCTAAGTATCCTCTTATATCATCTAAAGGAGTAACAGCTTTGTTTCTTCATTGTTGTTCTAATCCTTCAATTTATTTTTCTTCTCTGATTGCTAAAGCTAACTTTTCTAGTACCATATTAAATAACATTGGTGATAATCAACATCCTTGTTTCACTCTTTATCTTATTGGAAATGCTTCTAGCTTATCTACATTACATATAATGCTTGCTAATGATTTTAGATAGATGCTGCTTATCATTTAAGGAAAATTCGATTGATTCCTATACTGTTTAGTGTTTGTAATATGAATGGGCTCTTTATTTTGTCAAAAGTTTTTAGCTGCATTGATTGAGATAATCGTATGATTTCTGTTAATTTACTATTGATATGGTCAATTATGCTGATAGTTTTCCTAATTTTGAACAGCTTTCCATTCCTGGTATAAATCCTATCTCCTTATATTATTCTCATGATAAATTGCTGGGATCTTTTTGCTAATATTTTTTTTTAAATGTTTGCATTTATATTCATTAGGGAAATTGGTCTACAATATTCTTTCTCTGTTGTGACTCTTCCTGGTTTAGGTATCAGTGCCATATTTATATCACAAAAATAATTTGGTTGACTCCTTCTTTGCCAATTTTCCAAAATATTCTATATAGTATTGGAATTAGTTGGTCTTTACATATTTGATAGAATTTGCTTTTAAATCCATCTTATTCTGGACATTTTTTCCTTGGGAGTTCATTGATGGCTTGTTCAACTTATTTTTCTTGGATGGAGTTATTCATGTGTTTAATTTCCTCTTTTCTTAATCTTGGTAATTTATATTTTTGTACATATCCACCCATTTCATTAAGATCATCAAATTTATTAGCGGGCATTTGGGCAAAATAGTTTCTAATTATTGTTTTAACTTTTTCTTCATTGGTGGTGAATTCACCATTTTCATTTTTGATATTGTTAATTTGGTTTACTTCTTTCTTCTTTTTAATCAAATTAACCAAAGATTTAACAATTATATTGATTTTTTCATAAAAACAGCTCTCAGTTTTATTAATTAGTTCAATCGTTTTCCTAATTTCAGTTTTATTAACCTTTCCCCTTTGGTTTTCAGTATTTCCAGTTTGGTATTCAATTGGTGACTTTTAATTTATTCTTTTTCTAGCTTTTTAAGTTGCAGACCAAGTTTATTAATCTCTTCTTTCTCTATTTTATTCATGTAAGCATTTAGAGGCATAAAACTTCCCTTAAGAACTACATTGGCTGAATCCTAAAATTTTTGCTACGTTGTCTCATTAATGCCATTCTCTTAAATGAAGTTATTGTTTCTATGATTTGTTGTTTGATTCACTCATTCTTTAGGATAGGGTTATTTAGTTTCCAATTAATTTTTAGTCCATCTTTCTATGGCCCTTTTTATATGCAATTTTTATTACATCATGATCTGTGAAGGATGCATTTAATATTTTTTCCTTTCTGCATCAGATTATGAGGTTTTTAGGTTTTAATAGATGGTAAATTTTTGTGTAGAGGCCATATACTGATGAGAAAAAATACATATTCTTTCTATCCCCATTCAATTTTCTCCATATGTCTACAATAACTAATTTTTCCAAAATTATATTCACCTCCATAACTTCTTTCTTTTTTATTTTGTTGTTAGATACATCTAGTTCAGAGAGGGGAAGGTTGATGTCCCCCACTAGTATAGTTTTGCTGTCTATTTCTTCCTATAACTCCCTTAAATTCTCCTCTAAGAATCTAGATGTTGTGCCACTTTGTGCATATATTTTTAGTAATGGTATTATTTCATTGTCTATGGTGCCTTTCACCAGGATATAGTTTCTTTCCTTGTGTATTTTAATTAGATCTATTTTTGCCTTTGCTTTGCCTGAGACCAGGTTTGCTACCCCTCCTTTTTTTTTTTTACTTCAGCTGAAGCATAATATATTCTACCCCAGCCCTTTACATCTACCTATGTGTACCCTTCTGTTCAAATTTGTTTCTTGTAAACAACATATTGTAGGATTACGATTTTTAATCCATTCTGCTATCCCCTTCTATTTTGTGGGAGAGTTCATCCCATTTAAATTTACAATTATAATTACAATCTGTGTCTTTCTCTCTGTCTTATCACCCCCCCCATTCCATTTATTCTTCTTTTTTTCTCCTTTCTCCCTTTCCCTCCTCAAAAGTTTTGTTTTTGATTACCACCTCCCTTAGTCTTCCCTCCCTTCTATCAGTCCTCTCTCTTTTCTTTCTCTTACTACTTCTTCCCTCCCTTCTACCTTACCTACCTTTCCCCGCCTTTCCCCTCCTACTAGATATAGGGCAAAATAGATTCCTATACCCAGCTGAGTATTTTGTTCCCTCCTCGAGCCAAATCCAATGAGGGTAAATTTCAAGCAATGGTCATCTCACTCCCCTCTCCTCTGTTTTATAATGTGTTTTTGTGCCTCTTTGTGTGATGAAATTTACCCTTTGCTGCCTCCTTCTTTCCTCTTCTCCCATTAAAATTATGTTTTATTCCTAATTATATTTTTTTATCATCACATCAAAGTCAATTCATACCCACACTGTCTTTATATGGGTATCCCTTTGAAATGTCAAAATATTGATAAAGTTCTTAAGAGTTACAAGTATCATCTTCCCATGTGGGGATGTAAACATTTTACCTTTATGCATGTTTTTTTTTTCCTTTCCTGTTTACCTTCCAATGCTTCTTTTGAGTCTTGTATTTGAATCAAATTTTCTCTTCAGCTGTGGTCTTTTAATCAGGAAGGTGTGGAAGTACCCTATTTCATTGAATGTCTATATCCTTGTCAGAAACATTATGCTCAGTTTTGCTGGGTACTTGATCCTTGGTTGTAATCCAAGTTCCTTTGCCTTATGGAATATCACATTCCAAGTCTGCTGATTTTTTAATGCAGAAAGTGCAAGGTCACGTGTTATCCTGACTATGGTTACACGGTATTTAAATTGTTTCTTTCTGCTTGCTTGCAGTATTTTCTCCTTGACCTGATAATTCTCGAATTTGGCTATAATATTTCTTGGCATTTCTAATTTGGGTTCTCTACTGGGAAATGATCAGTGGATTCTTTTCACGACTATTTTACCCTTTGGTTCTAGGATCTCAGGGCAGTTTTCCTTGATGATTTCTTGGAAGATACTGTCCAAGCTTTTTTTTCATTATGCTTTTCAGTTAGACCAGTAATTCTTAAATCATATCTTCCAGATTTATGTTCCAGGTCAGATGTTTTTCCAATAAGGTACATTATAGTTTATTCTATTTTTGAATTCTTTTGATTTTGTTTGACTGATTCTTTTTTTTTTTTTTTTGCCTTTTGGAAGGCAATTGGGGTTAAGTATCTTGCCCAAGGTTACACGGTTAGTATTTTTTGTGTGGGTGTTAAATGTCTGAGGCCAGAACCAACCTCGGGTCTTCCTGACTCTGGGGCTGGCACTTTACTCACTGCGCCACCTAGCTGCCTTGACTGATTCATTATGTCTCATAGCCTCCATTTGCTCAATTCTAATTTTCAACAAATTTTTTTCTTCTTTAACTTACTTTACCGTCTTGGATCCCAGAAGTAAATAAATAATTTTTAAAAATCTTGAAGCCTTTAAAAAAAACTGGTCATGGATTCATATGATTTCTTAGATTATCTTTGATTAATCCAAAAACTTAAAGGACTAGATTTCAGTTGATAGGGAAATATTCCTGTATCTTTAAAATTTCATACGTTACAGAAAGCCTTTAATTACTGTGAAGTAGGTAGCATAAATATTGATCTATCTACTTTTTATATATACAACTATGGTTCAGAAAGGATGAGTGGTTTGTCTGTACTCACACAGGAAATATTTAAACCAAGAAGATTTGACTCTAAATAAAATACTCCAGACTTTTATTATTATTATTAATTTGGCAATATGCTTAGAGTATAATACCTTAAATTTTATTCCTACTCTTCTCTTTGATATGGAAATGTAATCATCAGTGAATGAATTGGCATGATCAGAAATGCATAGTCCAAGATTATAATATGAATATTGAGAATTACACTATGTATTATAAAACTGGTAGGACACTGAGTGTATTTTGAAAACTAGAATTGCTATCATTTTACATATAGGTCTTTCTATTGTGATACATGATTTTGTGCATAATTTTTAAGTGTTACAGAGAAGTAATTATGTGTGCGCAAATATAAGAAAGCTGTAGAAATATTGGACTAAAATATTTTGTTAAATGTCCATATTGTTATAGTGAATTGCATATGATACCTTACATTTTATAGTGTTTTAGAAAATTTATTTTCTCCTAACCACTCTGTGAGGTCATTAATCCATATTTTATGCATCAAGAAAATCAAGAAGATTAAGTGACATTGTCAGTGACTTTTAGTTTACTCAATAGTGTAGCATCCTAGACTTATTCTAATAATTGCTTATTTCAAGTTTAAATAACTCTTCATGTGGAAGTGATTTATGCTCTGTAGTTTACTTTTATCTTTAAAAATATCATAACAACCCAAGTTCAAGTCTTTACCATCTCTTGCCTTATATATTACAACGGGCTCTTTAAAGGTCTTCCTGAATTCTTCCTCTTATCCCTAATGCATCCTCCAGTGAATTACCAAATGGATATTCAGAAAGCAAAAGTCTGACAGTGTTACTCCTTTATACAATAATCTTCAGGGTTTCAACTATTGCTCCAAGTATACATGTCATATAAGGTCTAAGGAACTTTATTACAACTCCTATTCTTATAGATAAATTTTAGATCACGGAACAAAGATACATACATCTCCTCCTCAGGGTGCTAAGCATTCCTTGAGGAGCTAAAGGTGATTCTCTATTTCCACAAGTTCAAGCCCCCACTGACTTATGTCCCCTATTCCTTTGCTTATCAGTTGAGAATCATTTAGTCAGTCTTAAGGTGCTTTTATAAAGGTTTTTTTACTGAGGTCATAAGAAAGATCCTCTCAGAAGTTTGTGATATACTCTCAGACTCCTAGACACAAAGTCTAAGAAAAAAATGACCTCAAGTTTAGAGACCATGTGTGACAAAAGAGTAACTCAACTGCTTATTCTTAGGAGTGAAGGAGGGAGGGAGGGTGCAGAGAGAGACAGACAGAGAGACAGAGACAGACAGAGAGAGAGACAGAGAGAGAAACAGAAACAAAGATAAAGAGAGACAGAGAGACACAGAGAATTGATGATAAAACATGGGTCTATAGTGTGCCAGACATGGTTTTAAGAATGGGGAATGCAAACAAAAGATTTAAAAATGAAGAAAGCCCATACCCTGATGGAGTTGACCTCATAATAGAGGAAGACATTATGTAAAAGGGAACTGTAAAGTTGGAGAATGTAGAGGAGGAAACCAGCATGCAAACAAAGTGGAAAAATCTAGAGATTCAAGAGTAGAACTCAGAGGCATAAGAAAGGATGACCTGGGTTGTTCACTAGATGGGGATCTCAAACAAGAACTTACCCATCAAAAGAAGGAATATAGGGCTGCATATATTATTTCTATCCTGTGTGGTGGGCTTAAGAAATTACTGTTATTTATGACAAATTGGCATTCATCTATCCTTAGCTGCTCCTGATTCAAATATTTTAGTTAGTACACTTATGGAAAGATGCAAAGTCTAATATCCTCCACTCTTTGCAAAATTTGCAAGCCTGTCCTATGACCAAAGGGAGGGTGGAAACAAATACTTTCAAGAAAATATGTGGCATTATTTAACCATAATAATGTATTTTTGTACTTAGGCAGATCTGTCATCTACTGTAATCAAGAATTTTTTTCTGGGAGGGGGACAGATTGCAGGAAATACCACACGCCCCAATTTATGGAAATAAATATTTTATAAATTGCTTCATACTTTATAAATGATCTTGAGGCAGTCAAATTTCTTGAGACTATGCAACAGTCATTGTATTTGAGAGGCCTTTTAGCACTTATTCTGAAGTCTATGAGTGATTAATAGATTGTTTCATCTAGTTAAAATATCAAGGATGAAATACAGTGTGGTAGTTTCAACTTTCCCCTTAGACCTGAGATTTTATATATACATACATACATACATACATATATATACTTACTTTTGGTTTGCAACATTCAGGTCCACAAGTCCTTTGACTTTCAAATTTTCTCCCTCTCCCTCTCCTTCCCCTTACCCCCATGGTGGCTTGCAATCAAATACAGGATCTACAAATCCCTACACATTAAAAGTTAGTCAAATTGTAAAGAAAGATTATAGCCAATGGAATGGACAAAGAGAAAGAAAAAACAAAACAAGAAAAAAAGAGAGAGAGAGATAATAATTTGCTTCAATCTGCATTCAGACTCAGTAGTTCTTCACTCTGGATGTGGATATCCCTTTCCATCACCAGTCCCCTTGATTTCTAACTCTTTGCCACCAAAAAAAAAAAATAGCTGCTATAAATATTTGTGTATAAACAGGCCCTTTTCCCATTTCAATTATCTTTTTGGGATACAGTCATAGAAGTGGGATTCCTGGGTTAAAGGATATGAATTTATTTATAGCCTTTAGGGCATAGATCCAGATTTCTCTCCAGAATGGTTGAATCAGTTCACAACTTCACCAGCAATGCATTAGTATTCCAATTTTTCCACATCTTCTCCAGCATTTATCATTTTCCAGTTTTGTCATCTTAGCCAATCTGACTGGTGAGATGTGGTACCTCAGAGTTGTTTTGATTTGCATTTCCCTAATCAATAGTGTTTTAGGGCATTTTTCCATATGCTTATAAATATCTTTAATTTCTTCCTCTAAAAACTTCCTGTTCTTATCCTTTCACCATTTTTCATTTGGGGAATGACTTGTATTCTTATAGATTTGACTTGATTCTCTCTATATTTTAGAAATGAGGCCTTTAATAGAGACACTGCTTGTAAAAATTCTTTGCCAATTTTCCACTTCCCTCTTAATCTTGGTTACATTGATTTTATTTGCACACAAAAAAAATCTTCAATGTAATTAATCAAAATTCATTTCATAGTGCTCTCTACCACTTGTTTGGTCATAAAATCTTTCCTTCACCATAAATCTGACAGGTAAACCAGTCCTTGGTCTCCTAGATTGCTTGCAGTATAAGCTTTTATACCTAGATCATTCACACATTTACATTTATTTTGGTATAAAGTGTAAGATATTGGTCTATGCACAGTTTCTGTGATAGTTTCTCAGTTTTTGCAGCAGTTTTTGTCTAACAGTGAGTTCTTATTCCACAAGCTGGGGTGTTTGGGTTGATTAAACATTAGATTACTATTGTCATTGACTGCTGTGTCTTGTGTACCTAAACTATTACAGTAATACACTACTCTCTTCCTTAGCCAGTACCAAAATTTTGATGACTGCTGCTTTATAATACAGATTAAAATCTGCTATGACTAGGTCACCTTCACTAGTATTTCTTTTCATAAATTCCCTTGGTTTTCTGGACCTTTTGTTCTTTTAAATGAATTCTGTTAGTATTTTTTCTAGCTTTATAAAATAATTTTTTGGTAAATTGATTGGTATGGCACTAAATATGTGAATTAATTTAGGTAAAATTGTCATTTGTATTATATTAGCTTGACCTCACCATGAGCAATTGATGTTTTTCCAATTATTTATATGTGACTTTATTCATGTGAAAAATTTTTTGTAATTGTGTTCATATAGGTTGTAGGGTTTTTTTTTTTTTTGGTGGGTAGATTCCCAAATATTTTATGGTGTCTACAATAACTTTAAATGGAATTTCTCTTTCTATCTCTTGCTGTTGGGCTTTGTTAGTAATATATAAGAATGCCAAGAATTTCTGTGGGTTTATTTTATATCCTGCAACTTTGATAAAGTTATTTATTTTTTCAAGTATTTTTTTTACTTGATCCCCTAGGATTCTCCAAGCATTTATCATATCATCTGCAAAGAGTTAAAGCTTAGTCTCTTCTTTGTCTATTCTAATTCCTTCAATTTCTTTTTCTTCTTTTATTGATACAGCTACCATTTCTAGTACCAAATGGAATAATAGGGGTGATAGTGGACATCCTTGTTTCACCCTGGATCTTATTGGAAATGCTTCTACCTTATCCGCAATACATATAATACTTGCTGATGGTTTTAGATATATGTAACTTATTATTTTAAGGAACATTCCATTTATTCCTCTATGTACTAGTGTTTTTTAATAGGAATGAGTGTTGTATTTTGTTAAAAGTCTTTTCTGCATCTATTGAGATAATCATATGGTTTCTGCCAGTTTTGTTGTTGGTATGATCAATTATATTGATAGTTTTCCTAATATTGAAGCATCCTTGCATTCCTGGAATAAACCCTACCTGATCATAGTGTATTATTCTCATGCTAATTTGCTGTAGATTTTTGGTCAATATTTTATTTTAAAATTTTGCATCTATATTCATGAGGGAAATTGATCTATAATTTTCCTTATCCATTTTGTCTCTTCCTGATTTAGGTATCGGTACCATATTTGTGACAATAAAAGAATTTGGTAGGACTCCTTTTCCAATTTTCACAAATAGTTTGTAAAGTGTTGGGATGATTTTTTTTAATGTTTAATAGAATTAACTAGTAAATCTATCTGGTCCTGGAGATTTTTTCCTAGGGATTTCACTGATGGCTTGTTCAATTTATTTTTCTGAGATGGGGTTATTTAAGTAATTTATTTCCTCTTCAGTTATTCTGGGTAATTTATATATATTTTTTCTAAACATTCATCCCTTTCAATAAGATTGTCAGATTTATGTGCATACAACTGGGCAAAAATAATTCCTAATTATTGTTTTACTTTCCTCTTCATTGGAGGTAATTTTTGATACCCATAATTTGGTTTTCTTCTTTCTTTTTTATCATATTGACTAAAGATCTATCAATTTTATTGTTTTTCATAAAATCTGCTCTTAGTTTTATTTATTAATTCAATAGTTTTCTTAATTTCAATTTTCTTAATCTCTTCTTTGGTTTTCATTATATCTAATTTAGTATTTAATTGGTGGTTTTCAATTTGTTCTTTTTCTAGCTTGTTCAGTTGCATGACCAATTTATTGACCTCCATTTTCTCTATTTTATTCATGTATGTATTCAGGGTTATAAAACTTTGCCTAAGAACTGCTTTTGCTACATCCCACAAGTTTTAGTATGTTGCCTTATTGTTGTCATTCTCTTGAATGAAGTTACTGATTGTTTCTATAATTTCTTGTTCAACCCAATCATTTTTTAGGATTTTATCATTAATTTTTAGCCTATCTTTCATTGGCCCTTTTTGCATCATGATCTGAGAAGGAAGCATTTAATATTTCTGCCTTTCTGCACTGAATTATGATGTTTTTATGCCCTAGTGCATGATCAATTTTTGTGTATGTGCCATGTACCACTGAAAATAAGGTATAGTCCTTTTTATCCCTATTCAATTTTCTCCAGAAGTCTATCATATCTACCTTATCTAAAATTATTTTCACCCCCTTAACTTTTTCTTGTTTATTTTGAGGTCAGATTTATTTGCCTCAGGGCAGTTTTCTGTGATAATTTCTTGGAAAATATTGTCCAGGTTTTTAAAAATTTTTTTTTTTAATTTTCATCTTGGCTTTCTGGTAGACCAATAATTCTCAGATTATCTCCCTTGCATCTGTTCTCAAGCTTAGTTATTTTACCAATGACATATTTTATGTTTTCTAATTTTTTAAATCTTTAGGTTTTGTGTGACTGCATCTTGATGCTTCATACATTTGATTTGACTGATTCTAATTTTTAGCAAATTATTTTCCTCATTTAGTTTTTAAAGCCCTTTTTCCATATGCTAATATTTCATTTTTAGGGAGGTATTTTCTCCAGTTAGATTTGGAAAATCCCTTCCCAATTCACAAATTTTTCTTTTTTAAGATTTGTTTCTTCAGTGAAATTTGTTTTCCACTTTGACAATTGTGATTTTAAAAGAATTGGTCAATTTATCTTCTCCCTCTCTAATTTGGATTTTAAAATCCTTCTTGAGCTCCTCCTATAATGCTTCTCTGGTTGGGAATAGAGTCAATGGTGTCCCCTTCTGTAATTGGTTCTTCTAGTTCACAATAATAGGATTCAATCATCTTTGGTTTTGCCTTCCCAACTTTCTTCTGGCCCACTGTGATTGACTATTTCCTGGCTTTAAAAGTGTATTTCTGCTTCTGGGGTACAGAGGGCTCTGACCCACACTTCTCAGGCTGGGTGCTAGGGGCCTGGTTGTTGACTCTGTGTGCTGTAGCCTCTGGGTGTCTAGACTGAGGCCAAGGCCAGGACTTTTCATTGTTTCCCCTGGGTTACCTTGAGGTTCACAGAGTAAGGTGTGGGGGAGGAGTGGTCTGGCCACTTCAGGTTTCCAGGTCTGTGCCCCTGGGCTAGACCTCAGGCAGGCTCAGCAGCTGGTGGCCAGCCACACTGGTGTCTGCAGATTCACCTGATCATGCTAAAGCACCCCTAGACTTCTGGTGCTAGGGCTTGCTTGCTCCACCCCCATGGGCTTAAGTATCTCCTGCTGATCAGCTGACATGGGGTTTGTTGAATCTCCTGCTGCCCTGCATTTCAGGAGTGGCACAACATCAGTCAGACCCTTCCTCTCGGACTCCCAAACCTCCTGCTGATTCTAGTACTTCAGGATTTTACACTGAGGCAATAATCTATAGGTTTTTAGGGTCAGAGTGGGGGATTAGAGCAGCTAGGGTTTACTCTGTCATGTTGGCTCCCGGAAGTTCAGATAGGTGATTAAAAAAAAAAAAAAACATCCAAGCAGTGGGTTGCTAGCCCCAGGAAAAGCTGTTGTTGCTGCCATAGGCCCTGTGTTTGTCTCTTACCTGGCTCCAAAAGAACTTCTCCCCCTGGGTGAGAGGTCTGAGAATCACCCCTGTAGTGGGTGAATCTGCTGGCTGGGTCTCACTCTAGCTCCACTGTGGTTTGGTCTCGGGTCTGCAGTAGGCAGGCACGGGTGACCTGCACTCCTTGCTCCATGTTCCCATTCCCAGTCCTATGTGCACACTTTCCTGGATTGAAAATCTACCATTATGCATTTCCCAATGCATTATGTCAGTCTAAAATCCATTCAGCTTCACTTTCTGGAAGTTGCTGACAGAATTCACAGAGGAGTTCAGGTGAGTTCCTGCTTTCACTCCACCATCTTGGCTCCACCCCTAGAGAAGAGATTCTTAATGGGGGATTCCATGAACTTAAAAGATATTCAGTATAATCAGGTTCCTTTAAAATTCTATGTATTTTATAGAATATATTTTAAAGCATTATCCAGAGAAGGGGTCCATAGATTTTCCAGGCTGCCAAACTGGTTCATGGCACAAAAAAGTTAAGAACACTTGCTTATAAGGGAAAAAAAAATACAAACTCCTCTTTTGGAATTTAAAGTCTATCATATTCTTGTTGCCATGCTGATGACACATTATTCCTTTCATACTCTTTAACTCTAGAAATCTGCCTAGGCATTGGTCCAACCCTCTGCCTTTGTTCCTTCATAAAGGCTATGCCTGAAAAATGAAATACTCACTATCCTCTCCTCCATCTCCTGGACATTAGATCTTTCCTATGATTAGCTCAATTATTAACTCTTTGAAGAAGTTTCCCCTTAGCCCCTCAGTTGTTTGTTATACTTTCCTAACCAATGATACATATTTATTTCTTGAATCTCCAATATATGTTCTTCTGTGAATCAATTGTTTTCATCACCCATAGAATGTAAGCTCCTTGAGGTCAATGGCTGCTTTTCTTTATATTCCTATCATGTAGTGTGGTACATGGTACATAGTAGGTACTAAATAAGTTCATATTAATTGGTTGATGGCAGCATATCACTTCTACTGGAGAAGGGAGCTTATGGTATTTAGTGAGCAGAAATTTTTTTTTGTGCATATTTTTAAGCAGTAGTTTTTCTACGAAAAAAAAATGGAGATTTTATTGAATTAAATACTACTTTGAAGAATATGAGACAATTCTCCAGTATCCCACCACACTCCCCCTCCACCCCCCAAAAAAAGAAATGTCTCAAAATCCTTTTCTGCAAGCAGCCTAAGAGGGTAGGGAAAAAAGAAAGTTGTCATCCCAAATGCTAGTCAGTGAATTTTTCAACTGCATCAGTTATTAACATCAGACAAGATACTTATTGTAGTAGTAAAGGAATCAGCCTTCTCTGAAATTTTACTAGTCTTGCAGGGAAATCAGTATTTCACTAAAGAGCACCTAAAGTGGTTAAGAGTTTAAAAAAAATAGAACCTGTACAGGAAGGTTAAAGAAATTGGCATGATTTAGTTAGAAATGGAGGAAGGGTGAGGGAATTGATAATTTTTTATGAATAATTAATATGAAGAGGACAATGACCAATAATACTTCATCACCACAAGGACTTCAAATAAGGGAAAGGATTAAGGTACTATTTTGAAGTATCTCTCCTCAATTTGCGCTCCTTCCTCTTTAGCTACAGGTTGCAATCCATCCATAACTTTTAATCCTCTGTGAATTTCATTCTAGAAAAAAAGGTGAGATTTTTTTAGGATATGGGAGTTTTAATTTTTGTTTTCTTTGTATTCACTCTACCTTTCATACAGGAGGTACTTAAAATGCATAACATAATATACTTAGAGTGGTAAAAAGTCTCAGAGACTATATGGTATAACACTCTCATTTTAAAGGTAAGGAAAATGAAATATTATACGATATGTTAAATAGATATTAATGAAAAAAAAAACAAAATTTGTATTTATGTCCTCTGACTCCAGAACTAGCCCTTTTTGTACTATACCTTGTTTCATTCTTTCTTCTAGGTATAGGTCAATATTTCACACTGTATTCCAAGATAACCTCATAATGGATAAATGATTTGGATATAACAAGTGATATAAATACATTAGGAGAGATGGAAAAATACACCTGCCAGATCTGTGAATTAGGAAAGAATTTATGACCAAATGAGTGATAGAAAGGATCATGGAAAGAAAAACGTAGAATTTGATTACATAAAATTAAAAAGGTTTTGTGCAAACAATATTGATTCAGCCAAAATGAGAAGGAAAACAGGAAACTGGGGGCAAGAGTAGCAGCAGGCACCCCAGCTTCCCCAGGGTGATTGCCAACACAGGTTCTTAGATTTGCTTTTCTAAAGGAAAGCAACTCAAAATGGGTTAACAAGCTTACTTTAATCAATCAAACATATATCATTTACATAGTAAGGGGAAAAAGGTCAGCACCCTGAATTTCAGAGTATACAGACAGAAGTTACAAGAAAGAGAAACAGATCAAGTAGACAGGCTTCCAAACTGTCTATCCATTAAATCCATACCAAATCACAGTTACCAGAGAGGGAAGCATCAATATCTGGGTTTTTCAAAGCCAGGGGGCTCTCAATGGCTGCCCAGAGTCTCATCTGGTCAAATCACACAATACTTCTCAAAGTAAGCCCCAAAGCAAAGCCTCACATCAGGGATTATATAGCTTTCTCCTGGGTCAGAGAATGTAATCATCCTCTTGACCCACTGCCCAATAACACAGAATCAAGGTGTGGGCATTCCTGGAAAATCAAGTCTTCTACCACAGGCTCCATGTGACCACATTCAGCCTATTAGGTGGCAGAGTATATTTTCAAATCAAGAAATGGTCTCAGAATCTCTTAAGCCTAGGGGCAGGGAAGATCTTTAAATTTGCATTTCCATTACAGTAGGGGGAGGGGAATTATAGCAGGTTTCTCTGAAAAAGTTCTCCCTTCTCAAATATATATATGGAATTGAACTAAATTTGCAAAAATAACAGCCAAGGCAGTTTTCAGATGAAGAAATCAAAGTTATATATAGTCACATAAAAGTGTTCTAACTTACTACAAGTTACATAAATGCATATTAAAAAAACAACAACTCTGAGATACCACTTCACACCTATCAGATTAAATAACTTGATAGAAAAGGAAAAAAAATAACAAATGCTGGAGGCGACAAGAAAAAAATGGGGCACTCCACAACTTAAAAGTTTCTTTTTTACTTATTCTACATAATAGAATGCACTAATGCATTGTTGGTGGAATTATAACCTAGTCCATTCATAATTTGGAAATATACCCAAAGGACTATAAAACTGTTCATAGTCTTTGACCCAACAAAACCACTACTTGATCTGTACCCCAGTGAAAAGGGAAAAGGATTTCTTTGTACAAAAATATTTACAGTAACTTTTTTTTTATTGGTGACAAATAATTTGACATTGTTGGTATACCCATCAATTGGGGAATAGCTGAACAAGTTTTAGCATATGATTGAGACAGAATACTATTGTTCTACCAAAAATGACAAACAGGATGTTTTAAGAAAAATCTGGGAAGAATTAAATGAACAGATGCAAAGTGCAGTGAGTAGACCCAGGAAAACATTGTGCATAGTAATAGCAATATTTTAGGATGAACAACTGTGAAAGACTTAGTTACTTTCACCAACAAAACACTCCAAGACAATTCCAAAAGACTAATGATGAAAATGTTATCTATTTCCAGAGAGAGAACTTATGAACTCTAAGTGAAGATCAAAGCATACTTTTTTACTATCTTCATTTTTCTTGGGATTTATTGGTCTCTGTTTTCTTTTGCAACATGGCTCATATGAAAATATGTTTTGCATGGCATTACATGTTTGACTGATATAATATTGCTTACCTTCTCAAGGCATAGGGGGAGAGGGAGGGAAGGAGAAAATTTAAAAGACCAAATTTTAAAATGAATGTTAATTCTTACATGTATTTGAGGAATATATAATAAAATGTGTCAGAAAAAAATTTAAAAATATACTTAATTTTTGGAGAAAAAAACAAGTTTTCTGGAATTTACTTGACTAAGGCAAAATAATATTTTTAAAATAAATAAAATTGATAATTTTATTTTTTCCCTTATGTAAAATAAGTATAATGATACTTTAAGTTGTGGAAACACAACAAGTATTTAACAATGTCCTCTGAAATTGTTAGAGAATACCATCATATAGTTTTAAATAACATCATTCATCATGTCAAAAATGAATAACTCTTCAGGCAGAGGATATCTAGGGAGCAACACTTGGAATGAAAGGATGAATTTACCTTTACATGAAGAAAATCCTACAGCTTAAAGTAAGCCCATATGAACATATGCATAGGGGGTTTCCCTACTATTAATTACTCCAAATATGCATAAAAAGATGCACAGGTACTCACAGACTGCAGTGGACAAAGTAAGGAAGCCACCAATTTAGTCATGCATTTTTCATCAGACATTTTCATCATATATTTTGGGATTATTCATATATTTTAATCACTGGTTCAATAAGAAAGAAATGAAAGAACTTTTAGAAAAAGAAATATCAGTGATTAGGAGGAACAATATATAACAGATCCCATTAACTGCAAAACAGACTCAATTATCATGAAACAATCCCATATAAAGATTTTGTGGAAAGTATTGCTGTTCCTTTTTTTTTTTTTTTTTGAGATGTGCATTTTTGTGACTTCAGGCTCTTGGTGGCAAGGGAATTCAGATGAACAATTACAACATCTTGGGTATTTAATAGAATAGTATAAAGTGTGTTCATTTGATCATATTCTCCTTTAATATGAGAATTTCCTCTTTGGCTATTATCCCAAGGAAACCTCTAGGCAAGTTGAAGTTGATATGCCATTGATCATATTCAGGAGCTGACTCACTAAAGGACTACATTTGCTCCTTTTTTTTTTTTTGTATTCTTTCTTATACTCATTTCATGAAATATTGAGGCTATTAGGTCTCGTGCTGAGGCCCAAGGCAAACCATGAGTGCCATTTGATCATTTCTTGTTTCAGATTTAAACCTTAAGATCTAAAATTATACACCAGCAGGGCATGACAACCACAGAAATGCACAGCTTGCCATAATGAAAATCTAAAGTATATTCTTTTTGCAAAGCAATTTTTAAATGGAAAAGAACACTATTTAAGCAACTTTATGTTCAAATGCTCTGTAGGGGGAAATTTCTACTACTGCCTATACATAAAGGTTTTACAGCACCCTTTATAAGATGTGACTTTTCATTATGCCTAATCTAGTCTGCATAGCACTTGAATCACTTGTTTTGCCTCTTAAAATCTCTAATACTTTTCTAGACAGTACCATTAGCTAAAAAAATAATGATAATTTTAGCAAGATCTTTATATAAGACCTTAAGAATTAAAATTATTTTATTAATGTTAACTCATTTGATTTCTACATCAAACCTGTGTGGCAAATACAACTATCATTCCCATTTTGAGGCGAGGAAAGTAAAGTGTAGAGAAGCTAAGACTTGCTGATGGCTATTTTTCAATAATTGTCTGAAACAGGCTTTGAACTGAAATTTGCTGACTCTTAAGTTCCACCCTTCACTGTACCCATTGTGCCACTTAACTGCTTAGGCTAGACAAATGCCTAGCTTCTACCCACCTTTTGATAATATTATTCTACTCAATTATTTTGATTTCATTTTACATATAATTTGTAAGTATGTATTTATATCTATGTTGCTTTCTTTCCAATATAATGTAAGCTTCGTGAGCACAGAAGAGATTTGGTTTTTATCTTTTTGTACCTAGCATCTATAAGAATATCACATAATTATACTCATTGACTTGGTGCCTACTCATTCACTCCCTATTGATACTCTATAATCTGGGACTAAGTTTATAACTTGCAATTCTTCTTTTGAAAAATGCTTGTTCATATACTTGGAACATTTATCCCCTGAATGATGGCTCTTAATCTTATATAATTCTCTAAATTTGATAGATATGCATATGGAAAAAAATCTATATGGAATATAGATCACATAGAAACATATATGGTATACAAACATTACTGAAGAAATATGCAATAAAGATAATTTCCAATTTAATATTTTTCTCCTAATTCTAACTGTATTGATTTTATTACATACAAAAGTTTTTCAATTTTACATAATGAGAATTATTACTTTTATCTTTTTGGTACTTTCCCTCGTCAAGATGCTACTTCCTATCAAGAATTATGAAAAAAAATCTTTTTAATTTTTTTTCCTATAAATTCCTTAACAGGTTAGTGCTTTCTCTAGTGAGATTCATTCTAATATGCTCTGTAAATATCTTATATGTAGGTATTTATTTACATGGTTTTGCCCCTCATAAAATGTAAGCTTCTTGAAGACTTTAAAAAGCCTCCTTTGTATCCTTAGTTTTTAGCACACTTTGTGACAAATAGTAAGTCCTAAATATTAACCAATGAATTATTATATAACAGTTATAACTAGAATGTAGATCCATCTTGTAGCATATGATATGTTAGTCTAAACCTAATTTTTGCCAGAATAATTTTCAGTTTTCCTAAGTTTATGTTTAATGGGGAATTTTTACCTCTGTAATTGATATTCTGTAATTTAAAGAACACTATATTCATTTGCCTCTACATGTTGTAATCCTAATTTGTTCCACTGATCAAATTTTATATTTTCACAAATAAAATATTGTTTGATTTAAAAGTGTAATCTATATTGAAAACATTTTGTTTTTATTTTTTGTCAAGATTTCTTGAGGTTATTGATCTTTTTCTTTTCCCCAAAAAAAGATTTTATTCCTTTTGTTCTTATTTTAAAAAGTAATTCTTTGGTAGTTTTGAAGAAAAATTAAATTTGTAAATTAAATTGTTTTATTATTTTTGCATGAGCCCAAAACATGAATCATCTTCATATCTCTCCTATTATTTCCATTATTTGCTTTTATGAATAGTTTTAAGGGTAAATTTCTCAGATAATGGCTTCATTTCTCAAATATATAGTGAATTGAGTCAAATTTATAAAAAATAAGAGGCAATTCCCAAGTTGATAAATGGTCAAAATACAGATATAGGCAATTTCCATAAGAAGAAATCAATGTTATCTATAGTCATAGAAAATGTTCTAAATCACTATTAATTAGAATAAAACGAACTTACTCTCAAGTACCACCACATATCTTTCAGAAATGACAAATGCTTGAGGGGATGAAGAATAATAGAATCATTAATGAACTGTTGGTAGAGTAGTGAATTGATCCAACTCTTCTGGAGAACAGTCTTGAACTATGTCCAATGAACTATTTTTAAAAAAAAAATTATTTTTTGTTAAATTTTAAGTTCTGAACTATCTACCTTCTTCTTTCCACATTCCCCACTAGAGAAGGCCACACTTTGACACAGATATAGATATAAATGTAAAACTATACTTAAATTTACCAGGTATTTCTTTGGAGGTGGATAGCATCTTCCTTCAAACATCCTTTGTAGTTGATTTAATATTAATAACACAGAAAGTAGTTTAGTCACTCAATGGTATAATTCCAACATTTCCAAAGGACTATCAAATGATGCATAACCTTTAATCCAGCAATACCACTAGTAGGTCTATACCTGAAAGAGATCAAGGCAAAAGGAAAAGAACCTATTTGTACAAAAATATTTATAGCAGCTCTTTTTTTGTGGTGGTAAAGACTCAGAAATTCAGGGAGTGTTTATCAATTTGAGAATACCTAAACCAGTGGTGGCATAAGATTGTGATGGAGTATTGTTGTGCTTTACAAAATGACAATGGGGTGGTTCCAGAAAAAAAAATGGCAAGACCTATATGAAATGCTGCAAAATGAAATGAGGAGAACTGGGGAGATCATAGTACACAGACCAGCAAATTGAGAGGGTGCTTATCAATTTGAGAATGTCTAAACCAGTTGTGGCATGAGATTGTATCGGAGTATTCTTGAGCTTCTTCTAACATTTCCAAATATTGACTTAGAAATCCACATGTTAACGTTTATGTCTTATTGTATTTTTATTGTTTTTTTTTTTGCCCAATATTAACTAATTAAATTTTAATTTGGTTTTGGGCACACTCAGCATGCTTGGAGATTATATATGCGTAATGGTCAATGTATCCAACATGTCTGTTGTATAACATTAAGAAAAGGCAGAATTTTTTTTTTTTGCATGACTTTATTTGTCACAACATTTTGTTTTACTTCTTTGGAGAGGGAGGAGAAGGCAAGATGAAAGGAATAAAAAATAAATCTTTAATAATTTTAAGAAAATTTAAAATGAAGGCTTTCAACTAGATGATCTCTTTAAAGCCCTTCCAGATATCTTATAATCCTAAAGGTATTCCCACCTAAAAGAAAAATTGTCCCTATTAGTTACATTCTTTGGGGCTTATATTTAAAAGGCAGCTTCCAAGTAGTTCATCTTTCCCCTCCAAAAGGTCATTGCTGGGAGGAGAGAAAAATCAAGGTGGGCAAGGATGAAAATCCATATTTCAGTTAGCTCTTGTCATCCCCAAGATCACTGCATACGGTGAGGGCAAAAACAAAAAACCTTCAGAGAAGGCAAAGAAGGGAGCAGGTGATTCCTCTAAGAAGCAATGGTGGATTAACAATTGGTAGTAAAGAGGATGCATTGCCATACAACCCAGCTCCAGTGACAAGCCAAATGAACACAATGGCCAGGCTGCACTTACTTTTCACTTCCACATCTTAGAAACCCTAATCTCTCAAGATTCAGTTCCAACTCAACATCCTGCACAAAGCCTTTACGGATGCTGCCAGTTGCTAGGGCTCTTGCCCCCACCCTAAACAGCCTCATATTTACTTTATAGGTATTCACATATAGACATGTTACTTCCACCAAAAGAATGAAGCTCTTCAACGAAAGAAGCCACATTTTTGTCTCTGGGTTCAAAGAACTTAGCACAGCTCCAGCGACATAGTAGACAGTTCATCAATGCTTGCTGACTAGCTGACCTAAATGGAGCAAGGGGGTCAACTTTAAAGCCTTTATGTCCTGTGGGAAAACCAGCTCAGTGAGGAAACCCATAAGCACAAGATTCCCCATGGGATAAGTCTTGCTCCAATTCCTAACCCAAGGAGAAAAAGCACAAGATTTTCCTTTAGGGGAAGGTGTGAGGGCATTTAGATTGAGAAGTAAGGACTGTACATCCTTTACAGATACACCATGACTGATGGCCCCCAAGGCACGCTGTCCCTGCCCAGACCAGTTTCTAACCCCATCCAGTAAGTACCCTTCTGTGGCCCATCCTGTAGTCCCAGACACTCAGATGAGAAAGTTGAGGGAGGATTTTACTGAATGAAGACCTCTCTCTTACCAAGAAATAGAGGCACCAAGGTAACTAAGAGGTAAAAGTCAAATCAGTCTTTTTCAAGCAGATACAGCTGTCTCCATGTTCACCCTCCAGCCAAGGCACAGTACGGACTAACCTTGTCTGTCTTCAAGGAATTCAAGCTATACATATCTATTCCACAAGGGTCCTGATGACCTCACATGTCAGGCGGGGCTTCAGTGACAATATAACCACAGACCTGAAAAGCAGGAGGCTTGAGTCATCTTGATCATGTATCTGCCTACCGGGTAACTTTCCCAAACCTAATTACCCACCCCCAGCACCTAGAATGTGTTGGGGGATGGTAGTGGCAGCGTTTCTGGCAGAAATTAGGGAGATCCCTGGTGGGTAGGGGCTAAAAATTCTTCATCTGCAGAAGACACAGAAGTCATCCCTCCACCTGGACTATGGCCTGCTGATCCTGCTACTCTTCCTTCGGACGGCCTCTTCAACAGGCAGCATCCGGTTTGATTCAGCTGCTGCTTCCATGGCCTTCAGGGCTGCTTTCCGGTCTTCCTCCATGCGGGCCCGGTAGTCGACAAACAGTGCCCGCATTACTTGCCGTTTCTTGGGCAGCTCGGCCCGATTACTGCAAAGTGTCTTCACAGCTCTGGCGGCCTGTTCTGCCTGCTGTGGCGTGGATTTCTGAATCTTCCGGCGCAGCTCCAGCTGTTCCACCCACCAGGCCAGCTCCCTCTGGAGCTGAAGCTGCTCATACTGGTCCGGCCCCCGGCCGCCTCCTTGGCACCTCGGCCCTGGCCCTGTCCGCTCAGAGGAGGCGGCGGCTGATTCTTTCCCTTCTTGCTGTTCCCGCGGCCTCCGCCTACAGGCTCAGGCTTAAGCTCCAGCCTCTTCTGGCCCGTTGGCCGCGGTGCCTCCATACAGGGCCCAGCCACCACGCGCTCCTCAGTCCTTCCCGGGTCCTGCGCGGATTCCCTTCCTCCTGGAAACGCGGCCCAGTCATCCAGTTCCGCTGCCAGTCACCTGTGTGGCAGTCTGCCTCCACCAGCTGCGGGGACTCTGAGAGGAAGAGCAAGGCAGCATTTTTTAAAGAACATAAATGGATATTGTATTCCATAATTTTTTTTCTAAATTGAAACATACAAATGATTTTATATATTTTAATATATCATTTAAAATCAGTACAACTAGATATGTATGTGTATGTATGAGTAAATTTAATACGAATACAAATGTGCATATATATACACGCATATATGTATGTATATATTTTATTCCTAGCATAATCCAATCTAGATGTACTTTATAATCCTTTTGATATGTTAATGTAGCTATTACTTTAGTATTTTTGCATTGATAATTATTTGAAATATTGCTCTAGATTTTTTTCTCCAGTTTTTCTCATTAGATCCATATTTGTCTCATCCATATTTGTCTCAAAGAAAGAGTTTTGTAGAAAGCTTTCTTTATCATTGCAAACTACACTAATGGAATTAATTTGTCTAAGAATGTTTTATAGAGGTCACTTTTAAATCCATATGGACTTGATTTTTTTTTTCCTTTGAGAGTTCTTCTGTGGCTTCTTCAATTTCTTTTCCTACAAGTTATTTATTTAAAGTTTATATTTCTTTGGTTTTTCTATGTATTTTATATTAAAGTAAATATATATTTATTCTATTTCAGTTATAAGTTTCATTGACATACAATTTGGCAAAAGAGTTTCTCACACTTTTTCTTCATTTTCTTGTCATTGCCTCTGATTTTTTTAAATTTTCATATATGTGTGTGAGAGTATGATTGTATGTGTGTGTATATACATATATATGTATAATTTTTTGTTTCTGTTCTATTTTTCAAATCAAATTGGCTAAAAGTTTGTCAAATAGAAAGAGTAACTTATTTATCAAGTCAGAGGATAAATATTCAATTTTGGCTTGTTGTTTGCTATCTTTTTTTTTTTGGAAGGGGGAAGGCAAGGCAATTGGGGTTAAGTAACTTGCCCAAGGTCACACAGCTAGTTAAGTGTCAAGTTTCTGAAGCCGAATTTGAACTCAGGTCCTCCTGACTTCAATACAGGTGCTCTATTCACTACACCACCTAGCTGCCCCTGTTTGCCATTTTAATAAGTAGATTTTGCCATCTCCTCAAGTTCTCACCTCTTTTTCTGAGTTGAACTCCTCGAAAAATCTACTTATATTCCTTCTACTTCCTCTCCTCTCATACATTATTTATAATTTGGTTTCCACACCCATCACTAAGCTGAGACTTCTTCTCTAAAGTAACCAGTCTCTTAAATTACAAATCTCATGGTCTTTTCTCAAGACTCATTCTATTTGACCTCTGTAAACCATCAAAAACAGCTCTCCTAAGGACAGCGGCTGTGAATAATTGTAAGGATCTAATTGCATTGTATAGTGAAGTCTATTTATTCAGCAATAAACTAAAGCAAAACATTCAAGAAACTAAAGCACAACATTCACAACAATATATCATAACAACTTATTACTAAGGAGGCCACATAGTCTTAAACAAAACATAGCATTCAGTAAGTCACATTCTCCTCAATAAATATAGAGTACCCAAGTAAAGTCTTTCATCTTGACTTGAATCTAGCTTCCAATCATCCTTAAGTCAAACATTCCTAAGGGGTACTTGTCCTTAAGTCAGTCATGCTTCAGGGGTACCAGAAAATACAAACACCATCCCCTACTTGGTCACAGTAAGTTACAATGTCATCAGTCAGCACTGAGTACCCAAGTAAAGTCTTTCATCTTAATTTGAGGCTGACTTTCAAACCCCATGACTCTTCTTCCACATTCCCAGGTCTTGCCTGAATTCACACACAGGCAGCTCTCTGTTGCTATTCTATATCTAGGCTTACTACTCCACTCCAAGCTCTTTTAAGTCTCTGTTTCTAGGAAGACAAAGCTTAATAGAGCTACAACAACTTTTGAACACATTGCTGGCACTATAATCTCACTTTACTTTCTGTCTGACAAGTGACACAAAGCAACAGACAAAGCTTCTATCTGAGAAACAAAGAACAAATGAACAGTAAAGTCCCAGGACTTCTGTAAACAGCAGTAAGATCCTCTTTCAAGACTTCTGTAAACAGCAGTAAAGTCCTCTTTCAGGGCTTCTGGTAAAGTCCACTTCCAACAGACAGAATGCTTTATTCTGACAATGTAACATCAATACAGACAGAACAGACAGACATGTGATGACATTAGGCCTTTCAAGGGCAGGGAAGGTCTCCAAACTCCATTAGGTCTATTAAGGGCAACAGGATGTATATTGTTTCCAGCAAAGACTTTGTGAAGCTCAAAGGCACTTGAATAGCTGAAATAAGCAGCAAAATACTTTGCTTGCCATTACAACCTCTCTGCTACATTTGACACTTTTGACCACCCTCTTCTAAAGGGTACTGTCTTCTCAATGTTTTTCATGACAATACTCTCCTAGTTCTCCTGCTTTTTTGGCCTCACCTCAGTCCCATTTTAATGTTTCACATCAGTATTAGGCCACTCAACTGTGATGTTCCCCAAAGCTCTGCCCCTCCCCCTCTTTTATTTTCTTCCTATCCTTTTTTCCCTTGGTAACATCATTAGTTACCATGAATTTAATTAAATGTCAATCTCTTTCCCTTGAGCTTCAGTTCCATAACACAAAGTACCTACTGAACACTTCAAACTGAATGTGCATTAAAAAGAACTTATTTTCTTTTCCCCAAACACCATGACTTCTGAACTTTCCTGTGGAAGGTGTGAGCATTATTCTCTTCTCCCAGTCTGAGCCTTGGCATCATCCTTAGTTCATTGGTTTGCCCTTACCATACCTTGTATAATCAGTTTTCAAATATTGTCATATATTTCTCTACAACATCTCTCATATATTGCCCTTCCTTTATACTTCCATAATCACAGCCACAGATTTGTTTTATGTATTTAATGTATTTTTAATATTTAATGTATTTAATGCATTTATTTTATGTTTTTAACAAAATTCCAAACTGTCCTGCCTCCTAACAGTTCTACTTCCCTCCTGTTGTTTTTTTTCTGTATTCCAATCTAAGTTTCAAAGAAATATAAATAAATCTCTTCTTGCCCATACCTTACTATGTCATTTGATGTATATGGGGTCACTTAATGTTCTAATTGCCTCTATGATAAAATATCAACTTTTCTGTATGGCTTTTGTTGCTCTTCAGAGGCTGCTCCCAACCTATCTTTCCAGTCTTATTGAGTATTTTCCTTACTTTCATAGTCTTTAATTCAGGAAAACTAATTTTGTTTTTTTTTAAAGTTACTCACACATGGTACTCCATTTCCTGCACATATGTTTGCACTAAATGGTCCCTAAGTGTGGAATGAACTCCGTCCTCACCTCTGCCTCAAAAAAGGATTTTTTACATCAATATTCAGCTGAAGCATTATGTTATATATGAAACCTTTTTTTGGACCTCCAAACTACTAGCATTTCCCCCCCACCATTTTCTATTTAACTTCTTTGTATTTATTTGCATTTGTAATTTTTATTTTTATTCTTTTTAAACTTGAGTACTTGTTGACTAGAATGTAAGTTACTTGAGTTTGGGAACTATTTCTTTAAAAAAAAAATAAAGGTTGTGTCCTTAATGCCTACTTCAGTGCCTGCCACATAACAAACACTTACCAAATGCTTGTTTATTGATTTATTGGTTGACTTTTGCCAAAGCATATAACTTCTCTGTATTCACTTTTTTATTAAAAAAAAAAAAAAGAGGAAGACATTCAACTTGGTGAGTTGTTCTCCTGGGGACTTCTAAATATCAGTCTATAATTTTATGATTATATGATCATCACACCTAAAGAATGAATTAATATTTAGAATTCATAGGAACATTGGAAAATGTTTATGACCTGAACTTCACTAGAATTGTATCTGTAGTGATTACACTAGTATAATGAAAACAGCATTATAGGTGCTATTCAGGGATAAATAATTTTAATGTCCAATCTCAGTCCTAAAGAATGGATTCTACAATATATCTCTTTTCTCATGGTAGAAAAGTAGAGAACCATATGTATGTAATTTGCCACATCCTGTCAGATTGTATAATTGTTTTTATTTACCTATTTTGTTTGTTATAAAGAGGAACTCTATGTTGTTAGGGACCCTATTTAAATTTTTTTTGTTATGCAAAGAAAAGTTTATCAATAACACTTTAAAACAAATTAAATTGAATCAAACTTTGCCACAAATTAATATAATATTCCTGTTGATGTTGCCTAATCTAAATTTTAAATTTGATAGAGGAAAGAAACTATGGACATTTAATTCAATTTACAATTTTCAATCTAGGTCTTAAGCACATGCTCTAAATATCAAACCAGAGACTTTCATAAAATATGTTTCCATTTGAAAAGTTTCTATTATCCCTGGGAATGTGAAATGATTGATAGATGCATTTAGCTTCTCAATGACTCACTCAAAATTCCCTCAGGCTGGCAATGGACAGTATGTCTCCAATTTTAATTTGTCTTTATGTCATGAGCTCCTTTTAGCCTAGTGAGAGCCATCACAAAAACAATCAGCCATGTTGATAATCATGACTGAGAAGTGAAACAACTGAAGGAAATAAAGACATGATGCTCTTAGGGGAAAGTTAAAGGGATTATCTTATAGACAGATTGTCGGAAAGACTGATGTTCCAGTTATTCCAACAACTTATGTTAGACATGTCAAATTGTGAAGGCAGTAAGAAATAGCACATCCATATTAAATCCATAAATGAAAAAGAGGAGCACTTGGGGAAAAGTAAATAGCAAGGTAAGTTAAAGAGGAGCTTCACCTAAGAGTTTGGAACTAAGTGTATGATAACGATGTGGCAAAAACTAAAGACAATATGCTAGAAGGAATGAAGAATTGTTGTTTTGATTAAAATTATAACCTACTAATATATTTTTGTATTCTTGAAGATGATGGTGTACTATTCCTGTTTTCCAATCATCATGAACACCCAATTAGACAACTGATATCTATTGATTGTGAGTTTTTCTTCAAGTTTTCTTCTCTTATCTGTGTTTTCTACATTTTTTTTTCATTTTTCAAATGCTTTATTAACTTCTGGTTTCCGTCATTCATTTCTGCCAGATTTTGAGTTACAAATTTTCTCCCCGTTTTTCCCCTACCCAGAGCCCCAAATAGCAGTACCACTGCCTATCCCTTCCTCCAATCTGCTGTCTCCCATATCTTCTCCCATACCCCTTCAAATAAACATTTGATTTTAAAACTTTGAATTCCAGATTCATTCCCTTCTTCCTTGTCACCCAACCTTACTGGGAAGATAAGAAGTTCAGTATAGGTTGTACATGTGTAGCTAATGCAAAACATTACCATGGTAGATATATTGCAAAAGACTGGCTATATTTCCCTCCCTCTTAACCCACCTCCCATGTGTTCTATTCTCTACTTTTATCCTGTCCCTTTTCAAAAGTGGGTGCTTCCAACTTCCCTCCCCCCCACAAGGCTGCCCTCCCTTCCATCATCCCCCCCTCTCATCCCCTTCCCCCTTACTCTCCTGTAGGGTAAGATAACCTATTTAGTGTGTATATCATTCCCTCCCTGAGCCAAATTCAATGAGAATAAGGTTGACCCATTCCCTTTTGCCTTCCTATTCTTCCTCTCCATTGTAAAAATTTTCCCTTGCCTCTTCCATATGAGATAGTTTACTCCATTCTGTCTCTCCCCATCTCCTCTCACTATATTTTTCCCTCACTTCTTAATTGCACCTTTTAAATATTATCCCTCCTTATTAAATTGGTCCTGTGCCCTCTATCTATGTATACCTGAAAACATATAAACACACATTCATATATGTATTCATATGCCCATATACCCTCCGATATAGACACACACACACACATATTTCTATTCCCTTCAACTATTTCATACTGAAAAAGTTTCATTAATTACAATTATTTTTCCATGTAGGAATGTTAATAGTTCAACTTTGAAAAGTTCCTTATGATTTGTTTTCCTTGTTTTCCTTCTCATGCTTTTCTTGCTTCAGATATATTGAGATATAATCTGAATATCAAATTTTCTATTCAACTCTGATTTTTTTCAACAAGAATGCTTGAAAGTCCTGTATTCCACTGAATGACCATATTTTCCCTGAAACATGATAATCATTTTATCTGGGTAGGTGATTCTTGATTTCAATCCAAGCTCCTTTGCCCTCCAGAATGTCATGTTCCAAGCCCTTCGGACCCTCAGTGTAGAAGCTCCCAGATCCTGAGTTATCCTGATTGTGTTTCCAAAATATTCAAATTGTTTCTTCCTGGCTGCTCGAAATAATCTCTCCTTGATCTGGTAATTGTGGAACCTGGGTATAATATTCCTAGGAGTTTTCTTTATGGAATCTTTTTCAGGAGGTCATTGGTGGACTCTTTCAACCCCTATTTTGCCCTCTGGTTCTAAAACATCAGGCCAGTTTTCCTTGAGAATTTCTTGGAGGATGATTTCTAGGTTCTTTCTTTGATCATGGCTTTAAGGCAGTCCAATATTTTTAAAATTATCTCTCCTGGATCTATTTTTCAGGTCAGTGGTTTTTCTCATGAGATATTTCACATTGCCTTCCATTCTTTCATTTCCTTTCATCTGTTTAATATCTTGATTTCTTATGAAGTAACTAGCTTCCATTTGCTCCAATCTAATTCTGAAGGAATGATTCTCTTTAGTGAGCTTTTGAGATTCTTTTCCATCTGGAAAATTTTACTTTTTAAGGTATTCCTCTCCTCATTGCCTTTTTTATCCTCTTTTTCCATTTGCGTTCAGTCTATTTTTTAAGGTGTTATTTTCTGCTGTCAGTCTGTTGACTCTCATTTCCTAATTTTCTTGCATCATTCTCTTTTCTCTTCCCAATTTGTCCACAACTTATTTTATCTGCTTCTTAAGGTCCTCTATGACCTGTAACCAGCTCGAATGTTTCTTGGAAGCTTTTGTTGCAGGAGTTCTGACTTCACTGTCTTCCTCCTGTTTCATTCTTTGATAGTTTTTGTCCCTAAAATAGGATTCTAATGCTGGATTCTTCTGTTTGCTTTGCTTCATTTACCTGCTCATGTTACCATTCACTCACTCGACCCCTGGGCTTTTTGCCATAGTAGGACTCTGCCACCAGACAAGGGAGCTTTGTTCCAAATGATGGGGTTTTCTCAGCTGCCAGAAGTATTGGTTGGGTGCCCTCTCTGAAGTCTCCACACACTCTGGCAAGCTGGTTACTTACCCCAGGAACTCCATCCTAGATTGCAATCCATATCCAAGCAGGTTAAAGCAAGAGCGATTTCCCCTCAGACTGGTCACTTGGTCCCCCTACTGTCTGCAGGCCAGGGGCTGAAGCTGCCACGTGGCTGTGGCTCCATGGCCACAGCTCCTCAGTGGCTTGTTGCCCCAGGGTCAAAAGCTGACACACTGCCAAATACTGAGTCCCAAAGACCACACTGCACTTACCTCTCACTTTGTCCTTAGCATCTATGTGTTGATAATTCTGGACCGCCACAGCTGCTGGTGATCTGGAGTCCCTTCAGCCAGTGTTTTGTCAGGCCTGCAATGGGGTTAAAGCCTCTGACTCTCGCAGAGCTGGGATCACCTCCCAGAGCGCTGCACTGGCCAATTCCTGCCAGCCTGCCGGGCTGTCCTCAGTGGGAAGTTAGCTTTGCTGTGGCATTTTGTGGGTTTTGTAGCTCTAAAATTTGTTCATACTCACCTTCTAAATTGATTGGAAGTGGTGGGAGCCAGAGCTGCCAGAGGTCCTATTTCTACTCAGCCATCTTGACTCTGCCCTCTGTGCATTCTACATTTTAACAGTATTGAAAGGAAAAAAAGCTACATTTTATTTCTTTGTTTCTGTCTCACTTTGAGAATATGGATGAGATCCAAATTGAATTGAAATCACTAACTGATGAGAATTCAGGAAAAAAATAATGATAATTCTCTGACCTGTTACTCAGGGATTGATAATAATATTAATAATAATAATGATAAATATTAAAAATATTTCTTCTTGGGGTGGCTAGGTGGTGCAGTGAGTAAAAGTGCCAGCCCTAGATTCAGGAGTACTTGGGATTGGTTCCATACTCAGAAATTTTACACCTACACAAAAAAATAAAGAACAAAACTGGCCGTGTAACCTTGGGCAAGTTACTTAACCCCAATTGCTTTAAAAACAAAACAAAACAATATTACTTCTTTTCTCCTGAATGGTATCATGTCTGTTTTCAGTAATAATCATATGGTGACAACTAAGACTAGAATATGACTAAGAGCTGGGAATAAATTCTTTATTTTAATCAACTAACTTAATTTTTAAACAATAATTAGTTGACTATAATTTAACAGATTTGTGGTGGGTATTGGAAGGAATCTTAGAGGTCATCTAGTCAAATGCTCTCATTTTCCCTAGGATATTAAAGTCCATAAAATGTTAATTTTTGAGTTTATATTAAATAGTTTATGCTATATTTTTATCATTGTTGACATTTAAATGTTTTTAAAGTTATTGCATATTTCCTCATTCAACAAATATTTAAAAGTCCCACTAGATACAAAGCTGTATGTGAAGGTTCTGAGTAAAATACAACATTTTTCATCACAAATGGTGTTCCTCTGCTTAAAATTTTCATAGCTATTTACTGACCAAATGGGAAACCAACATTGACTTTCCAGCTATTTATCTACATTGCAAATTTAGTGATAGCAGGAATTGTATATTGTCTTTTTTATTTTTTCAAAAAATTTAGTATAGTGTTATGAACAAGTGGGAGATTAAGAAATTATTTGCCTGATTTGTCCAAAAGAAGAACATTGTATTCATTTTCTTTTCAGGGTAAAAAAAGGTCATTTAATTGAAGGCTTTTGTCACACTACTGTTATGATTATTACAAGTCCTAAATTATTGCAATAGGAAAAATATAAAGTTACTGTTTTTAATCATCATTCTCTCTATCTGGGTAGCTCAGTGTCCTAGGCATAGTCTCACATCTGGTGTATTGGGGCACTTGTAGGTTTAGACATATGATTTCTTTAATAAAATAATTTTAAGTAATCTTCAGGTAAAGTGACCACCTTAAAACAGGAAACCAAATAAATGGTAAGCAAAGAGTTTAAAATGAAGTTGGGCAACACAGCTAGGGTTCAGATCAATCTACATGGAGAAAAAGTTAACCCAAACTCCCCAGGTCTTCTTTCAAATCATAGTTCATAATAATCTGAATTGGAGTTATGGAAATTTGGGGGTTAATTCATACCATATTTTCATTGATATCTTAGGGCAGTGCATATTCCATGATCCCAGCTACCACATTACCTTATCCATTATCTTTTGCACATAAAGTCCCCCAAAATATTGAGGGCATATTTGCCAATGCAGACTTACATTATCAGTGGCATGCAACGGTTCAACCATTGTCTCTTGTGCAACCACTGAAATAATTTTCTCATTTGGAGTCATTTGTTCTCTCCTTCACTGAATCATCTTAGACACTAAACACACTCTTCAAATGTAAACTTAGGAACTCCTCACCTCCAACCATTCCCCTAAAATTACCTCACTATAATCTAGCCATTCACTGAAAAACACTAACACTAAGGCTATACTCCCAAATTTTAGGTAGCTGATTTGCCCCAGCTTCACCTCCTTCCCCTCTTGGTTCTACAGCATAACTTGTGGTTGATGACAACTTTTGAGCCTGATTTTCTCTTCCCAAAATTTTATATATTTCATCAATGGTCACAATCACATGACCCATTTATCTGTTCTAAAGTATGACAGAAACCAGAATAAAATATTAATTAGGAAACATTTAAAAATAAACAAAAATGCAATGACATACATAATATTGACATGTGGTTTTCTAAGTCAATATGTAGTGTGAGGGATCATTATGTACAATTTAGTGAGCACCCATTTCTGTTGGTGCATGATCCACTATATTTCATGAATTGTAACAATGGTACCTTCCTCCATGTCTGAAATGCCTTCTTTGGGCAAATAGGAAGGAAAGAAAAATCATGCCTTGAAAATGACCATATATGAATGATGTCAAGGTGGAGCCAAAATGATGAAGAGAAGCCAGGAAGTTGCCTGAGCTCTCCACAGTTTCCTTTAGGTGCAACATTAAATCAAGCCTCTAAACAGATTTGGGAATGATAGAACCAACAAAATGATGAACTGAAACAACTTTCCTGCTCAAGATAATCTAGAAAGATATTAGGAAATACCTGCCTCACTCAGGTAAAAAGGGAGCACAGCCTAGGCAGATGGTGTCCAGGAAAGTCAGTGGGAATTGCTTAGCCACAGCAAAGAAAAGAAACCGGGGCCCCTCAGTTCTGGCTCTGCAGGCTAGTGGCACAGTAGGCCAACTGTGAGGCCCACAGGCCTAAACCAGAAGACAAATTTGAGCCCCAGAACCCAGGGATAACAAGAAGGACTAGACTGGGTCACCCCCAGCACAGTGGGCAAGTCATGAGCAACTAAGGCCCTGACACAAAAAGCTAATAAGCAAGCCCCTGGTCCCCAACACAAGAAGCTTGGGAGAGTGTCCTCTGTGGCACAGGAGCAAAGATCAACTTTTAAAAAATGATTAAACAGAAACAAAAAACTAAAAAAAAGCCTGACCATAGAAAGCTGCTATGGTGGCAGGGAAGATAGAATATAAACTCAGAGAAGGACAGTAATGTCAAGATGCATATATATGAAGTCTCAAAGGGGAATATGAATTGGTCTCAAGCCCAGAAAGACTTCTTGAAAGAACTCAAAATGGATTTTAAAAATCAAGCAAGAGACATAGAAGAAAAATTGGGGAAAAACAAATGAGAGTTTTGCAGAAGAAATATGAAAAAAAAAGTCAACAGCTTAGAAAAGGAAGCACAAAAATTTACTGACAAAAACAACTCCTTAAAAATAGAATTGGCCAAATGGAAAATGTGGTACAAAATCTAACTGAAGAAAGTAATTGCTTAAATATTAGAATTGGGCAAGTAGAAGTTAATGACTCTATGAGACAAAAAATAAGTCTCTATTTTGGAAGAGTATGCAGAGAGAGTGTGTGTAAAAGTTGACTTTGATGTGATGATATAAAAATTAAGGGATGAAAAGAAGAATTGTACTGGTAGAAGAGGACAGGGAAAGGCAGAATAGGATAGATCACATTGCATTAAGAAGTGAAAAAAACCTATTACAATAGAGAGAAAGAAGTGATTTTGTACGTTACTCTTATTGAATTTGGTTCAGACAGGGAATAACATACATCCTTAATTGGACAGAGAAATTTACCTTATGTTATAGGTTAGTAGGATGGGAAAGGGAAAGAAAAGGAAATGGAGGGGCCTGATAGAAGAGAGAGCAAATTGAGGAAGATGGTGGTCAGTAACAAAACATTGGTGTGGAGGGACAGGATGAAAGGAGAGAGAAAAGTATGAACAGGGAGGAAAATAGGATAGAAGGAAATATAAATTTAGTAATCAGAACTATGAATGTGAATGGGATGAACTCTTCCATAAAATGGAAGAGGATAAGAGAGTGGATCAAAACCCAGAATCCTACAGTATGATGTTTATAAGAGAAACATTTGGAGCAGAGTGATATACACAGAGTAAAGGTAAGAGGCAGTCATAGAACATATTATGTTGAAGCTAAAGTAAATAAAGCAGGGGCAGAAATTGTGATCTCAGACAAAACAAAAGCAAAAATAGATCTAATTAAAAGAGACAAGGAAGGAAACTACATCTTTCTAAAAGGTACCATGGATAATGAACTAATATCGATACTCAACAACCAAGTGACATAGAATCCAAATTCCTAGAGCAGAAGTTAAATGAGTTACAGGAAAAAACAGAAATCAAAACTATACCAATAGGCAAATCAACCACCCCTTGTCAGAGCTAGATAAATTCAAAAGAAACAAGAAAGAGGATCATATACTGATCCTAACACTTAGGAACTGTGTGACCACGGACCAATGAGTTAACCTATTTTATTTTCATCATCTGTAAAATGAGGTACTTAGATGGTATCTGAATTCCCTTCCAGATCAAGAGCTATGATCTCATAATTTTATATTATTTTATAAGTTATGCTTGAGCTATTCTGGTAACTTTACCTGATGGGCAGAAAGACCTGCATGTATTTAATTTCCCAGAACCTCAAAGATATACTTTTAAAGTAGTGAAACTCAGTAAGATAAGAAGATTTATGGAAAGCCTGAAATAGTGAATAGAGAGGAAAATGAAAATCTCTTCCAAAACTATATTTCTGGTAGCCTCTAGACTGAAATTTCCAGTCACTTAAAGAATATCTCTTCATGTAATATTCCACTAGCACTTGAAACTTAATCCATATCAAGTTGAATTTATTGTTATCATCCCCCCCCCCCCAACCTTCTTCTTGTGGTTATATTGTTTTTGTTTGTGGAATTAACAATTTCCTTGTCATTTTCAAATCCCTCATTTATCATGCACAGTTAGCAATTTTTTTTCCAATTCAATTTTTAATTTATTAATTTGTTTGTTTCCTTTTAGTTTACAGGATTCAATTCCACAATTCCTTGAATTTCACATTTTGTCCCCCTCCTTCCCCTCCCCCCCCATGGCGTCTTATAATCAAGTATAGGATCTGTAAATACTTTCACATCATACAATGGTCAGGTTATAAGGATGGATTGTACCAGTTGGAATGAAAAATGGTAAAGAGGACATAAAATCAAATGAGAGAATGAAAAAGATCAGGTATTTTGCTTCCACCTGGATATAAATTTAGTTCTTTCTAGTTCTTTCTCTGGATGCACGTTTTTCTCTCCATCATGAGTCTTTTGGGTTTGACTTAAATCCCTGCATTGTTGAGAAGAGTCCAGTCTATCAAAGTTGGTCATCACACATACGTTGTGTCTGTAATTGTGTACAAATTCCTCCTGGTTCTACTCTTCTCACTCAGCATCAGTTCTTTTAAGCCTCTCCAGGTAAATGTGAAGACCGCCTGCTCCCCGTTTCTTATAGCGCAATAATATTCCATAACATGCATATACCACAACTTGTTCAGCCATTCCCCAATTGATGGACACCCCCTTAATTTCCAATTCTTTGCCACAACAAAAAGAGCTGCTATAAACATTTTTGTACATATGGGTCTTTCTCCCATTTCTATGATCTCTTTGGGATATAACCCTAGGAGTGGTATTGCTGGATCAAAGGGTATGAAAGTATTTATAGCCCTTTGGGCATAGTTCCAGATTGCTCTCCAGAAAGGCTGGATCAGTTCACAACTCCACCAACAATGCATTAGTGTTCCAGTTTGCCCACATCCTCTCCAGCATTTGTCATTCTCCTGTTTTGTCATCTTAGCCAATCTAACTGGTGAGATGTGGTATCTCAGAGTTGTTTTGATTTGCATTTCTCTAATCAATAGTGAATTAGAGCATTTCTTCATGTGCTTATAGATAGCTTTAATTTCTTTCTCTGAAAACTGCCTGTTCATATCCTTTGACCATTTATCAATTGGGGAATGACTTGTATTCTTATAAATTTGACTCAGTTCTCTGTATATTTTAGAGATGAGTCCTTTGTCAGAGACATAGGTTGTAAAGATTCTTTCCCAATTTCCCACCTCCCTCCTAATCTTGGTTACATTGGCTTTATTTGTACAGAAACTTTTCAATTTCATGTAGTCAAAATTATCCATTTTATATTTTATAATGTTTTCTAATTCCTGTTTCATCATAAAGTCATTCCCTCTCCACAAGTCTGATAGGTAAACTATTCCTTGTTTTAGTAGACTGCTTACAGTATCAACCTTTATGCCTAGATCATGAACCCATTTAGACTTGATTTTGGTATATGGTGTTAGATAATGGTCTAGGTCCAGTTTCTGCCATACTATATTCCAGTTTTCCCAGCAGTTTTTGTCAAATAGTGAGTTCTTATCCCAAAAACCAGGGTCTGGGGGTTTATCAAACAATACATTACTGTAGTCGTTGACTTCTGAATCTCGTGTGCCTAATCTATTCCATTGGTCCACTCCTCTATTCCTAAGCCAGTACCAAGTAGTTTTGATGACTGCTGCTTTATAGTACAGATTGAAATCTGGTAAAGCTAGTCCACCTTCCCTAGCATTTTTTTTTCATTAATTCCCTTGATATTCTGGACCGTTTATTCTTCCAGATGAATTTTGTTACTATTTTTTCTAACTCTATAAAGTAGTTTTTTGGTAAATTAATTGGTATGGCACTAAATATATAATTTAATTTAGGTAAAATTGTCATTTTTATTATATTAGCTCGACCCAGCCATGAGCAATTGATATTTTTCCAATTAGTTAGATCTGACTTTATTTGTGTGAAAAGTGTTTTGTAGTTATGATCATACAGGTCCTGGGGTTGTTTTGGCAGGTAGATTCCCAAATATTTTATAATGTCTACAGTAACTTTAAATGGGATTTCTCTTTCTACTTCTTGCTGTTGAGTTTCATTGGAAATATATAGGAATGCCGAGGATTTATGTGGGTTTATTTTATATCCTGCAACTTTGCCAAATTTATTTATTGTCTCAAGCAGTTTTTTACTTGATTCTCTAGGATTCTCTAAGTATATCATCATATCATCTGCGAAGAGTGATAGCTTGGTCTCTTCTTTGCCTAACTTGATTCCTTTGATTTCTTTTTCTTCTCTAATTGCTACTGCTAGCATTTCTAGTACCAGATTGAATAAGAGGGGTGATAGTGGACACCATTGTTTCACCCCTGATCTTATGGGAAATGCTTCCAGCTTCTCCCCATTGCATATAATACTTGCTGATGGCTTTAAATAGATGCTACCTATTATTTTAAGGAAGGCTCCATTTATTCCTATACTTTCTAATGTTTTTAATAGGAATGGATGTTGTATTTTGTCAAAAGCCTTTTCTGCATCTATTGAGATGATCATGTGGTTTCTGTTAGTTTTATTGTTGATATGCTCAATTATACTGATGGTTTTCCTAATATTAAACCATCCTTAAATTCTTGGAATAAATCCTACTTGATCAAAGTGTATTATTCTTGAGATAAGTTGCTGTAGTCTTTTGGCTAGTATTTTATTTAAAATTTTTGCATCTATATTCATGAGGGAGATTGGTCTATAATTTTCTTTCTCTGTTTTATCTCTTCCTGATTTAGGTATCAGTACCATATTTGTGTCATAAAAATAATTTGGTAGGACTCCTTCTTAACTAATTTTCCCAAATAGTTTGTAGAGTATTGGAATCAATTGTTCTTTAAATGTTTGATAGAATTCACTAGTGAATCCATCTGGCCCTGGAGATTTTTTCCTAGGGAGGTGACTGATGGCTTGTTCAATTTATTTTTCTGAGATGGGATTATTTAAGTAATTTACTTCCTCTTCAGTTAATCTGGGCAACTTGTATGTTTCTAAATATTCATCCATTTCCCTAAGATTGTCAAATTTTTGTGCATACAATTGGGAAAAATAATTCCTAATTATTGTTTTGATTTCCTCTTCATTGGAGGTAGATTCACCCTTTTCATTTTTGATACTCATAATTTGATTTTCTTCTTTCTTTTTTTTTATCATATTGACTAAGGGTCTATCAATTTTGTTGTTTTTTTCATAAAACCAGCTCTTGGTTTTATTTATTAGTTTAATAGTTTTCTTAATTTCAATTTTATTAATCTCTCCTTTAATCTTCAATATTTCTAGTTTAGTATTTAATTGGGGATTTTAAATTTGTTCTTTTTCTAGGTTTTTTAATTGCATGCCCAATTCGTTGAGCTCCCTTTTCTCTAATTTAATCACGTATGCACTCAGGGATATAAAACTTCCCCGAAGAACTGCCTTTAATGCATCCCACAGATTTTGGTATGTTGTCTCATTATTATCATTCTCTTGAATGAAATTGCTGATTGTTTCTATAATTCCTTGTTTGACCCATTCATTCTTTAGGATCAAATTTTTTAATTTCCAGTTAGTTTTTAGTCTGTCTTTCCCTGGCCCTTTATTGCATATAATTTTTATTGCATCATGATCTGAGAACGATGCGTTTAATATTTCTGCCTTACTGCATAGAATTGTGAGGTTTTTATGCCCTAGAACATGGTCAGTTTTTGAATATGTGCCATGAACCGCTGAGAAGAAAGTATATTCCTTTTTATCCCCATTCAGTTTTCTCCAGAGATCTATCATACCTATCCTCTCTAAAATCCTGTTCACCTCCTTAACTTCTTTCTTGTTTATTTTGAGGTTGGATTTATCAAGTTCAGATAGGGGGAGATTAAGGTCTCCCACTAGTATAGTTTTGCTATCTATTTCTTCCTCTAATTCCTTTACCTTCACCTCTAGGAATTTGGATGCTACATCACTTGGTGCATATATGTTAAGTAGTGATATTGCTTCATTCTCGATGGTGCCTTTTAACAGGATATAGTTTCCTTCCTTATCTCTTTTAATTAGGTCAATTTTTGCATTTGCTTTATCTGAGATAAGGATTGCTACCCCTGCTTTTTTTTACTTTAGCTGAGGCATGATATATTTTACTCCAACCTTTTACCTTTACCTTGTGTGTATCCCTCTGTTTCAAATGTGTTTCTTGTAAACAGCATATTGTAGGATTAAGATTTCTAATCCATTCTGCTATCCGTCTCCGTTTTATAGGACAGTTCATTCCATTCACATTTACAGTTATGATTGTTATCTGTTTTTTTCCCCTCATCCTATTCCTGCCCCTGTTAATGTTTGTATTTTCCCTCCCTTCTCCCTTCCCCCCCTTAATAGTTTTCCTTTTGACCACCGCCTCCCTCAGCGTTCCCTTTTTGGCCCCCCTCCCTTTTCCTCCCCTTATCCCCTTACTACTTCCCTCCCTACAAATCACTCCCACCCCCCTTTTGTAACACTTTCCCCCTCCTACTGCCTGTAGGATATTGTTATACTTAATGAGGTATGCTATTTTTTCTTCGCATCAAGAATGACAGGAACAGATCTCATGCGAAGCTCCTCTCCCTCCCCTCTTTCCCTCTAAAATGATGTGTTCTCCTTGTTTACCTTTCTAAGTCACTGTTGCTTCTCGTAATTGGAGGTTGAATTTTCCATTGAGTTCTGGCTTTTTTATCAAGAAGGTCTGGAACTCTGTTATATCATTGAATGACCATCTCTTTGCCTGGAAGAATATGCTCAGTCTCGCTGGATATGTGATCCTTGGTTGTAATCCAAGCTGTTTTGCCTTCCGGCAAATTGTAGTCCACTGCCTCCGATCTTTCAGGGTGGAGGCTGACAAATCCTTTGCAATCCTCACTGTCGACCCTCGATATTTGAATTGTTTCTTTCTGGCCGCTTGAAGTATTTTCTCTTTTATCTGGTAGTTCTGGAGTTTGGCCACAACACTTCGAGGATTTTTCAGTTTGGGATCTCTTACAGCAGGTGTCCGGTGGATTCTGTCGATTTCTATTTTCCCCTCAGGTTCTAGTATCTCAGGGCAGTTTTCCTTAATGAGCTCTTGGAGAATGTTGTCCAGGCTCATTTTTTCATCATAATTTTCTGGTAGGCCTATGATTCTCAGATTATCTCTCCTGGATCTGTTTTCCAGGTCAGTTATTTTTTCTTTGAGGTATTTTACCTCTTTTTCTAATTTTTCATTTTTGTTGTTTTGCTTGGCTAATTCTTGGTTCCTCATAGAGTTATTTGTATCCATTTGTTTAATTCTGGTTTTTATCAAATCATTTTCCTTGGTTAATTTTTGAAGCTCCTTTTCCATATCATGATGTTTTCCTCATTATAATGTTTTTCGAATTCTGCTATTTTCGTTTTGAGAGAATTATTCATTTTGTCTTCTATCTCTCTCATTTTCCTTTCAAAGTTCCTTTTGATCTCATCTAGGAGAGCCTTCTGTGCTTGGGATCCATTCCCTGTTGAAGTCTCAGCTGTGGGTGTGGAGTTCACATTGTCTCCCTCTGGGGTTGGTTCCTCCCTCTGAGGTTAGTAGGACTCTAGAGTCTTTGTCTTTGTAGTCTGCTGTCTACCCATTTTGAGGCAGTATCCTAGCCACGCCCTTCCTCTAGGATCCCAAGCCTTTAATGTAGAGGGTTTTGCCCTGGGGCAAGAGTTACTATATTTTCAGGGTCAGAGGGGGGGTTTGGAGCAAGTGGGGTTCACTCTGTCATTCTTGTGTTTGGAGGTCCTAAAAGGGGCTTTTTTTTTTTAAAGATTTCTGGGCTATGAAGTGGTAGCCCCAGGAGTGTTAGCTGTCCAGTATAGGGGCCCCTGTATTTGCTTCTTACCTTGCTCTTTCCAGTCCCACCCCTTTGGTGATAGGCCTGGTAGTGGACCTTGTGGTTGGTGGGAAGACTTGCCCTCCAAGTTGATCAGGCCCCTTCCAGGCCTGCATCCGCCACGCCTTACTGCACAGGCCTCACCGCACAGGCCTCTGCGCCTTCCCGGCCTGCGCCCGCCGCGCCACCGCCGCCCACAGTTAGCAATTTCTATCACCTCACATCACCTTGAATTTTTTTTTCACTGCCACTATCATATCACTGACACTCCCAACCACATGCCTTGGCTGTGATAGCCTTTTAAAAATCACTATAGCCATACATTTACCACTCTAAACTCTGTTTTACATTGGTACCAGAATGCTGTTATTTGTAAATAGCTAGGATTTATAGAACTTTAAGATTTTCAAAAGATTTTACATATTAAAACAAGTCATACTAACTACAACTAAGTGATATAAGTTTTTTTTTCTTTCTTTTCCCAATTTATAGATGATGGCACTGAGAACAAGACAGATTAAGTGACCTTTTTAAGGTCAGATAGTCACTAATTGACTGAGATAGGATTCATAATAATGCCTTCCTGATATTGTTTTATGTACTATACTACCTAAAAATCTCCCAAGACACTGGCCAATTCTGGTTTCTTTTCTTTTCCTTTTTTTAATTTAGTATTTTATTTTACACCACTTACTTGTAAAAATTAAAAATTCTTTCTTTCTTTCTTTCTTTTTTTTTTTTTAGCCACCGGGGTTAAGTAACTTGCTCAAGGTTACACGGCCAGTTATTTCTGAGTGTGGTGCTAAGTATCTGAGCCCAGATTTGATCCCCAGGTCATCCAGACACTGGAGCTGGTGCTCTTACTTGCTGAGCCACCTGGCCACCCCTAAGCAATTGGGGTTAAGTAACTTGCTCAAGGTTACATGGCCAGGTGTTTCTGGGTGGTTGCTAAGTGTCTGAGCCCAGATTTGATCCCCAGGTCATCCTTACACTGGAGCCGGTGCTCTTACTCTGCTACCTGGCCACCCCCCGCCCTCCCCAAAAAAACAATTTTCAACATGCGTTTTGAAAACTGAATTCCAATTGTTTCTTTCTGGCTGCTTGAAGTATTGTCTCTTTTACCTGGTAGTTCTGGAGTTTAGCCACAACATTCTGAGGAGTTTTCAGTTTTGGATCTCTTTCAGCAGGTGTCTGCTAGATTCTCTCGATTTCTATTTTACCCTCAGGTTCTAGTATCTCACGGCAGTTTTCCTTAATGAGCTCTTGGAGAATGTTGTCCAGGCTCATTTTTTTCATCATGATTTTCTGGTAGGCCTATGATTCTCATATTATCTCTCGTGGATCTGTTTCCCAGGTCAGTTATTTTTCCACTGAGGTATTTTACCTCTTTTTCTAATTTTTCATTCTTGTTGTTTTGTTTGACTAATTCTTGGTTTCTCATAGAGTTATTTGTTTTAATTTGGTTGATTCTAGTTTTTAGTAAATCATTTTCCTTGATTAGTTTTTGGAACTCCTTTCCCATATCACACACTTTTCTTTTTAGGGAGAAGTTTTCTTCATTATAATGTTTTTCTAATTCTGCTATTTTGGTTTTGAAAGAATTATTCTATTTTTTTTCTTCTATCTCTCTCATTTTGTTTTCAAAGTTCCTTTTGAGCTCATCTAAGAGAGCTTTCTGTGCTTGGGACCCATTCATTGTTGATGTTTAAGTTGTGGGTGTTGAGTCCACATTGTCTCCCTCTGAGTTTGGTTCCTCCCTCTGAGGAGAGTAGGACTCCAGAGGCTTTGTAGTCTCCTTTTTACCCATTTTGAGGGAGAGCCCTAGCCACGCCCTTCTTCTAGGGGTTCCAAGCCTTTACTGTAGAGGATTTTGCCCTGGGGCAATAGTTAATATGTTTTCAGGGTCAAAGGGTGGGGTTGGAGCAGGCAGGGTTCACTGTTCTATCCTGGTCTTTGGAGGTCCTGATAAGGACTTTTTTTTTATTTCTGGGCTAGGAAGTGGTAGTCCCAGGAGAATTTGCTGTCCCAGTTACTTACCTTGCTCTATCCAGTCCTAGCCCTTTGGTGATAGGCCTGGTAGTGGTCCTTGTGGTTGGTGGGATGACTTGCCCCCCCACCCCCAAGTTGATCAGTCCTCTTCCAGGCCTGCCTCTATTGGCCATGCCTTCCAGGCCTGCCTCTGTGTACCACTTGCCTTCCCTAGATCCTTTTTCTAAAAAAAAAAAAACAAAAAATCATTTGTGATACATATCTGCTAGTGGTATTGCTATGTGAAAAGGTATGCATGGTTTTATAGACCTTTGGACATAGTTTCAGTTTCCTCTACATGATGGTTGAATTAGTTCACAACCTCACCAAATGGTGCATTAATCATGATTTTCCCATAACCCCTCCAACAGTTGTCATTTTCCTTTTCTGACCTACTCAACAATCTAATAGGTATGAGGTAGTACCTCAGAATTGTTTTAATTTGTATTTCTCCAATCAATAGTTATTTAGAGCATTTTTTCATATAGTTATATAGATGTCTCTGATAATTTTACCTAAAAAGTGACTGGTTAAACTTTTTTTTGACAATTCAGGTTTCTGCTTATTATCTTTCAGTTCATTTTGATTGCCTAAAGGGGGAAAATGAAGTTCCACATGATTAGCCTAGTATACCAGTCCCTTGAAAATTGGTGGCACTAAACCTTTGCAGTCTTCATGCATAAATCTTCATGCATAAATCTTATCCAATTCTCTAAATACTAACTATTCTAAATTATATAATTTATTCTATATAGACTTAATATTTCCCTGGTTGCGTTACACTGTTCTTGTTTTTGCAAAAAAAAAAAATTGACCCTTAGACCTCTGAATTTCTGTTCATGCCTTAAAGTTCACTTCACCTCAATTTCCTTTTATCCCAAAAACTCTTCCTTCTTCTTCCCCTAACCTCTATTAAGAAAAACATCTCTTCTCCTTTGGATTTCCCTTCTATTTTATCATGCATTATATTGCCTTATTTGTCATATCTCTCAAAAAAGTTTTAAGCTCCCTAAGGACAGAAAACATGGAATATTCAAACTTTAAATTTCACCTTACACTCACCACAGTGATCTACAAATAGGAAGCCAATATATATTTAAAGAATTAAGTGAATTAAATTTAACTGAATTGAATGAAAAAAAATATCAGAATAAAATATTATTAATAGCATTAAAGAAGAATACCACCTCCAGAGTCTGGATGATCTGGGATCGAATCCAGACTCTGATACTTAGCACCACACCCAGAAATAACTGGCCGTATAACCTTGAGCAAGTTACTTAACCTTGATTGCTTAAAAAAAAAAAAGAATAACACTGTTCTTATATAGTCAATAATAGTGACTCCTGGCAATGGAGATCAGACATATATTTCAACCCTCCCCAATTTTCTCAAGCATTATTAGCAAGCAGCTTTAAACGACACAAACCTGTGTCAGGAATTCCTCAAAATCAGACTAAGAAGGCAGTGTGATGACTAAGACAAAAGCTCAGCCTAGACTTTCCCCCAGTAATGCACAGAGTTGAGCCCTAACAAAGTCCAAAGGCAAAAAGTAGGTGGAAGAATAAGCAAAAATCAAACAAACACAATAAAACCCAGAAATATGATTCTACCTTAGAGAACTTTATACACTAGGGATACTCAAGGTACACACTTAGAAGAGAATTATCCAATATGCATACATACACACATATGTGAGGATGTATGTATGTAAGGGCTCAAAGAAATATGCTTTGGGTGCAAGTCCAACCAGAATTATTTGCAAGAAAAAAGTAAGAGTTACAAAAAAAAACTTCAAAATATTTGAAAAGTTAAATGAGAGTATTAGAGGAAAAATTTGAAAAAAAAAAACTCAAATGAAAACTATGGAGGAAAAATATGGAAAGATATTAAGAACTTAAACATGAGGTATAAAACTTTTCATAAGAGAATACCTCCCTAAAATTTGAAATTGATAAAGTAGATTCAGTCAAATCTATGCTTAGGAGAAAAATCATATCTCTAACATTGTCATGAATTAAAGAACAAAAAAGGAGATTCAGGAATTTAAAATTCAACTAAAAAAAGAAAACAACAATAATGAAACACTTCAAAATCTTAGATTAGATATCAATGTGAAAGTCTTAGATATCAAATAACAAAACAAACTGAAAGGAAACTATACTCTTGAATTAATGAATTTATCTAATATTAAAATGTTTGTCATTAGCTAACTTGATTTTTAGCTAATGAAAGAAGGAATTCAATTGTCCATATTAAAAATGACAGAAGTTAATTCACAATCAAGAAAAAAATAATTATTAGAAGCTATTTTGACCCATTATATGCCAGTAAAACTGACAAACTAAAAAAATGATGATTATTAAAAACAAGGAAACAAACATAAATTGTCTGGATTAAGAGAAGAGGAAAGAAAAGATTAATAATGCCATCATAGAAAAAGACTCTGAGCAAATCATTAAAAGATAAAGAGTATGCCAGACCACATGGATATATAAGATAATTGTACCAAAAATTTAAAGAACAGTTAATCCTAAGACTGGAAAAAAAACTATTTGAAAAAAGAACAAAGAGGATCTCCTAAAACATTCTTTCTATAATATAATTATTATAATTATTGTCTTAATATCTAAACCATGTACAGTCTAAAAGATAAAGAATTACTGAAACCTATATATTTATTGTTTATTGATGCAAAAATTTGAATAATATAAGCAAGGATAATACAGGAACATTTTGGAAAGTTTACATATTTTGGACAGTTCAGATTTATAGCAGAAATTCAAGGCTGATTCAACATTAGAAAAACAAAACATATAATTGAACAATTAATGAAAAATAACCAAAATCAAATGATAAAATTTAATAAATGAAGAAAAAGATTTAGCAATTGAAAACATCCATTCCTGCTAAGAAGACTAGAAAACAAATAAATGAATAGAATTTTCATTAAGATAAGTATTAACTATCTAAAACCAATAATGCACATCATCTGTAAAAAGGATAAACTAGAAATATTTTGGATGAGAAGTAAGGCAAGAATGTCCATTATCATCACAACTATTCAGTACAGTGACAGAAGTCCTATTGATAATGATATGGCAAGAAAAAATATTGCAAATCTAAGCATAAGTAAAGAAAAAATGAAATTGTTACTTTTGGCAAATGATCATTTACTTAAAGAATCCTAGCAATTCTACTTTAAAAATTAATTGAGAAAATACAACTTTAAAAAAGATGTAGGGTATAAAATAAACCCACAAAAATAATCTTCATTTTTCATTTATACCAATAAATTTCAGCAAGAAAAATAGGAAAATAAATTCATTCAATAATAACTAAATAGAATATAAAATTGTTTGAATTCTACCTGCCAAAACAAAGCAAATATAGGACCACCAGCCTTTTACCTTTACCCTATGTGTATCCCCCTATTTCAGATGTGTTTCTTGTAAATAGCATATTTTAGGATTATGTTGTTTTATCCATTCTGCCATCTGTCTCCATTTTCTGGGTTCATCCTTTTCACATTCACGGTTATGATTATTATCTGTCTCTTTCCCTCCATCGTATTCCCTCCCTTGTTTATACTTTTACTTTTATCCCCTTCTCCATTCCCCTCCTTAAGAATTTTCCTTTTTGGGGTGGCCAGGTAGCACAGTGAGTAAGAGCACCAGTGTCGGGATAACCTGGGGATCAAATCTGGGCTCAGACACTTAGCACCCACCCAGAAACACCTGGCCATGTAACCTTGATCAAGTTACTTAACCCCAATTGCTTAAAAAAATTTCTTTTGACCTCTGCCTCCCTCAGTATTACCTTCTTATCAGCACCCCCTTCCTTTTCCTCCCCTTTGCCCTCACTTCTTCCCTCCCTTCTTACCACCTCTCCTCTTTAGTAGCCCTTTCCCCCTTCTACTGCCTGTAGGATATGATAGATTTTAATACTTAATGTAGTATGTTATTTCTTCCTCGAACCAAGATTGACAAGAACAGATCTCATTCAATGCTCCTCTCCCTCCCCTCTCTCCCTGTATCATGATTCATTTTGTGAGTCCTATATTTAACTGGTTGTGTTATTTCCTCCTTGCACCAGAACCAATGAGGTAAATATCACATAATGCTCATCTCCGTCCATGCTTTCCCTCTAATATATTGTTTTAATGCTTCTGTGTGACATAATTTACTCTTTTCTGCTTCATTCTTACCTCTCCTTCCATTGCAGTCCTTTTGCAGCACGTAATAAGGTTTTATTCTATCATCATTTTGTGTTGTAATTTATACCCACACCATCTATTTGTCTACAAACAATCTACTCTCATTAAATAATAGGTTGTGCATGTGTGTGTGTGTGTGTGTGTGTGTGTGTGTGTTTTCCTTACTGACCTTTCTATGTCTCTCTTGTGTCTTGTAATTGGAGGTTGAATTTTCCATTGAGCTCTGACTTTTTTCATCAGGAAGTTCTCGAAATGCATTATATCATTGAACGACCATCTCCTTGCCTGGAAGAATATGTTCAGTTTTGCTAGATAGGTGATCCTTGTTTGTAACACAAGCACTTTTCCCTTGCAAAAAATCATATTCCAGTTCCTAAGATCTTTCAGTGTAGAAATTGCCAGATCCTATGTGATCCTCACTGTGGTTCCACGATATTTGAATTGCATCTTTCTGGCTGCGTATAGTATTTTATCCTTTACCTGATAGTTCTGAAGTTTGGCCACAATATTTCTCAGACTTTTCAATTTGAGATCTCTTTCAGGAGGTGACTGGTGGATTCACTCAATTTTATTTTACCCTCTGATTCTAGTATCTCAGAGCAGTTTTCCTTGATGACCTCTTGGAAGATGTTGTCCAGGCTCATTTTTTCATCATGATTTTCTGGTAGGCCTATGATTCTCAGATTATCTTTCCTGGATCTGTTTTCCATGTCAGTTATTTTAACATTGAGATATTTTATCTCTTTTTCTAATTTTTCATTCTTGATGTTTTGTTTGACTACTTCTTGGTTCCTCATAGAGTTATTAGCTTCAATTTGGTTGATTCTAGTTTTAGTGAATTATTTTCCTTGGTTAGTTTTTGAAGCCTCTTTTCCGTATCACACACTTTTCTTTTTAAGGAGCTGTTTTCTTCATTGTAATGCTTTTTTCAATTCTGTAATTTTGCTTTTAAAAGAATTATTCATTCTTTCTTCTATCTCTCTAACTTGGTTTTCAAAGTTCTTTTTGAGCTCCTCTAAGAATGCTTTCTGTGCTTGAGAAAAGTTCACTTTTGAGGTTTCAGTTGTGGTTCTGGAGTCAACACTGTTTCTCTCTGAATTTGGTTCCTCCCTCTCACAATAGTAGGACTCCAGAGTATTTGTCTTTACAGTCTACTTTTTACCCATTTTTAGGCAGGGCCCTAGCCATGCCATTCCTTTAAGTTTCCCAAGCCTTATTTGTTTAAAGTTTTGCTTTGACACAATAATTACTATGTATTCAGGGTCAGAGCGGGGATTGTACTCCTTTTGCAGCAATTAATAAGGTTTTTTTTTATTGTCATTTTGTGTTGTAATTTATACCCATACATCTATTTGTCTATAAACAGTTTACTCTTTTTTTTTTTTTAAGCAATCGGGGTTAAGTAACTTGCTCAAGGTTACATGGCAACTTATTTCTGGGTATGGTGCTAAGTATCTGAGGCCAGATTTCATCCCCAGGTCATCCCAAAAATGGAGCTGGTACTCTTACTCACTGAGCCACCTGGCCACCCCTAAGCAATTGGAGATAAGTAACTTTCTCAAGTTTACATGGCCAGGTGTTTCTGGGTAGATACTAAGTGTCTGAGCCCAGGATTCGATCCCCAGGTCATCCTGAAACTGGAGCCAGTGCTCTTACTCGCTGTGCTACATGGCCGCCCCTAAAAGTTTACTCTTATTAAATAATAGGTTGTGGGTATTCACTCTGACCTCCTAGTCCCTGGAAGTGCAGATAGTGGCTTTTTAAATTTCTAGGCTGTGGGTCGGTAGTCCCAGGAGTAGCTTCTGCCACTGCCAGGAAACCTGCATTTGACTCTTAATCAGCTCTATCCAGTCCCAGCCCTACAGTGATAGGCCTGGCAATAGCCCTTGTGGTTGGTGGGTCACCTTGCCACGACAATGATCAGGCCTCATTAAGGCCTGTGCACCAACCCCTGTCATCTTCCAGGCCTCTGCCAGTTTGTCATCTGTTACTTTCATCATTTGAACAGCTTGTCTTCTATTAGCAATAATGTTAACTTGATATGATTCAAGTTCTAAAGTAACATGTCTGCTATTTGATCATTGGACTCATACTCTCACATTTAAAATATTTAAAATAAAAAAAATTGTTGATGGTCTTAAAAAAAGGTGAGATCTTAGCACTCTTTTCCCTTTATGGCTGTCTTACCACTGTCACTATAAAAAAATGGAAGGGGGAAGTAAAAGACTTTCACAAGACTGAAAGCCATTCATAGTTTTGTTTCTATTATGGGTTACCCTATAATTGTTAAATTGTTATGTATTAGGGGCGGCCAGGTAGCACAGCGAGTAAGAGCACCGGCTCCAGTGTCGGGATGAGCTGGGGATCAAATCCGGGCTCAGCCACTTAGCACCCACTCAGAAACACCTGGCCGTGTAACCCTGAGCAAGTTACTTAACCCCAATTGCTTAGGGGTGGCCAGGTGGCTCAGCGAGTAAGAGTACCAGCTCCAGTGTTGGGATGACCTGGGGATCAAATCTGGGCTCAGATAATTAGCACCACACCCAGAAATAACTGGCCGTGTAAACTTGAGCAAGTTACTTAACTCCGATTGCTTAAAAAAAAATTGTTATGTATTTGTTTGACTGTGTATTTTTTTTACTTTTATTTCAAAATCCTAATCTACATGAGAGTTTTGGTTGGGTTGTATAGCTTTATCAAGTAATATTAAGTCAATATTTATTAAATAACCATTAAGAATAGAGCAGCATTGGGGCAGCTAGGTGGTACACTGAATACAGCACAGACCCTGGAGTCAGGAGGACTTGGGTTCAAATCCTACCTCAGACACTTAACACTTACTAGCTGTGTGACCTGGGGCAAGTCACTTAACACAATTGCCCTGCTTTCCCCCCTCCAAAAAGAAAAAAAAACAGAATAGAGCAGAATATTGACATATGTCATATGCTAATGAATGGATAAAAGCCTTGTGTTCTGGAAACTTAAAATGTAGTCATTCCTTCTATAATCATTTATTAGGTGCAAAATACTGTGCTAAGTTTTAAGAATACATCAAAAGGTAAAAGCAAAAAATGTTCTTGCCTTCAGGAAGAAGCTCATAATTTAATGAGGGTGACAACATGAAATCAACTATGTACAAACAAGCTATATACAGGACAAATAGGAAGGCACTAGGGAAGGCACTAAAATTAAGCAAGATTTGAGAAGGTTTTCCACAGATGACAGGGTTTTATTTGGGACTTGAAGAGAGTTGGAGATGTGAAACTGAAAGTCATCAGTGAGGTCAGGGACTGATTGGAAGATTTTGAGTCATCAGCATAGAGGTAATAACAATAAAAATAAAACAGTCACAGGAACATGAAATACATATGAACCAACAGAGCTGAAGACATGCATACAACCTACCTCTATCAAAAGAACACAGTGTTTTATTTATTTTGGGGTCAGAAACAAAAGAGAAAACACTTTCAGTTGAATTCAATAAACATTTTCAAGCACCTACTCTGTGTTGGGCATTGTTCTAAGCACTAGAGATACAAGTAAGAAATAGGAAGGCTATCCCTATGCTCAAGGATCTTATAATTTTATGGAAGAATATATCAAACAGAAAGAAGCTGAAAATGGAGGAGGGGCACAAAAGGGCATCCATCTGAAAGCCATGATGTTACATTGAGTAGAAACCAAACAGATTTGCTGATAGAGGTGGAGAGTTATCTATGAGGTATCTGTGGCCCTTAAAAGAGTATAGTAAGGAGTTTAGGCTTGGACTAATTCTATTACTTCCTTCACAGATAAAGAAACTGAGACTTGAAGAGACCTACCCAAAGTCACATTGTAAGTCACAATATCCAGAGCAGAATCCTTAGCCCTCATTTCTGTTCTAGTGATCTTTTTTTTTTTTTTAATTTTGCCTTGTTAAATCTATAGAAAGACAGTGACTGGAGCATCATAAAACAGAGAACAGGTCAAGATAGACAAAAAGGTAAAACTGAAGAAGAATACAGTGATCACAAATGAGAAAATATAGGCTAAAATCCTTAGAGCAAATTCTCAAATTATGCTGTTAAGGAGAGGACCACAACTCTCTTTCTCCTGCTCAATCTTCTGATGCTGGCTGGCAAGCAGGCATTCTGAGCAAGCTTGACTTGGCTGTCACAAGCAAGACTAGCTGTGCAGCTCTAGGAAACAAGGCATTGCAGTCAATCTTTCATGGCACAACTCATTAATTACATTAAACAACTGATAACACCCCAGCCTTGTTTATTGGCTGCATTGTTGGTGCAGTAGTCAGTAAGTAAAAAGAAAAGGGAGTGAAGAAAGGGATAAAAGAGGAGGAAAAGGTGAACATACCATGTCTAAATCTACAAAGGGTGTGTGTGTATGTGTGTGTGTGTGTTAAGTTCTGGCTCACTGTAATGCTCATATTGTTCCTTTTTACCTTATATAGACATGGCACACTTTCAAAAATAGCCTGTGCTTTTTTAGAGTGTTAAAGACATCATCAATCATTGTCTTCCATGGTAATGCTTCAATTACCCAGGGGAAAAAATACAGTAGCCATGAAAGTGATGTTCTGATGTGCTGAAAATCTCAACTAAAAAGGGCAATGTTTGCATATTAGCAATGTAAGCAGTGGAAGAATGGTGATGAACCATTAATAAGCCTCTCTCAGTGCCTTCTAAGTATTCAGGAAATGTGCCGCCTGACAGCCAAGATCTTTATAGGATTAGCTTAATGGTTTGTCACTTTCTCCACTGCCTGCTGCCCTTGTGTCTCTTCTACGTTGAACAATATTGTACTGAGCATCCTCTATAGCTGTACAAGCCCACTGTTTTCCCATGATAAGCACTACATTTGAGCCATTTACAGTTCATACATGTTAAATGGCATCCGGCAAAAATTTAGCACTGAAGCCGTCACCCCATATACAAATCATTTTGATTTCTCACTGCCAAGGTCGCTCCAAATTGGCCACTCCCAGGTGATCACCCAGCATAATGAGCACCCAGGGGGCATGGCTACAGTCATTCTACACCATTTGTATCTCTGGGAAATGAGCACATGCAATGTCAGTCTATAGAGCCACACAGGTGCAGCTTGTTTGAATGCAGCCTATGTCAGAATCCCATATGGTACTAAAATAGGGAAGACATGTGTTAGTGAGAAGCCAAAGGAAATAAAATTTTTATCACATTGAGGTGCCTGTGTGACCCACTCCTGCTGCAAGTAAAAGCCCAGTTGTCATTAATATAAGCTGAGAAAGAGAGAGAGAGAGAGAGAGAGAGAGAGAGAGAGAGAGAGAGACAATGAGAACTAAATATTTTCAGTCTTTAGGAAAATAGCTAATTGTCTGTTTGGATGGATGATGGAATAAGAAATTTTTCATGGATCAATATTTCTAAGAACCGTTATTGAATATATATCGCCAGTACTATTTTAATGGGAAAATCTCACACGGCAATGAGTCTGTAATTAGAGTTTCCAGATTATCATCTGTGACTGCTTTATGATAAGTACACCAATTCCCTGGAAACATTTGAGGGGCCTGCTGCCTGCACCATTGGTTTTATGGAGGCTTGCAATCTGTGAATGCCACTGAATTTAGAGTTTTATATTCAATCCACACCTCTGTATACACATTCAGTCACAAAAGCACAATGTTTTCCTCCTCACCCCTCAATCCACATATACATAATATTTATAGCACTTCAGGGTTTTTCCCCCAATTGTTTTAATTCTCCTCAAGGGGTTGATAATAGATTAAAGGGTTTTCTACTCCTCATTCACTTCATGTGAACCTAGCCTATTCCTGTAATGGTCACAAATTCTCAATTTGAGAAGATGGTTGCCTCAAATTAGACTTCATTTGGATTGCTTATTTTCCATAAAGGCTTGGTTTTGAATTTCACATTGGCTCTATCTCAGTAATGTTTTGCTTTATTTTATTTTGTTTGTTTTCAAGGAGGTAGGGTTAATTCTTGGTGGGAGAATTTGATAATGGCAGTCCATTTTATTGCAGAAAATCATGATTTCCTTTTTAAATTGTTGGAAGACTCAGGAAGTAGAAGTTCATTGATTTGTTTTATCTCTAATGCTGTTTTCATGTAAAAAGCTACTGCTGGCTTCAAAAAGTACTTCATAGCCTTAGCAAACATAGGGTGTATAAAGCAGAGAATGTATCAGATTCTATTCTTAATTACACCTGTGTATTCATAATTGGAATTCATTGAATATGGAATGGTTTTACTGAGTAACCCTATGAACCTACTACTAAAAGTAAAATGGGGAACCCAGGAAGGGTCTGAGAAAATTGATGGCCAAAAATAGACATGTGATGTATAGACACACTTTTAGGGCAATTTTTGAAGGACAAGGATAATAATATTCAGGAAAAAAGCTTGAGTAAGGAAAAAAAAAGAGGTAGCCACAAAAGAAAGAATAATAAGAAATTTGGAAATATTCAGAGAGCTCTGGATAAAGGCTCAGAGGAGTTTATTGATGAACTGATCAATCATCTGATTAATTGGATCACAGGACTATTCTCTTTTTTTTTAAGTAACAAAATACAAGTATATTTTTAATAGAAAAGTAGGACAGAAGTAATAAAAGGACAAGCTTTTTGACATAAGGAGGCATTTACCCCAACTTTTCACTTATATAGCTAGTAGGCACAGGTTTAAATTCAGTGTAAGCCAGTAGAAATGACTGTAATTGGAGAATCTGATCATGTATATGTTCTGGATAATTCCCTTCCCCAGGATGCCAAATCCTTCAGTCATTCATCTCAATAAGCACTTTCGATATCCTTTTATATCTGAAGGGAGAAAAGATAAGCATCTTATTTGTCACTATGTTCTTGGAACAGTGTCCAATTTTTTTGTAATTAAAAAGGGTTTGTTCAGTAGGGAGCAGGGAGGCTTGCTAAGCACTTTGGTAGTCCATTGTGCATTTGGTTTGTGAATGACACTTCGTAGCCTCAAGTGGAACTTATTACCAATGTCATGGACTTGGGAAGACTAGGTATGACTGAGCTTCAGAGGAGTAAGATGCAAAATGTAATATCTTTCTTGAAGATACATCAGACAAAAACAATACAAAACAAAAATAAAATAAAACACTTAGGAAGAGAGATCCAGAAAGCAAATCAAAATGTCCCCAAAGTAGAACCAGTAAAACAGAATGGGAAACAACAATAAAATTAGACCATTTAAGTTTTGGGTATTGGGCAGTGTGTGTGTGTGTGTGTGTGTGTGTGCGCGCACACTCATGTGTGTGTATGTGAGGAATGTAAGATCAAGATCTAAGAATTATTGTTATTATTATTATTCATGTGTAAAATTGAAGGTCTGGGACTCAGTTCCCTGGGAAGATTTTCTGGTAAGACTCCAGGGAGACACATTGATGTAATGAAAAGAAGAGTGAACTTTGTTGTTATGAAGGATCTGAGTTGTCACTTAAGTTTTTGGAATATTGGATTTTTTTAATTGATAAAATTGGAATGATAAAAGCTATAATACCTGTCTTATAGTGTCAAGGTCATGACATACAATGAAAAGAACATTCACAGAACCTTTAAAATCCTAGATAAATGTGATTGTATAGGTTTTTATCTTGGGTAACTCAACACCCACATTTTGAATAGTCCTCACCTAACAAAATCCTATACAAAAGATCAACTCATGTGAAACAGAATATAAAGAGTACCATCAACGTTAATTCAAATCACTGCTGTAATTTCTTCTGACAAATAATCCCAGGATCACAGAAGTGGAAGCAGAAGAATCTTTAGAGGGCACAAAGTCCAAACCTTAAATTTTATAGATGAAGGATCAGTAAGATTCAGAGACTTGTCCAAGGTCACCAAGGTAGTTAGTATGTATCATTAATGATACTTTCAGCTAATGTGGAGGTGTAAGATCAATAACACAGGCACACAGAAGGGCTGCTAGCACAGGTTCTTTGATCTGCTTTTTTAAGGAAAAGACAGCTTCAAAGGGGACAACAATCTTACTTTAAATAGTGCAGAAAGATAAGTAGAAAGAAATGAGTATCCAAGAAATTATCCCATAGATAGGGCTATAACTGTCTAGACAAAATAACAGATACATAATCACCAGACCAGGGAGCATCAACATCTGGGTTCACAAAGCCTGGGGGGAGGGGCTTAACAATGGCTCCCCAAAGTCTCTTCTGGCCAAATCACAAAGAAACATCCTTCCCATTAGTGATCCCCAAAGCCAAATCTCACCTTATAATACACACACACACACACACACACACACACACACACACACACACACTTTTGATTGATGGGTTCAGAGCCAGAAGGCACCACAACCCAAGTGACACAGTGCCTAATTGGTTCAGCACTAAAAGGTGTGAGATGTGTCACAGCTGTGAACTGGGCTGGAGCTCAAAGGAGCAGGACATTCATTATTGAAATACCTGTTGAAATTATGTTTAGACCTGGGAACATAGCCCCTGCTCCAAGGTAAAAAGGGAACATGTGAGCTTCTATTACAGGTAAACTCTCAAAGGGGACCATGGCTCTCAAGAGACAAATCAATGCAACACAATATTAAATCAGCTTAGTTAAGCAATCTGAAGAACTGTGGGGTCCTAATATGATATGTAGGCCTTTTTGTAGTAGACTATTTAGTAAATCAGGTCTATAGAGGGATTTTTTTTAATTAGGTATTTTTAGACATCCAAGATCTAGTTGAGCTTCTTTGCACAATAATAGAAATCACCTTATTTTGAAGACAGAGTCTATTGATGGTGGTAGAATACTAAAATAGGTCACTGGATCAATCCAAGACAGGCAAAAGCATCATAGCAATAAATGACTATTTGTCATCTTATTCTTATTTGGCAACTAATGATGCTAGATAGGAAATCTGAAATCACTCCTGGAGGAAGGCACATCCTTTCCTGCACATCTTCCCTCCGATGTTTTGATGTTATATAATTACATAACACTAAGTTTAAATGAAATAAAGTTCACATTTGCAACCTTTGTCATCTCATTTTGATAAATAGGTGATTTTGATAAATTGCAAAGAATATTACTTAGAAAAAATTGCAATTTAGAATAGAAAGATGGCCTTGAAGTCAGAAAGATTTAGTTTGTAGTATTACCATTTACAGTTAATGACTGCAATACCCAGGAAATCTCACTTAATTTCACAATGCTCTACCCAATTCTCTAAAAGTATAAATTGTAGAGAAGAGGCCAAGCTACTTGCATTAACATAACAGTTTTCTTGCTTAGGGTTTCCATGTACCATCCCACATCCATGTAATTTAAGGTTAGAGAAAAAATGTTTTATTATTGCTATTATTCTTATGTTTGTTATTATTATCAATATAGCACTTAAAGTTTTGAAAAGCATTTTACAAATAGTATCTCATTTTATCACTCAACAATCCTGGGGCATAGTTGGTATTAATATTTCAATTTTTCAGATGAGGATACTGAAGCAGAAAGAAGAATATTGAATTGTCCCTCAGTACATATCTGAGGCAAGATTTGAATTCAGATCTACCCAGATTCCAATTCCTGTGTTTCCAATTTGTAGATAATAATATTTCCCCTATTTATCCTGTTTCATGAGTGAGTGATAGAAAACATATGTAAACTTTTTTATATGTAGCTTCAAATGATATTATGCTTCCACTGAACACTTAAATGTTTAATCTTATATATATATATATACATATGTATATAATCATTAGCATGCACATGTGAATATGCATATAAATATGCACACATACATGAATATATAATACATATACCCACCTCACCCACTTGCCCAACCACATAAGGAGCAAAAGGCTGAAAAGCAGAAGAGAACAGGTTCAACCCAAGCCCAAATGAGACCAATTGAGTAGAGGAAGCCAGGCTTCAAGGTTACTTCCAGGATCTACTCCAAATGGAAGAAATCTCTGCTGTTCAAAAGAGATAATTGGGGGCAAATACAATTCTCTGATTTGTGAAGAGATGTTGTTAAATGCATCATATACAAATTCTTTGAAAATTGTTCAAACATGGATGTCATATGTTGGAAATCTCTGAAAACCAGGACATTTCAGGAACTAAAACAACTTGTCATCTAGCTGTACTATATGATGAATATATGTGTCATTGTAAAATTATTATAATGAATTAATGACAGACATAGAATCACATTCCATAATTGTGATTTTTAGGTGATACATTAAATAAGTAGACTATCCTTAAACAAAATAAGTACTGAAACTCCAAAACCTCAATTATGTAAAATAATTCAATTAAAATCTGTGTTTATCTTGAATTCTGCATCTAGAAGGCCAAAAAAAATATCAATCATATGGCATTTTTGGCACTGCCCATATTAAAATGCTAGCATTTTCTAAGAATTACCTTAAGTTGTAATTTATATATTTTGATTACCCATAGTCAATGAGAACATTGTTTGATCACCTTATATCTGTTCAGTTATACAGGTACTATAACAATTTTCCCAGTAATTATATGTGATCCACATTGCATTAGTCTTCCCCCCCCACCTTTCTTTCTCATTTTTTCTCCTTAACGTAAAGCATTATTCCTTTCAATCACACTGTTGGATTTCCACAAAATATTCTGACTTATCTACTGGTCAGATTGTGATCTTTGTTAATTCTTTCTCATCTTTTTTGCAAAAAAAAAAAGTGGAAATGAATTACTCCTACTGGATGATTGATAAAGCAATACATTTCATTTTCAGACTGTTTCTGCATCTCCCATCATTGAAAATTTATCTGAACCAGATACAAGTTCTCAGCTGCATGTTAAAATTAACCCAGCCCACTCTTCGACTTGGCAGGTAGGTTTTCCAAACACCCACAGCTCCCAAAATAATTTACCTATTAAAACAGTCAGGCAATTGAGGATATGGATGTATTTATGACTTTTAATTCTGGCAGTGCACTCACTGCATGCACACAAAATGAGCACTGATAAGGAGCCTGACAGATTGTGCATTTCTGTGGATTTATAATCAGACAGAGCTCTGTGGGGGCCAATCTAATGCAGTTGGGTTTAAATGTGTGGTACAAAAAGAGAGGCATGTTTCTCCATTTAAATCATTCCAAACAAAGTTAGCTCAGGTAAAAAGGTTTTAACAAAAAGGTTTTAAGCTTGTTATTGTCATTTTAGCATGACAAAATAGTGTAATAACTCCATGTTCAAGTTTTCTTTTTATAGGCTCCCCTCAGGGTGTTGAGCAGTAGATCTAAAATTCATAGCAAGCCTTTCTTACTCAGTCCTCATGAAGACTGATTTTATGTCTCGACAATGAGAGAATCAGAGGAACAGCAAGATACTTTAAAGGGAACAGTGGTTATAAAATATAGTGCTTTCAATAAGTTTAGAAACATTTATTAAACAACAATATATGAGTTTTCTAAATAGCTATTTTATATATCTTCACCTATTTCATCAGTTTCGCAACTTACAAAGATGTTGGTACCCTGCAATATGAATTGTCATGAGACTCAAAATATGAAGCAAGAAAGAAGACATTTGTTCTCAGAGTTATCTTTTAGTTTCCCAGTGATAAAAGACTTCCAAGGGACACTGAGATTTTCCTGAGTTCCTTAAGAATTTTGACTTGCTTAGAAAGGGAAGGGATAGGATGTATTAGAAATTCAAAATTCTAGAATCCCTCTAAAACCTCTTGGGATGTCATTTCATTCTACAAGATATGTTCCAGACAGGAAGTCAGTCTAGGAATAGGATGAACTTGAGTAACTATGAAACTATGTGCCCTAAGCATTTCCTCTGAAGTATGTAATTCCTCTAATTTATTCACAGCATTATTCATTCATCTCACATTTATTGAAAGCCTTTATGTTAAATCAAACTCTTTCAGAAGTAATTCTTGATTGAGGGTTATACTTTAGGAATTGCATTACTTAAGAAGAATGGATATGCATAGATATGTATAAATATATGTCAGATGCATATGTGTGTACACATATGTGTGTGTTTTATGAAGTTCACATACACAGAAGTGTGTCTACTTTAAGAAAACCACATATGAAAAAATCTGAATTTAGAGGCTAACATTTACATTTCAAAAGAATTCTTTACTTCCTAAAAGGATTCACCAAAGGGTTCCTTTAAATAATGTACACTCCTGGTGAATTAAAAATGATTCAGTTTACTGGGGGAAAATAAAATTTACATTCAAAGTTTGGAAATTTCATCTGTTACAAAATTTAAAAAATGGCTTGAAAGTTAAGACTCAGCCATTGTGTGATCTTGAACAAGTCACTGAATTCACCTCATTTCCTCAATTTTAATCATTTATAAAATTCAGCTGCTCTTTTAGATGACCTCTACATTCCAGATTGATAAGGTGTCTATTTACTGTGTGTGTCACAGTCACAGTGATGGTGACAGTCCTAGAATATTCAAAAGGAAATCCATTCATATGAAAGAAGAGAAATCAATTGTCTTTTCTCAGGACTTGGGATTTTCTTTCACATCTTTTTCATAGGAAGAAAATCAGGGGCAAAGAAATGATAAACAACTAAAGACCTGTGAAATGACTCTTCATTGTCAACCAAGATATAGTAAACTAAAGGAAATGGATTCTACAAGGTAACATTAGCATTGAGATTTTTTACATGTAAATCTACACTTCCCTTCTATGAACTCTATTGACTCAAATAGAGTGAAAAGGAAAGTACTCTGATGACAAGTCAGGCCTTCCTAGCTCCAAAATTTGGTTCTATTTCTGCCTCAGCTAATTACTTTGTGTTGCCTTGGGAACTTCAGCTAGGTTACTTAATCTCAGTAGGACTTGATTTACTCATTTCTAAAAGAATATGAGAAGTACACTAATATATTCATCAAATATCAAATAAATATATCCTTAAAAAGTTACTATATAGTGAATTTTACACAAATCAAATAATATTTTCCTACTGACTTCAATTATCAAATAGGAGATATGCTGCTTTTAGTATAAAATGCCACAAATATATTATACATATAGATAAATATAGATACAAAAATAACAATCCATACATGCACATTTTTGTTATAAATAATGTATAATATGCAAAAATATAAAATATTATAGCTATTTATCCCTACTTATAAAGAAAATCTCTGTCTCTGTTTCTCATTTTTGCCTCTATGATTTTCTATATTATATTATTTATTTTTTATTTTAGTAGTATTTTTCCCAAGTACATTTCAAGGCAATTTTTAGCATTCATTTTTGCAAGATTTTGAGTGCCAAATTTTCCTCCCTCCCTCTCTCAACTCTCCTCTTCCTAAAATGGTAGACAATTTGATATAGGTTATACATATGCTAACAGGTAAAACATTTTCATATTAGTCAGTGTTATGAAAAAAGAAACAGACCAAAAAAAAGTGAAAAAGTGTGTTTCAATCTGCATTCAGATTCTGTTACTTCTTTAGCTGTCTGTGGATAGTATTTTCCTTTGTGAGTCCTTTGTACTTGTCTTGGATCACTGTAGTTGCTGAAGAGCTGAGTAATTCAGATCTGATCATGACACAATGCTGCTGATACTATGTACAATGTTCTTCTGGTTCTATTTATTTCATTTTCTATCAGTTTATGCAAGTCTTTTCCAAGTTTTTTTTTTTCTGAAATATGCCTATTAAACATTTCTTATTATATAATAGTATTCCATCAAATTTATAAGCCATGGCTTGTTCAGTCATTCCCCAATTGACTGACATCCCCTCAATTTCCAATATTTTGTCACCATGAAGAGGGCTGCTATAAATATTTTTGTACATGTAGGCCCTTGTCCCTTTTTTATGATCTCTTAGGGATATAGACCTAGTAGCAATGTTGCTGACTCAAAGGGTATGCACAATTTGGTTGCCCTTTGGGCATAGTTTCAAATTACTCTCCAGAATGGTTGGATCAATTCACAACTCCACCAACAGTATATTAGTATCCCAATTTTACCACATGTTCTCCAACATTAATAATTTTCCTCTTTTTTTGGTCATATTAGCCCTTGTGATTGCTGTGAGGTTGTACTTTAGAGTTGTTTGAATTTGAATTTCTCTAATAAATAGTGATTTAAATAATTTCTTCATATGCTGATAGATAGTTTTGATTTCTTTGTCTGAAAATTGCTTGTTCCTATCTTTTGATCATTTGTCAATTGGAGAATGGCTTGTATTCTTATAAATTTGACACAATGCTCTGTATCTTTGGGAAATGAGGCCTTTATCAGAGATATATTCTATAAAGATTGTTTCCCAGTTTTCTGTTTTTCTTCTTATCTTGGTTGCATTGGTTTTTTTTTTATGCAACAGTTTTTTTTTAATTTAATACAATCAAAATTATCTCTTATATTTTGTAATGCTCCATTGCTTGTTTGGCCATGAAGTCTTCCCTTCTCCATAGACCTGACAGAATATTCCTTGCTCATCTAATTTGCTTTTGGTATCATCTTTTATGTCTAAATCATGTATTTGTTTTGATTTTATCTTGGTATATGATATGAGATATTCACCTGTACCTAGCTATGCCCTATTGTTTTCTAGTTTTCCTGGCATTTTTTGTCAGATAGTGAGTTCTTATCCCAAATGCTGGGGTATTTATGTTTAATCAAACAGTATGCTACTATGACTCATCACTATGCAATTCTGAGAGGTGACAGGTTATATCCTCCACTAGTAAAGTTTTCTGCCTATAAATTACTGTAACTCACTTCACTTCTTGAATTTGGATACTGTATTTAGTATTAATATTCATTGACTCTGGTACTTTTTTTTTTAGCAAAATGTAGCTTCCTTCCTTATCTCTTTTAATTGTACCTTTTTTGCTTTTGCTTTCACCCTTTCCCTCCTCAACAGTATTTTGTTTCTGTCTACTTCCTCCCTTGATCGATTCTCTCTTCTGTCAGTGCCCCCCCTTTTGCTTTATCTCATTCACTCCTGATTTCCTGTCAGATAAGATAGATTTCTATATGAAACTGATTGTTCTTATTACTCCCTCTTTGAACCAGTATTGATGAGAGTAAGGGTCAAGCTATGCCTATCACCCACCCTCCCATGTTTCTTCTACTGTAATAGGTTTTTCATATCTCTTCATGTCATAAATTCATCCCATTCTACCTCTCCCTTCCTTTTACACCCAATGATCTCCTCTTTCTCATTCCTCAATTTTTATGTCATTTGCTCTAATTCACCTTATACCTATTCTCTCTCTGTCTCTCTTTCTCTGTCTCTGTCTCTGTCTCTCTGTCTCTCTGTCTCTCTGTCTCTGTCTCTGTCTGTCTGTCTCTCTCTCTCTACATACATATACATCTATATGTGTATATGTATGTATGTATTCCTTCTAGCTGTGCTATTAATGATACAGTCTTTAAGAATTACAGGTATCATCTTCCCTTCTGGCGTGTAAATAGTTCAGCTCCATTAAATTCCTTATGTTTTCTTTGCCCTCTCTCCTTTTATTTTAGGCTTTTTTTGGCTTCTCTTTATTCTTGATATTGGAGATCATTTTTGTTGTTGTTGTTCAGTTGTAGTCTTCTCCTTATGAAAGCTTGAAATTCTTCTATTTCATTGAATGGCTATTTCCCCCCTTGATATATAATGCTTAATTTTGTTGAAGAGGTGATTTTTTGGTTGTAGTCCTAGCTTCTTTGCCTTCCAGAATATGATTGCTGTGACCTCTGATCCTTTAATGTTGTAGCTGTAAAAGCCTATGTAATCTTGATTGTGACTCCTTGATATATGAATTGCTTCTTTCTGGCCATTTGTACTATTTTTTTTCTGTGACCTGATAGTTCTGAAATTAACTATAATGCTCCTTAGAGTTTTTATTTCTGGACCTCATTCCTGTGTTGATTGCTAGATTCTTCCAATGTCTATTTTGCATTCTGGTTCCAGAATATCAAGGCAGTTTTCCTTGATAATTTTTTGAAAGATGCCATCAAGGTCTTCCTTTCGATTATCGGCTATCAGGTTGTTCAACGAATATGACATTTTCTCTCCTGGATCTCTTTTATGGGTCAGTTTTTTTTTTTTTTCAAAGAGACATTTTACATTTCCTTCTATGATTTTCATTCTTTTTGAATTTGCTTGATTGATGCTTGATGTCTCATAGACATTAACTTCCAGTGGAATAATTCTATATTTTAAGGGGCTGTCTTTCAAAGTTAACTTTTGTACTTCTTTTCAATTTGGCCAATTATACTATTTTTGCTTGTTTTTGAAGGGGGGATGGCAGGGCAATTGGGTTAAATGACTTGATCAAGGTCTCATGGCTAGTATGTGTTAAGTGTCTGAGACCGGATTTGAACTCAGGTCCTGCTGACCCCAGGGCCAGTGCTGTATTCACAGCAACACCTAGCCACCCCACCAATTATACTTTTTAAGGAGTTATTTTCTTCAGTGGATTTTTGTATTTCTTTTTCCAATTGGACAAATTAGTCAGTTCAATTTCTAAGCAGTTATTTTTTTCTAAGCTGTTGATTTTTTTAATAATTATATTGCATTGCTCTCATTTTTTTCCAAAATTTTTCTTCTATCTCTCATATTATTTGTAACCTCTTTTCTGAGTTCTTCTATGGGTTCTTTTCTGGGCTTGAGAACACTTCCTATTTTCCTTTGGGTTTTTTTCCCAAGGGTGTTTTGACATCGTTATCCTCTTCTGAGTTTGTGTCTTGATCTTCCTTGCCACAATTATAACTTTCTTTTGTCAGATTTTTGTTCTTGTTTGGTTATTATTTTTCTTTTTCATTTCCTATAAATTTGAGCTCTGCTCCCAGGATGGAAGGGACAATGTTTCAGGCTTCTTCTGTCAGGCTCAGTAGGCCTTGATTGTTTACCTGGTGCTGTGATATATGGCCCTGAGGCTCACAGGGACCCTCATGTCTGTTGCTGCACTGAGGGGTCGGGTGGTGGGTGGCTGGTGCTGCTGGATGCTTTAGGGGTCTGGCTGCTTATCCAGTGATGACCAGGATCTTAGTTGTGGTTTCTCGGGGTTGCTAAATCTGGTAGGATTTTTCTGCCTCTCCCCAGTGCCACATGAAGCACTTGGCAGTTCCCATAGCTGGAGTTTGCCCATCCCCTTGGGTATACTTAGGTATGTGGAGGGTCCTAGTGTTGGTATTTGGCTGCTCTACTGCACTGGGGTTCGGGATCTCTTATTAGTTTGCAAAAGTGGGGCTTTCTGCTGACTTGGTATGTTTCCTTTCCTAGAATGTGCTCCCATTTTAACCAAGTGAGATAGACCTGCCTGTCTATCTTCCAAGTTTCTTAGCCTATAACATTGTTTCATTCCGTCTTTCTGCTGGTTCTACTGTTCCAGGTTATGTTTTGGTTAATATATTGTGGGGGTTTGTTTGGGAATGATTATGGGAGTTATGGTGATATACTGGTAACTCTGCTATCTTGCCTTGCAGAAGTCTCTTGGATTATTTACTTCTAAAGGAAGAATAACACACTGGTATGCTCATTTATAAGGAATGGAATACTCTTTTTCCTCTCATTCATCTTTATTTTTTTACTCTGTATTGGTTCTACTCTCTTAGCCTACAACATCCTAGTTTCCTTAATTCCAAAACTTAAATCATCCCCTAAATAGGAACATGACGAACCCTCAAACTCTCTTTCTACATTTATTGCCTCACTGCTAGAATGTGGAATCTATATTACAGGTATAAATACACACACACATACACACGCACACACACACAATAACAATAAAACTATGAAATTACTTCTCCCACTTGATGCCCAAACATGTCTTTTCTTTTTTGGGGCCTACTAGAGATTTAGAACTATGACATTAAGCTCTCTCCATATTTTGTCATCAGACCTGGAATCATGCCACTGGAAGGAAAGAAAGAAATATAATCCACTTCATTGGATGGATGCACAGGCTGGGGAATACCACCATGATAATGTTAATTTGAATTCTCATTCTTTGCAGAATCATGACTTTTAACACAACTGTGAAAAGTCTTTACAGTAGGATATTTAAAAATCCTCTTCATTTTTATCCTTATCCTCTGAAACTGGTTTATTCTTCTTCTTAGATCCTGTTGACCCTAATATGCTGCAACATGCTTTTAATATTTTCATTCATAAATTAGTTCATTTTTAATGAATGTTCAGACTATATTTCTACCATTTTGTCAGCAGTATATCCAATAGAAAGGACTGCATGTACACTTTTGGTTGATGTTAAGCACAGAAGACAAAGTGATCTTTTGGCTTCTTTTTCTCCTGTTTATTTGATGTTTTAGTTTTTATCTTTCTCTTCCATAAGATTTTGAGTTCTAAATTTTCTCCCATTCTCTCTTCTTCTTCTTCCCCAAGATGGTATCCTGTGTGATATAAGGTATAATAAATATTCATATTAAAATATTTCCACATAAGTCATATTGTGAGTAAGAATTAGAACCAATGGGAGCAATCATGAAAAAGAAGAAATGAGAGAGAGAGAGAGAGCATATGCTTCCATGTGCATTCAGACTCAATACTTCTTTTTCTGGATGTGGATAGCATGAGTCTTTTGGAGTTGTCTTAGAACTTTGAATTGCTGAGAAGAGATGAGTCTATCAAAGTTAGTCATTGAACAATGTTTCTGTTACTGTTTACAACATTATCCTGGTTCTTCTCACTTCACTTAGCATCAGCTCATATAAACCTTTCAAGGGTTTTTCTGAAATCTACCTGCTCATCACTTTTCATAGAGCAATAGTATTCCATTACATTCATATATCACAACTTGTTCAGCCATTCTCCAATTGATAGACCTTCCATGAATTTCCAATTTTAGGGCATCACAAAAAGAAATTTTTTTGTATGTGTTTATCCTTTTCCCATTTTTAATGATCTCTTTGCAATAGAGATTTTGCTACATCAAAGGGCATGTACAGGTTTATGATCCTTTGGGTATAGTTCTAAATTTCTCTCCAGAATGGTTGGATCAGTTCACCACTCTATAAATAATGCATTAGTATTCCAAATTTTTCACATCCTTTTCAACATTTATCATTTTGATAAAATGGTCTTCTGGGGTATTAGAATTCTTTTCCTTTTCCTTCTTATCACCTTTGTGAAGAACATAATTTTTCATCTCCTGATGATATTAAAGTTGATCTCCTTTTGTAACATTTTCAAAATTTGACTTTTCTTCTGCAGACATCAACTGCCATCTCTCACAATACGTTTTTGGAGAACTTCTTGGGCTTCTCCTGGAAAGTTTTCAAAAAAGGCATAAGAGAACATTTTGCCCCTCAGCTTAGTGGCATCTCTTTTACCCATTCTTATTCATTTTTCTCTCTTTGTTTAGATATTAGAGGAAGAAAAGTACAAAGTCAAAGTACAGAATATCACCAGAATACTACAAACAAGACCTTACTCCTCCATTCTTCTTTCGTTTTTTAAACCAAAATTTTCCTTGGGAATAACACCCACCTCATAAAGGAGCTAAACCTCAGAAATGCCCACAGAACTATAAAATATCTGCAACACTTTCAAATGTCTGAACACTTCATTAAAACTATAGTATATTTTTCTTTCTCCCTTCCTTCCCTTTCCTTTTTATTTGTCTCTCTTCTCTCTCTCTCTCACTTTATCTGTCTAGCTATCCCCCCCTCTTTTTGCTTTCTTTTTTCCTCTTCCCTTCTAACTCTGCCTCGATTCAATAGTCAAGTAAGCAATCAGTTTTTCTTTCATTTGCCTTACTTGATTTTGCTGTTACTTATCATTTGTTCTTCTCTCTCTCACACTACTCCCCCCCCCCCCCCCCATACACACATACACATATCCTGTTGCCAAGGTGCCAAGTCTTGTTGATTCTATCTCTACGGTATCATTTATATTAGTCAACCCCCTTTTCATCCTCACTGAAACCACCCTAAATCCAGTTTTCATCTCTACTTAACTAGGTTATTTTCATAGCCTCTTGATTTTTCTGCCTAATCCTGATCTATTTACTTTCTCCCACATTCTTCCTAGAACAACCTATATTATGATCCTAATGCATAATTATGTTGTTACTTCTCTATCAAAAAGCCTTTAACAACAAATCATTCTCCACTGAATAAAACATAAAAGTCCTTTCCTTTATATTCATAGCTGTCTACAATATGGATTCTATCAATCTTTCTGGCACTCTTTCTCCCTTTCCTTTTTTACTTCCATCTCTGTGAATTTGTCCAGTCATAGTTCATATTTGAACAAACAAATATGTACTCAGGACTTCTCCTGACAAAATATTGAGGACTCTTCTTTCTTTTAGAACCCAGATCCCCTTGAAGCTTCTCCTCAACCCACTCTCAAAGGTGATCTTCACCTCCTCAAATCTATCAAAGGTCTTTGCCTGAACATTGCTCTTATAATTTTCATAGTCAATCATGTACTATCTATATTTCTATTGTAAATTGTAAGCTCTTTAAGAGCACTGACTTTGCATACCAAATACCAATTACAGGTTGAAAGTAATTGCTATTTTAAAAATATTTGTTTAGCCCCTAATGAATGCAGAGCCCTATGCTTGATTCTATATATGTATACAGTTTAAGTAAGTTAAATTACCTATCCCCGTGGAGAATGCAGACTAGAAAGAAAGATTCTATATACTCGAGTGATGCTTGTGGTTTGTTATATTGAATGAAATTTTCTTGTATCTGATGTGTTGTGTTCAACTTCTCTATGATATTTCAATGTAAATTTTCTTTCAAAGTCTATCTTTTCCTTAATGATTATGATGGAGGATCAATCTATTGGAAGATCATAATTCTACTTTTATATATTTTGAATTCTTAGGATATTTTTTATTTGTTTTGTTTTCTTCTTTTACCTCTGCCTTTCTGTACACTCCATACATTAGTCCTAAATCTGTCCTCTTGGACTAAAATTAACAAATTTTATCTCACTTCCACATGGTTCCTCTTCTCCCTGAAGACCACTATAATATTCTCTGTTTTGTTCTGTTTTGAATTCCCCCTATAGTAAAAATCCCTAATTTTTTTTAATCTGTCATATGGAGTGAGCTCAACAATAGTCAATATTCTGGCTTTTTTCCCTAAATATTTTTCAGTTTCTTTATGTCTTTAAAATTGGGGTGCTCAATTCTAAATGAAGATGTCAACTTTCTGTTGACAAAGAATTGGAAATTGAGGGAATGTCCATCAATTTGGGATTGGCTGAAAAATGTGTAGTATACAAGTATGATGGAATACTATTATGTTAAAAGAAATGATGAGAAGAATATTTTTAGAAAAACCTGAAAAGACTTACATGAACTTATAGAGTGAGATGAGTAGAACCTAAGAACATAGTACCAAGTAAAAAGAAATGTTATGTAATGATCAACTGTGAATAATTTACCTATTCTCAGCAAGAAAATGATCTGAAATAATTCCAAGGGAGGCATGATGGAAAAAAAATCTATATGTTGTTAGAGAACTGATGGAGCCTGAATGAAGATTAAAACATACTTTTAAAGAAATTTGTCGTTCATGCTTTTTTCTTTTGTTTTCTGTTTTCTTTTGCAACATGGCTAATATTGAAATATATTTTGCATGACTGCATATGTATATCTATATTACGTTACTTGCCTTCTCAAGAAGGATGTGAGGGAGGAAAATTAGAACTCAAAATAAAAAAAATTGTTAAAATTTTGGTTTACATGCACTTCAGAAAAAAAATAATATAAAATTAAATATAAAAAGAAAGCTGAGAATTTTCCCCTTTTGCTCTTCTCCTACCTCCATCACTCAGTAACCTATCCTCCATTGATGTCCAAGCTATTCATATGTATCACCCAGTCAAAATCCTTGTATCTGTTGTTTAAGGATCATCATCTTTCCTCTTCCTTCTTTAAAAAGCTTAGAACTTGGCTCAATTTTTTTTCTCTTCTCCTCAACTCCTGTTCTCATTGTAGAAGACTTCAATTTACATATTTACTCTCCCTCAAACACCCAGACTACTGAGTTCATTAACCTACTCAATTCATATGACCAATCTTCCTCTCTACTTTATTTACACACAAAGATAATTATATCCTCGATCTTGTCATCACTCTCAAATATACCATTTCCATGTTAAAGAATTCTGAAATCTTATCTGAACATTTGACTTTCCACCTCTACCTCTACTTTATTTTTACCAAATCCTATACTTAATTGATACCATGACTTCTAATTCTACAACTTTTCAGTTCCTTCCTAGACCATCTCCCAAGCACTAAAAATCATCTCCTCTTTCTCCCCATCTTGACTAATTGGTGAACCAGTTAAACCTAATAGTTTCTTTTACTTTTGAGTCCCTGCCCTGTTCTCATATCACCAATTGTAATCTGACAAATCTCAGCCTATCTGTTGCCTTTATTCCTACACAGTTGCTGATAAATGTAAATAGAGAAAATCATGCAACTGTGTCCACATAATTTTATGTTATTCAGGCTTAACTGAGACATCCACTAGGCAATTTCTCCACCTCTGTTATCAATTCACTATCCGACTCTCCAGGGCAGCTAGGTAGCTCAATGGATAGAGCTCTGGCTTTGAAGTCAATAAAACTCATCTTTGTGAGTTAAAATCTGGCCTCAGACCCTTACTAGTTGTGGGACCTGGGCAAATCACTTAACACTGTTTGGCTCAGTTTCCTTATGTGTAAAATGAGTTATAGAAGGAAATGTCAAGACATTCCATTATTTTTGTCAAGGAAATCCCAAATGGGGTCACAAAGTGTTGGACATGATGGAAATGCCTGAACAACAGCAACAAAAACTCACTCCCCTGAATATCTTCTCTGAAACATATCATCCCTCCACAAAACTTTTATTGTGCCCCTTCCCTCTACACTCTGAAGTAAGAGCCTTGACTCATATTTTACAGAGACCATTTGCTGAGAGATCACTTCTCACCTCTCCCTCATCTCTTAACACTCATAAGGTTTTTCCCATCATCACCTCTTCTACCTTTTTCTCACACAAACAGGTGGCATTACTCTTCCCCAAGTCCTATCCTTCCACTTGCACAAATGTTGCCATTACTTCTTTTTTTTTTTAAAGCAATCGGGGTTAAGTAACTTGCTCAAGGTTACATGGCCAGTTATTTCTGGGTGTGGTGCTGAGTATCTGACCCCAGATTTGATCCAGGTCATCCCGACACTGGAGCCAGTGCTCTTACTCGCTGAGCCACCTGGCTGCCCCGCCATTACTTCTTATCACCTCTACTATTCCTCTCTCTGTTATCTTCACTTTATCCCTCATTTTCAATATACCCTTATTTATGGATTCTTCCCTACTCCCATGCCCATTTCCCCCATTGTAAAAATAAAATAATAAACCTTCACTTAATTCTTCCCTCCCTAATTTTGTCCTATGACTCTTCTGCCCTTTCAGGCCACTCTTTGTAAAGGAAGTCTATGATGTGAAACCAAGACAAATTATGAAGCAGCACAACCCACACAAAAGATGAAATTAAACAATTTTCTGAACCAAAGCAACGTGAAAGTTTGTTAGGAAAGGTCTGTTGCCCCAGGGTGAGAGAGGAGCACAGTCCAACCCAGACCAGGCCACAGCAAGCCAGAAACAGGCCTCAGAACAATTGAATTAGTGACAGTAGTAGTGGTTCCAGACCTCTCAGGCCACAGACACCATAGATAATTTAGAAGGTGAGCAGGAAAGGTCTATCATATTTGGGTGAGAGCGGATCACAGTCCAGCACAGCTCTGCCCCAGCAAACCAGGAGCAAGGTTTGGGAGTCACTGAATCATCATCATCAGAGGTTGCTTATGGAGTTCTCAGCCCACAGACAGTAAGGGGGTTGAACAACTGGTAGAAAGAGATCACATGGGCATCTTTACTAGTAGGACTCTGTTGCTTTGCCCATACTTGGATCCAGGCCATAATACTAGGAAACATAATTTTAAAATTATTGGACTACTTGAAAGTAATGATAAAAGAAAAGGGAACCATGACATCATTTTTAAAGAAATTAACCAAAAAAATCACCCTTATAGGAAAGGGAAATATAGAAATGGAATAGAAATAGGGAAAATAGAAAGGGAAAGAATCCTTTCATCACCTCCTGAAAGAAATTCCAAAATGAAAACTCTCAGGAATATTATAGTCAAATTAAAGAGCTGCCAAAACAAGGATAAAATATTGCAAGAAGTCAGAAAAAACAATTCAAGTATCAGTGAGCCATAATCAGGATAACAGAATATTTAGCAGTTTCTACCTTAAAGGACTGAAGGACCTGGAATATGATATTCTGGAGTGTGAAGGAACTAGAATTATAACCAAGAATCACCAATCAAGCAAAACTGAGTATAATCCTGCAGAGGGAAAATGGTTATTCAATCAAATAGACAACTTTTAAGCATTCTTGATAAAAAGAACAGAGGTAAATAGAAAAATTTGCTTTCAAATGCAAGAATCAAGAAAAATATATTAAAGGTTAGCAGAGAAGTGAAATCATAAGGCACTTAATTAAGATTAAACTGTTTATATCGCTACAGGGAAAGATGATAAATGTAACTTATAAGAACTTACTTATTATTAAGTCAGATATACAGAGTATATATAGACAGAGGGCAAAGGTTTGAGTTGAATATGAAGAGATGGTACCTAAAAAATAAACAAAGTTAAGGGGAGACAAGAATGGACTGTGAGAATAGGAAAGGTAGAATGGGATAGGTTATCTCACATACCAGAGGCAAGAAAAAGATTTTATTTTTTTTTTTTTGCATTGGGGAAATTGTATTATCTTTACTGGTTTCTTCATACACAGTTGAATTTAATAAAGTCTCAGATCTTTTCTAAGAATGCTTCTTTTACCCCTGAAAGGGATTTCAGTGTCTCTGTCTTTGATACTTTTTTTTCAAATGCTTTATTAACTTCTAATTTACATCATTCATTTCCGCCAGATTTTGAGTTCCAAATTTTCTCCCTGTTTTCCCCCTACCCATCACCTCAAAATAACAGTCCCATAGGATAGGCCCTCCTGAATCAACTCTCTCCTATATTTTACCCCATACCCCTTTGGACTTTTCCAGTGGATCTCTATGCCCCATTGCCAGAATATCTTGTTTCCCAATTACATCTAAAATAGTATTAATACTTAGTATATATTTGAATATTTGATTTTGAATTCCAGATTCATTCCCTTCCTCCCTTGTCACCCACTCTTACTGGGAAGATAATCAGTTCATGATAGGGTTTACATATGTGGCTAATGCAAAACAATAACATAGTAGACATATTGTAAAAGACTGACTATATTTCCCTACCTACTATCCCACCTCCCACTTGTTTTATTCTCTACTTTGATCCCATCCCTTTTCAAAAGTGGGTGCTTCCAACTTCCCTCCCCCCCAGTATGCCCTCCCTTCCATCATCCCCCCTCTCATCCCCTTCCCCCTACTCTCCTGGAGGGTGAGATACCCTATTTAGTGTGTATTTCATTTCCTCCTCAAGCAAAATTCAATGGGAATAAGATTGACCCATTACATTTTGCTTTCCTGTTGTTCCCCTCCATTGTAACCATTTTTCCTAGCCTCTTCTATATGAGATAGTTTACCCCATTTTGTCTCTCCCCATCTCCTCTCATTATATTCCTCTCTACCTCTTAATTTCACCTTTTAAGTACCATCCCTTCCTGTTAAATTGGTCCTGTGCCCTCTATGTATTCCTGTAAACATATATAAACATTCATATATGTATTCATATGCCCATATACCCAAATATAAATATATATTTCTATTCCATTCAACTACTGAGAAAAGTTTCATAAGTTACAATGATAGTTTTTCCATGTACGGATGTTAATAGTTCAACTTTGATAAGTTCCTTATGATTTCTTTTCCCTGTTTACCTTCTCATGCTTCTCTTGCTTCTTGTATATGAATGTCAAATTTTCTATTCAACTCTTTTTTTTTCAGCAAGAATGCTTGAAATTCCTCTATTCCACTGAATGACCATATTTTCCGCTGAAACATGATACTCAGTTTTGCTTCATAGGTGACTCTTGGTTTTGATTCCATCCCTTTGACCTCCAGAATATCATATTCTAAGCCCTTAGATCCCTCAGTGTAGAAATGCCAGAAACTGGGTTATCCTGATTGTGTTTCCACAATATTCAAATTGTTTCTTCCTGGCTGCTTATAATATTCTCTCCTTAATCTGGGAATTCCAGAACCTGGCTATAATATTCTTAGGAGTATTTTTGGGGGGGGGGGGGATCTTTTTCAGGAGGTTATTGGTAAATTCTTCAACCTTTATTATGCCCTCTTGTTCTAAAACATGAGGGCAGTTTTCTTTGAGAACTTCCTGGAGGATGATTTCTAGGTCCTTACTTTGATCATGGTTTTCAGGTAGTCCAATCATTTTTAAATTATCTCTTCTGGAAATATTTTCCAGGTCAGTGGTTTTTCTCATGAGATATTTCACATTGCCTTCTATTCTTTCATTTGTTTAGATCTGTTTAACAGCATCTTGATTTCTCATATAGTCATTAGCTTCCATTTACTCTAATCCAATTCTGAAGCAATGATTCTCCTCATTGAGCTTTTGAGATTCTTTTTCCATGTGGCAAATTCAGGTTTTTAAGTCATTCTTCTTCTCATTGCCTTTTTGAGCCTCTTTTGCCATTTGAGTTAGTCCATTTTTTAAGGTGTTATTTTCCTCAATCAGGCTGTTCACTCTCATTTTGTAATTTCTTGCATCATTCTCATTTCTCTTCCCAATTTTTCCTCCACTTCTCTTATCTGCTTCTTTTTTTTAAATAAATGATATTTGTTTGAAACAACAAAAATATTTCCATGATATTAAGGGCCAAAACAAAGATACTGGTGTCTCTTGCCTCATGCTCTTGCCATAATTAGGGTAAAAATTATTCATAATTATTTTGTTAAATGTTGGTAGGAAGCTTCTGCAACCTGTCCTTAGAACGAATTCCAGTTTTTCTGAATTCTTCTCTTTCCTTCAAATATTCCATTTTGCATTCTTTATAAAAATCTGGGTTTTTATAGTGAGCAATTAAGCATTATTTTAATGCTGAGTTTTCTTTCTGACATTTTACCACCATAAGAAAGCCAGAGTCTTTGCAGCATTTGGTGAAGTCTTGCACTTGATCAGAAAACCTCTCCCTGGGCTTCTCTCTCATAATCTTAGGAATCAAAACATCTTTTTCTACATGTCTGAGATGAAGGTCTTCTGCTTGGTTCAGCTCTATCTCCCTCTCTTATCTGCTTCTTAAGGTCCTCAATGGCCTGTAACCAGCTCGTACTTTCCTTTGAAGCTTTTGGTGCAGGAGTTCTGACTTCACTGTCTTCCTCCTGTTCCATGCTTTGCTCCTTTTGTTCCCAAAATAGGAGTCTAATATTAGAATCTTCTGTCTGATTTGTTTCCTTTGCCTGGTCATGTTGCCCCTAAGTCACTTGACCCCTGGGCTTTTTGCCACAGTAGGACTCTGACACCAGACAGTGGAGCTTTCATCCCAAACTCTGGGGTTTTCTCAGCTGCCAGAGGTATTAGATGGGTCCCCTCTCTGGGGTCTCCATACTCTCTGGCAAACTAGACACACACCCCAGTACCTCCACCCTAGATTTCAATCCAGAACCAAGAAGGTTAAAGCAAGAGCTATTACCCCTCAGACTGGTGCTTGTTCCCCCTACACTCTGCAGCCCAGGAGCTGAAGCAGCCATGTGGTGCTGGCTGGCTGTGCTGGCCTCTCAGTGGCTTCTCACCCTGGGGGTAAAGGCCAAGCACTCTCCCTTACTGGGTCCCAAAGTCAAGACTGTACTGACCTCTCACTTTGTCCTTCGAATCTATGTGTTGATAAATCTGGAAACGGCCACAGCTTCTGCTGATCTGGAGTCCCTGTGGCTGGTGGCTGGTCAGGCCTGCCCTGGGGCTAAAGCCTCGGTGTGGGGCTGGGCTGGGGTCCCAGAACTGTGCTGGCCTATTCCTGCTGGCCTGCTGGGCTGTCCTCAGTGGGAGGTTGGCTTCTCTTTGTCATTTTGTTGGTTCTGCCACTCCAAAGTTTGTTCAGAGTCCCCTTTTTACATGGATTGGGGAAGGTGGAAGCTGGAGCAGTGGGGAGGTCCTGCTTTTACACCATCTTGAATCTGCCAAGAAAAATCTTTTACAGTTGAGGAGAATAGGGGGGAAGGTGAGGAGGAGCAAGTAAACTTTATTCTTCTTAAAATTGGATCAAAGAGGGAATAACAAACACACTAGATTGGGTATAGAAATCTATAGGAATTTAGTAGGGGGAAGGGATAAGAAAAGTAGGGGAAGGTGGTAGAATAGAGGATAGTTTGTGGCTGGGGTTAGTCAAATGCAAATTTCTTTTGAGGGGGGACAGAATGAAAAGCAGGAGAGAATAGAATGAACATTGGTGAATAGGATAAAGGGAAATACAATTACTGATAGTACCTGGGGGGATGGGAAATTCAAGAAGCTTTCCCTGATAAAGGCATCATTTCTCAAATATATAGAGAACTGAATCAAATTTATTAAAAAAGAGCCATTCTCCAGCTGATAAATGATCAAATGATATGAACAGTTTTCAGATAAAATAATAAAGCTATCTATAGTCATATAAAAATGCTCTAACTCACTGTTCATTGGAAAAACAATATTTAAAGCAATTCTGAGATACTACCTCACTATTAGATTGACTAATAGCACAGAAAAAGAAAATGGCAAAGGGATGGTAAGGGAAATGGGGGAAATAAGATATTAATGCTTTGTTGGTGGTATTATGAACTGATTCAATCATTTTGTAAAGTGCTCTGGAACTATGCCCAAAGAGCTATAAAATTATGTATGTCCTTTGACCTAGAAATACCATTACTAGGTCTGTATCACAAAAGATATTAAAAAAAAGAAAAGAAAGGGAAAGGACATTATATATCTATATATATATATATATATATATATATCCATATCTATTTATTTATACACATATATCTATATACATACATCTATATACATATATCTATATCTATCTATCTATACACATATATCTATATACATATATCTATATCTATATCTATCTATCTATCTATCTATAAATACACACACACATATGAAAATATTTATAGCAGCTCTGTCCTGGTGGCAAAGAATCACAAATTGAGAAGATGCCAATCAACTGGGGAATGGCTGAAAAACTGCTGTAAAGCCAAGCACAAGCAGCTTTCTAGAGGACTGCTGCTGTGAACATCTCTAAGGTTCTGACCACATAGTATAGTGGACTCTCTACTTATTTAGCAGTAAACTAAAGCAAAACATTCTCAGAGACCAAAGTACAGCATTCACAATGTTATGACATAACTAAAGTGACCACATAGTTTTCACCAAAGTGGCCAAATAGTTTTAAACAAAAAACATAATTCAGTAAGTCCTTAACTCAATCATCCTTAAGGAGCAAGCCCCCTTAAGGGACACAAAGTACAAAGGTGAAAGTTCTTTTCCCCTAGGTCACAGTAAATCATGATCTTCTTAGTCAGAATTAAATACACAAGAAGAGGTTTTTTTTATCTTGACTCAAGGCTATCTTCTTTGTTTCCTTTCTTCTTAAGACTTAATCCCTGCCTCATACTTTGTGACCCAGTGACACCTGGCCCCCTTCTGCTACTTGAACAGAAAATTCCATCTCTTGCCTCTGGGCTTTTATCGGACAAGCCTCCAAACCTACTATGCTCTCTTTAATTAGTATCCTTGACTATTGGTTTCCCAAGCTTCCTTCAAGTACCTACTAAAATGTTATTTTTCAAAGTCAGTTTTTCCCAATTCCTTTTTATCCTAGTGCCTTCCCTCTTGCCCCAGTGGCTTCTCCCTCCAGGGGATAAAGGCCATACCATACTCCCAATCTACCAGATAGCAAAGTCCACACTACACTGACCTCTCACTTTGTCCTTAGTATCTATGGGTTGATAATTCTGGAAACTGCTACAACTGCTAGTGATCTGGAGTCCCACCACCCAGAGGCTAGTCAGGCTCGCCTTGAGGCTAAAACTTCTGGCTTGAGTGGGGCTGGGGTTGGCTATCAGAGTGCTGTGCTTGGCTCCCAGCAGTCTGTGCTAGTCACTTCCTGTTGGCCTGCCAGGCTGTCCTCACCAGGAGGTTAGCTTCTCTGTGTCATTGTGTGGGTTCTGTAGTTCTGTGACTCAAAAATATTTTTGGAGTCACATTTTACATGTATTGGGGGAGATGGGAGCCAGAGCCCTGCAGAAGTCCTGTTTGAACTCCACCATCTTGACTCTGCCCCCCCCCCCCCATTCTCCAAATATTTCTATGAGACAAAATGGAGGTAATCATAAAAGGAAAGCACTTGTAGCATAAGGATAAAAAAAAAACATTCTTAGAGACACTAGGACTTTAATTAAGATCTGAAAGAACTGTTCTGATTCTTTAGCCAGGGAAGATATAAGACAAATATGAGAAGGGAGAAAATTTCAGTAATGGGGAGTAGACTGTGAAAACATATATTTTGAAGATAGAATGTTGTGCTTGAGAAATAGCAAGGAGGCCAGTGCCACTGGATTGCAGAATATTTATCATCCATAAAAAAGAGATAAGAAAACCTACTTCAACTATATCATTAGAGATATTGTAAGGATTAAATGAGATAATGGCTTTGAAATTATCAACTACTCTCCAAAGAGAAGATATTACCATTATCATTATTATCCTTTCCTTAGCTGTTGGCACCCTAGATCTCTATAATACTAAAAAGAAATGTGATTGTATGAGTTTTTCTTTTTTTAGTAATGCCTGCTGTTGATAGAACTCAGGAGTAGTTCTCCTGTTTATATAGCATGAACTATAGTAGAGGGACTCTGATGAATAGAGCAATTTGATACTGATGCTTCTTATTTTATGAATAAATAACCTCCCTACATGAGAGTTAAAAGTACAATATTATTACCAGGTCCTTTGCTAATGTTTTTGCAGTTTTTTTTTCTTTCTCCTTCTAATCTTTCTAAGACATTGAGGAAACTGTGAAAAGCTCACAGGTGTAAGAAGAGAAGGGACCTATCTTATTATGTTTGGAATTAAATTATTGTGTCAATTAGAAGAAAATGAACAATGAAGTTGAAATCAAACCCATTCCTAATTGTAGAATCCTTTAGGATTTACATAAAATTACACTCATCTAGAGTCATTAGTTCAGTGATCAGTTTTCATGTTTTTTAGATTAATTCCACCTGGGAGCAAGGGAAAGCATAAAATTAGTATATGTTCAATTTTACACTTGAATTCCAAGAGCTAACTCTTAGTAATATATTGGTGAAAGAAAGAAAGAAAAAGAAAGAAAGAAAGAAAGAAAGAAAGAATTGAAGAAATGAAGAAAGGAAGGAAGGAGGGAAGGAAGGAAGGAAGGAGGGAGGGAAGGAAGGAAGAAAGAAAGAAAGAAAGAAAGAAAGAAAGAAAGAAAGAAAGAAAG
>NW_027187391.1:3821418-3847408 GCF_028583685.1 Petaurus breviceps papuanus
AAGAAAGAAAGAAAGAAAGAAAGAAAGAAAGAAAGAAAGAAAGAAAGAAAGAAAGAAAGAAAGAAAGAAAGAAAGAAAGAAAGAAAGAAAGAAAGAAAGAAAGAAAGAAAGAAAGAAAGAAAGAAGAGATCCTTAGCAACACTGTTGGCTTTTATACATAAATTCTTATCAGTGATTTGACTAATGAAAAATTTTAAGCTTTAAAAAAATCAAATGAACAAGTATGGGGCAGGGAAACATAATTAGGAAACAGTTTCTCTGAAAATAAGAGCTGGGATTTTAAGTAGGCAATATATTCAATATGGATCAATATTGTTATATGGGGGGGGAGTGTTAATCTGATTGTGTGATGTTAAGCCACATTAAGAAAAGAATGAAATCCAGGGACACTAGCATCACTGGATTCTAACTTGATCAGACAATATATGACATATCCTATTCAATTCTTGTCACCACCACATTTTAGGAAGAAGTTTGACAAGTAGAAGTATATCTGAATGATGGCCCAGAGTGGGAGATAATGCCATTCAAGGACTAATAGAAGGAACTATAACTGTTTACCATGGAGAAAAGAAAATTTATTGTAAAGATGAGCTGTTTTAAAGACAGTTTAGACTTGTTTTGCTTTGCCCCAGGGGAAAAAAAGTAGGAAGTATGGTTGGAAGTAAAAGAAGCAAACTTGGACATAATATAAGGCAGGCTTGCATAACATACAGCCCAAAGATTGCTTGTGGCCCACCAAAGGATTTCAGGAAACCCCTGAAAAAAGGAGAGGCTATAAAACATAGTGAAAATGTGAAGAGTGATTTGTTCATGCCCTACTTAAATTGCCTTCCACCAGTCGCTATTTTGACCATTGTGTAACTTGGAGGGTGGGTTGCCAGATTGCAGTCTCTCCCATTTTTCACATGACCCACGAAAACCAGATATCTTCCATCTTTCTCTAAAACCTATCTGGCGCCCAAAGATGTTTATCCTATTTTAATTTGGACCCCTATCTGCTATCAACATGTGCAGGTCTGCTGTAAGGCTCACAGTCCTACTGTGGCAAAAAGCCCAAAAGTCAAGTAATTGAGTGGCAAAATGAGCAAGCAAAGGAAGCAAACCAAGCAAAGCAATCCAACATTAGACTCCTATTTTGGGGACAAAAAGGAAAAAAGCATGGAACAGGAGGAAGGTAGTGAAGTCAGAACTCCTGAACCAAAACCTTCCAAAAATAAATCCGAGCTGGTTAGAGGCCATAGAGGAGCTTAAGAAGCAAATAAGAGAAGTTGAGGAAAAATTGGGAAGAGAAATAAAAACGATGCAAAAAAATTATGATTGAAAGTCAACAGCCTGACTGAGGAAAATAACACCTTAAAATAGACTAACTCAAATGGCAAAAGAGACCCAAAAAGGCAATGAGGAGACAAATGCCTTAAAAAGCCAAATTTGCCAGATTGAAAAAGAATCTCAAAAGCTCACTGAAGAGAATCATTACTTCAGAATTAGGTTGGAGAAAATGGAAGCTAGTGACTTTATCACAAATCAAGATGCTGTTAAACAGATCCAAACCAATGAAAGAATAGAAAGCAATGTGAAATATCTCATGGGAAAAACCACTGACCTGGAAAACAAATGCAGGAGAGATAATTTAAAAATTAGTGGACTACCTGAAAACCATGATCAAAGAAAGAACCTAGAAATCATCCTCCAAGAAATTCTCAAGGAAATCTGCCTTGATGTTTTAGAACCAGAGGGCAAAATAGAGGTTGAAAGAATCCATCTATCACTTCGTGAAAAAGATCCCAAAATGAAAACTCCTAGAAATATTATAGCCAGGATTCCAAAATTCCTAGATCAAAGAGAGAATAGTACAAGTAGTCAGGAACAAACACTTTGAATATTGTGGAAACACAATCGGGATAACGCAAGATGTGGCAGCTGAGGGATTGAGGGGCTTGAAATATGATATTCCAGAGGTCAAAGGAGCTGGGATTAAAACCAAGAATCACCTACCCAGCAAAACTGAGTATCATGTTTCAGGGAAAAATATGGTCATTCAGTGGAATAGAGGACTTTCAAGCATGCTTGATGAAAAAACCAGAGTTGAATAAGAAATTTTACATTCAGATACAAGAAGCAAGAGAAGGATGAAAAGGTAAACAGGGAAAAGAAATCATAAACTTGTGTGTGTGTATGTCTATGTAGGAGGGTATATGGGCATATGAATATGAATACATAAGTAAATGTGTATATGTGTTTACAGGTATACATAGATAGAGGGCAAAGGATCAATTGCATAGGAAGGGATGATACTTAAAATGTGAAATTTAGAGGTGAGAGAGGAATATAACGAGAGGAGATGGGGAGAGAAAGAATGTGGTGAACTATCTCGTATAGAAAAGGCAAAGTAAAATGGTTACAATGGAGGGGAAGAGCAGGAAGGCAAAAAGGCAAAATCTTATTCTCATTGAATTTGGCTCACGGAGGGAATGTCATACACACTAAATAGGGTATCTCACCCTACAGGAGAGTAGGGGGGAAGGGAATGAGAGGGGGGGATGATGGAAGGGAGGGTAGGCTGTGGGGAGGGAAATTGGAAGCACCCACTTTTGAAAAGGGACAGAATCAAAGTAGAGAATAGAACAAGTGGGAGGTGGGATAGGAGGGGGAAATATAGTCAGTCTTTTACAATGTATCTACTATGGTAATGTTTTTCATAGCTACACATGTACAACCTATACTAAATTGCTTATCTTCCCAGTTAGGGTGGATGACAAGGGAGGAAGGGAATGTATCTGGAATTCAAAGTTTTAAAATCAAATATTTAAAAATATATAAATACAATTATTAATACTATTTTCCATGTAATTGGGAAATAAGGCATACAGGCATTAGGGAATGGAGATTCACCATGCCCTACTAGAAATGTCTAAGGGGGTGTGGAGAAGATATGGGAGAGAGCAGATTGGAGGAGGGGATATTCTATGGGACCACTATTTTGGGGTGGTGGGTAGGGGAAAAACTGGGAAAAAATTTGCAACTCAAATTCTTGAAGAAATGAATGAGGTAAACCAGAAATTAATAAAGCATTTGAAAAAAAAGCAACTAGTTTTGTAATGGAGAGAGTTATATAAACATGCTGAGTGAGGAGAGTAGAACCAAGAGAAATTTTACACAATTACAAACACATCATATCTGTGATGAATAATTTTAATAGACTGGACTGTCAGCAATGCAAGGTTATAAAACAGCGCCAAGGGACTCATGATGGAGAGGACTATCCACATCCAGAAAAAAAGGTCTACAGAGTCTGAAAACAGACTGAAGCAAACTACTTGCTGTCTCTCTATTTTTTTTGTTTTGTCCCTTCTTTCTTGCTGTTCATTACATTGGTTTTAATTCTTCTTTACAACCTCAATAATGTTTAGTGTAAAGGTATTTGTAGAACCTATATCAGATATCATGCCACCATGGTAGCAGAAGTGGGGAGGTGATTGAGGGGGAGAAAATTTGGAACTCAAGGGATTGTGTAACTGAATGATGTAAACTAAAAGTAAATAAATAATTATTAAAAAAATAAACCAGGGAAAACTACAAGAAGGGGGTGATGATATAAATGCATTAAGGACAACCAGTGTAAAGTCATGCATACAAGTGATGGAGTGTAGCTGAATCTTAGAGTACATGGAAAGGTGTAAGATTTAAGAAGACTAGAAAAGTAGGAAGGGACAAGATTATGAAAAGCTTTATAAACCAGAAAAGCTTTTATTTGCTAGAGGTAAGAAATAGCTAATGGAAGTTCTTTAGCAGAAAATTTGACATAGACCTATACTTTACTTTTTTGTTCCCCCAGTTAACAAGTGTTAACAATTAACAAATTTCCCAGCTCCCAAATTTCTTTCTCCATCTCCCACTTTCACTCCTTAAAAATACAAAAGAAAAATAAATGTGTATAACAACATAGCGTCAAACAAAACAAATTGTCACAGTGGCCATTTCCAAAAAAACATGTCTTATTTTGCATATTAAGTCTATCACATGGGAGAAAAAAAGTTTACCTTGGCATTTGAGTGGAGGATTAATTGTAGTAGGGAAAGACTTGAGGCAGGAAGACCAAGAGAAGGAAATTGGGGCGTAAAATAGAAAGGATGAGGTCTTGGACTAAGGGTTAGGGTTGAATGAATAAAAAAGAGAAGACACATATAAGGTGTAATGAGGCTAGAAATTTTTGGTGAGGTCAGATTCTTCATTGGAATGATTGGATTAGTAATTGCTACAAGTATTTCTAGATTGTAAAGATATAATATTTCTAAATGAACTTCTGTAGTTCATAAGCATAAACCCTTAAGAGATTCCCTAAATCAAAATGTTGCCTCACTCAAATTGAGAACCTAAAAAGACCTTACCATAAAAATACCAAGGACTCCTGATGCATCCTGGACCATCTCCAGTCATCCTGATCTATATATGGACAGACATATCTAGAGGAGAAAGTGAGGCTGGTGACTGTGCACAGTCCTCCCTCACTCAAATCCAATTCCATTTCAAGTCATGTCATCTTCTCCCTGATTCCATGGTTCTCTTGGAGAATGAAGAACAAAATTACAAACCAAAATATGCTTTTGACCATGTGTCATTTTCCATCTCAGCCTCTTGCCCTTTACCCACATTGCCTCTATTTTCCTTCCTTCTTAAACTCTCATAGATAGTTGAGTTCAGTGGAACAAGGATTAAACTTGGAAAACTCTGGGCCAAGTCCTACCTTTTTAGCATTTTAGCCTTGAGCAAATCTACCCTACTTTAACCTTAACTTGTCTGTGTATATATGTATGGATCTTAGGTAATAATACACATAGAGGTGCTTTGTAAACTGTAATATATTATACAAGTTGAATGAGATAACATTACTGCTCTCTAGAATTCTGAAATTTTGTGTGCCCCAAATTCATTTCAATATATGTAACAATTTTTTTCCTAGAAATAAATCTTTAGTATTAAACATTAAGAAGAAAAATAAATTAGTTTTGGATAATATAAAAAGGAGAACTGAAGAAAGGGCATCAGGGACTGCATTTTCTTATTCAATTGACTGAATCACCTAACATTATCTATTCTGAGGGAATATAAAGTGTAGATAATCCTCAAACATTGTACACTTGTTTTTTGAGGCAATTAGGCTTCAGTGACTTGCCCAGAATCACAGAAGTAGTCTGAGGCTGCATTTGAGCTCAGGTCCTCCTGTCTCCAGGGCCAGCACTGTATTCACTATTCCACCTAGCTTCCCTATGTCCACTTGCTTTTAAGATATAATCCTATATCTACTGCTAATACTATATACTAATGCTATATAATATTGCCCCTGCCTCGCCAATGTGTACACAATAACAATACAGTATTAGGCTGTAATGTTCAAGAATCAAGCATGATTCAACAGCAATATTCTGCAGAAAAAAAGAGAATATTTGCTATTACATTCCTGCCCTTGATTCTGGATATATAATCTTCATAAAAAGAATTTATACATCAAAGTAATTTTGTGAAACTCACTTTTTTTGCCAACTCCCCCCCCCCCATCCCATATTCTCTTGTCACTGAATAAAGTGATTCATCCAAGATCACATAACAAATTAGTGTTGCAATGGAGAGACTTATATAATCTGATGCTGAGTAAAGAGAGTAGAACCGTACAGTTACCAGGCTGTCTCTAATCCCCTTCCATTTTGATCTTAGAACTGGGAGCCTGACCACTCACTAAGCTGTTGAAAGAAGGCTGCCCATCCAAGTCTCTGGAGCCATCCAATTGAAGATTAAGATGAGTGGATGACTTCACACTGTGATATCATTCTATTTAACATTTTTTTACAAAGTGCTTATTTTGTGTAAGGCCCCATGTTAGATACTGGGGGAGTTGTAAAGATAATAGGACATGGTTTCTCCTCCCAAGAACTTTAAAACTGAGCAAGGAATCCAAACTGTAATACAACATACAATATAAGAGTTATATAAATTGCCACAAAGCATCAAAAAAGGCAAAGATTTTCTCAGATGTGGGATCATGGAAGTTTTCGTGAAGAAGACTTTTGTCTTGAAGGGCATGGAACATTTTACCTCCTATAGAACAGACTGGAAATGTCTGGGGACAACTGCTTTGGGAATGTGAACTGCACCTCCCCCTTTTTCCTTGCCAACAAGGCCTAGACTAGACAAGAGCTTGGACTAGGTACTAGGAAAGAGCTTGGACTTGCACTGGAATACACATTTGCATGATGAAGGATAAGTAGGGGCCCAGGGTCATTTAACTATCCAGCCCTCCTCTGGGCATATTGGGGAAAAGATTCTACATTGGCCTGAGTCTGAAAATGACCAAGGAAATCAAAAGGGTGGCAGCAAATTCTAGGCCTTTTAACTGAACATCTTGACAAGTCTATTTTGTTGAGGTGGCAGAAACTTACTCCCCTATCTGAGCCAGGCCTTAGAAAACGTGCTTTTTGTTTGTTCGTTTTTATAGTAAGACCTTATTCCAGTCTTGTTTATTGAGATATAATAGTGAAAGAAATATGCTGAGAGAGAGGACATTTAGTTGAGGGTGGAGCTCCTACCAAGTGGCAACATTGCCTGTGTTAGCACCTTGATGTGACCTTGTCAGAGAGGATCTACAAAGGCTCCTCTACTTTGTCCACTGAGCTGAGTTGTATTTGGAATGATGTGCCTTGAACTCACGTGCTTTTTCCTTAGAAACACTTTTCTCCCAAGTGCCAACTTCAGATTTGCCTTCCCTTGGGTCTAAGGAAGACTAGCAGGGTAAGGTCTGCTACCTTTCACCAAGACATGCACTAACCTAGAGGGCCAAGCTGGGTCCCATGCCTATAAAAGATTCTGCTCTTTTAACCAGGGATGAGCAGGACAGCTTCAGTTTCCCATACCACAACCAAGAGGCAATATACAAAGTATATCAAGTCAGTTTCCCATGATTTTTTTTAAAGATAGTTTTCTTCCCACAGGAACTGAATGTATAAAAAGAATGGCTTTTTTAACATAAAGAATTAAGAGCTGTAGATACCAAGCCAATTTTGAATAAATAAGAAAAAGATTTTTGTTTTTCTTGCAGTCTGAAGATTATATATCTACCTGATAAAAAAAATCTTCCAGTTAACTCCTATAAAAATTGCTCTATTTCAACTAAAGACATATAGTTGCCAAGAATTTTGTTACTGTTTATGATAAAATCCCCCTATTTGTAGCTCTCAGCTCACCAAGTTAATGTGAAAGAAAAATCTTGTGATTTATTTACATTCTGATCAGCTTTTGATTGAGAGATATGAAGAATAATTTTGTTTGAAGAAGTCAAGAAATATGTAAGTCTGTTTGCAGCCCTATGACTCAGTAGATGGCTTTATAAGAAGCAGATATGTGGATACAGTGAGTGGACATTCCTATTCTGTTAATCAATTCTGAAAATGGTAGGCTGTGGATTTGGACTCTATTATTATCTGGAATTCAGCCTCAATATGGGGGATTCCAACTCAGTTTCCTAGATTTTAGTGTTGGGACCACAATATCACCATCTTGTAGTTTGGTGAAGTGTGTGTGTGTGTGTGTGAGTGTGTGTGTGTATGTTTATACACCATTGAACAAAATATTTACTGACACCATCTAAACTTTGCTTGTCTGTTTTCTTACAGTATACTCAGATAAGCTGTTCAGCATTTTTTTTTTTGGTAGAAGCTGGGAAACTTGATCTTTTGCAATTATGACTGCTTTACTTCAGTAACTCTTGCAATAGAAATGAATGTTATCAACAGGATTTTTTTCCTTTCATTCCATAATCCATGCTGATAACATCAACCACGAAATCTTCAAACTTTAGTTCAACATTTAGGGTTATTCCAGAAGGTATAGAAGGAGCAACATCTTCTGGAAGTTGAACATATTCCTCCACAGAACCCACAAAGTGACAGAGAGAAACAACTAACAACTCTCCCACTGAAGGCAGTCTGACAGGCCAACAGGAAGGGTCTAAATCACCAAGCTGGGAGCTGAGCACAGTCCCACATAAGACACACAGTTCTGGCCTTAGGGTGGCCCTGATCAGTAGTGGCCAGAACAGACTTCAGGAGAGTTCAAGAGACCAGCAGCTGTGGTGTTTTCCAGACTTCTCAATCCATAAAAGCCAAAGAAAAAGTAAAAGGTCAGTGTGGACATTTGTTGGAACAGGGGGACAGAAGAGCATGGTCTGGCCCCTGCCCCTGGGGCAAGGGGTGGCAGTGGCACAGCGTCTGCAGTTGCTGCCTCTTAGGGGCTTCAGGAGCTCCAGGCCTGAGGATTGTAAGGAGATCAAGTGACCATTAAGAGGTAAATCACTCTTGTTTAATTTGCTTGGATCTGGATCGAGGTCTTGGGTTGTGGTCCTGGGGTGCATGACCAATGTGCCAGAGCTTGTGGGGGCTGTAGAGAGGGCATCCTCATAATAGCACCAGCAGCTGTAAAAACCCCAGGTTTGGGGACAAAGCTCTCTCCATTTTGGAAGAAGAGTTCTGCCATCGCAAAGATCTCAAAAGCCAAGTAACTGTCTGGCAATATGAGCAAGCAGAGGAAGTACAAACAGACCATAGAATCCTTTTTTAGGGACAAGAGAGATCAAAGCATGGAAGGGGAGAAGACATCAAAATCAGAACTCCTCCATCAAAAGCCTCCAAGAAAAATAAGAATTGGTTACAGGCCATGGAGGAGGTCAAAAAAGATTTTGAAAATCAAGTAAGAGAAGTGGAGGAAACATTGAAAGAGAAATGAGAATGATGCAAGAAAATCATGAAAAGAGAATCAACAACCTGACTGAAGTAAATAACACCTTAAAAAATTGACTAACTCAAATGGCAAAAGAAGCCCAAAAAGCCAATGAGGAGAAGAATGCCTTAAAAAGACAAATTTGCCAGATGAAAAAGTAATTTCAAAAACTCACCGAGGAGAATCATTCCTTTAACATTAGATTGGAGCAATTGGAAGCAAATGACTTTATGAGAAATCAAGATAGTATAAATTGGATCCAAACAAATGAAAAAAATGAAAGCAATGTGAAATATTTCATTGGAAAAACTGCTGACTTGGAAAATAGTTCCAGGAGAGATAATCTAAAAATTATTGGAGTACCTGAAAGATGTGATAAAAAAAAGAGCCCAGATACCATCTTTCAAGAAATTATGAAGCATAATTGCCTTGATATTCTAGACCCAGAGGGCAAAATAGAAATTGGAAGAATTCACTGTTCACCTCTTAAGAAAGATCCCCTCCAAAAAAATTCCAAGGAATATTATAGCCAAATTGGAGAGTTCCCAGGTCAAGGAGAAAATATTGCAAGCAGTCAGGAAGAAACAATTTGAGTATTGTGGAAACACAATCTGAATAACACAAGACATAGCAGCTTCTACATTAAGGGACTGAAGGGCTTGGAATATGATATTCTTGAGGTCAAAGGAGCTAGGACTAAAACCAAGAATCACTTACCCAGCAAAACTGAGTATAATGTTTCAGGGGAAAATATGGTCATTCAATGAGACAGAGGACTTTCAAGCATTCATGATGAAAAAAACAGAGTTGAATAGAAAATTTGACATCCAGATACAAAAGGAAGAGAAGCATGATAAGAAAAACAGGGAAAAGAAATCATAAGGCACTTCTCAAAGTTGAACTATTTACATTTCTACATGGAAAAATGATAATTGTAACTCATAAGACTCTTCTCAGTATAATAATAGTTGAAGGATATATATATATACATACACACATATACATGTATATATACACATATATGTATACATACATATATGTGTATGTATAGGAGGGTGTATGTGTATATAAATATATATGTATGAGTGTGTGCATATGTATGTATATGTATACATAGACACAGGGCTCAGAATGAGTTGAATATGAAGGGATGATATCTAAAAAATAAAATTAAGAAGTGAGAGAGGAATATTATGGGAGAAGGAGAAAAGGAGAGAGATAGATCAGGGTAAATTATCTCATATAAAAGAGACTAGAGTAAAATTTTACAATGGAGGGGAAGAGGAGGAAGGTGAAAGGGAATGCAACAACTTTATTCTCATTGAATTTGGCTTAAGGAGGGAATAACACACACACTCAATTTTCCCTACAGGAAAATAGGGGGGAAGGGGATAAGAGGGGGCATGATAGAAGGGAGGGAAGATTTGGGGAGAGGGTAGTTAGAAGCCAACACTTTTGAAAAGGGATAGGGTCAAAGAAGAAAATAGAATAATTGGGGGGTGGGATAGGATGGAGGGAAATACAGTTAGTCTTTCGCAATATAACTACTATAGAAATGTTTTTTCATAACTACACATGTAAACGTATATGGAATTGCTTATCTTCCAAGTGTGGGTGGGTGAAGAGGGAAGAAGGGAAGAATTCTGGAAGACAAAGCTTTAAAAAACAAGTGTTTAAAGAATTTTTTTACAGGCAACTGGGAAATAAGATATACAGGCAGTGGGGTATAGAAATCCATCTTGCCCTAAGAAATTTGGGAGGTGATTTGAGAGAATATAAGAGAAAACAGATTGGGGGAAGTAGTATTCAGTAGGCTTGCTATTTTGAGGTGGGATTGGGGAAAGATGGGGAGAAAAAATTGTAACTCAATCTTTTGGAATTGAATGTTGAAAACTAAAAATGAATAAATTAATTTAAATAATACATTCTGTTTTTTTTTTAAATTTCTCCCACTTCAGTCAATTTGTCATCAGTACAGTGAAAAATCTCCAGAAAAAAAATGCTATCTGTAAGTTTAGCATAGTTTTCCATATCATCAATTGCTGTAGAAAGCTTGTAGGTCTCTTCCCCTCCCTTCCCCCTTTCCTAGTACTGTAGAGATCTGTTTTAAGAAAGGCATCTCTAATCATTGTTCAATGATGTTGCCAACTTTGTGCTGCTAAGCCTTTCTGTGAAGGCAGTTGTCTTTATGAAACATGTCATATAGCTTTCCAGTTTCCTTGTCTCTGCAGCAAATATGTTTCTTGTTGTCTATATCACATACACAGGCAAACTTAATAAAGTGCTAATAGTCAGTTATTTTGAATTCCAAGATGATGGAAATCCTTAAAAAAGATTCCAAAGAAATGGAAATGGCAAAATAATTCAATTTATCCACATCAATGGTATTGCATTTATTAGCCAATATCTCAAATAATTTTTTTTCCTCTTTAGGGCACCTTTATACGGTCACAAAGAACGCTCTTTTGTTGAATCAAAAGGTCTCTGGATTTGTTCTTTGATAAAACATATATCTTTTTTTCTGGGATAAGTCCATAGTTCTTCATTATATTTTCAATTCCATTGACATCAACCAGATCTTCAAACACCTTGACTGAAGCTATTTCATGCTTGCAATTCAACTGTAGACAAGCAAAGGGAATAAACCTTCCATCAATCATGTGTGAAAATGGTCCATGATCTAGACCATGACAGAGCCAAGCAATATGAACACAAAGCATATCCCACTCATTTATCTGTAGTACAGGTAGTTTTCTTGCAGTGCACTGACCAGATATACTGCTAGAGAGCTGACACCTAGGGAATGCTCAAATAAGTTGTGTGAAGCACCCAGAAAAACATGGTAAGAGCCTCCCAGCTGTTTATGTTGAAATTGAGGTCGTCAATGATTCAGATAAGAGGAAAGTGAAGATCTATGTGGCCATGGATAGTGTCATTAATTATCTTCATCTTATCATCATGATTTTGATTCAGTTTATGGATGCAATTCAGCAGCTTCTATCTTTTTCCTAAAGTCCTTATTCCAAAATTTTTAAGAAAATTCATAAAGGTGGAGCAGAGAGTCACTGATTTTGTTTTGAAGTCATGGGGGCCTCGAGGTAGTCAGAGGGGCTCAGTCACTGTAGAGTGGGAGACTCCTGGGGGTTTGCCAAATACCAGGTCATAGGAGTCATGGAGGTAGCAGTCACAGGGGAGGATGGTGCATTTGTGTGTGTGGGGGGGTATGGGGAGTTATTAGGGATTAACTGGAGAGGTCTCTGAGAGGGATCATGGTGGGGTAGAGAATTAAGTCAGGGGAGGGTTAGCTGCCTAAGTCATGGGGTAGTCCCAAGGGGTTGGTCAAAGTGGGGAGCACAGGAACTGCTTTGGGTGGTAGTGTTGGGTTTGCTGATGAGATAATGGAGAAGAAAGCATCCCTAGAGAGCAGCAAGGTGAAAGGGATGCCTGGGGTTGGGGAGGGTGGCTGTCTGACTGGAGAAAGAGGATGGGTGGCTCCCTGCAAGGGTACCTGTAAAGCTAGAGTGGGGGGCTCCCTGGAGAAGTGGCTGAGGATGGGGTACAGGGCAGAGAAGATAGACCCTTCCAGTGATGGGCTTGGTATCATCTGCACTATCCTCCCATCTACCTCAGAAGCTGCTGAGTAGCTTGGCTTTGTTGAAGTCATAGTGGCTGTGTAAGCTCATAGGTGCTCCCATAATATACTTTAAAAATCAAATAAAAATAGCATTTAACTTGTAGTGAGTCTTTGGACTAATATTTTTTTTTTCATTTTTTTGGTCTTTATTAATTTGTTTGTTTACTTTTAGTTTACAATTCCTCAATTCCACAATTCCTCGAGTTTCAAATTTTCTCTCCCTCCCTCCTCTTCCCCCCCTCCCATGATGGCATACAACCAAGTATAGGATCTGCAAATACTTTCACATTAGACATTAGTCAGGTTATAAAGAAGGATTGTATCTGATGGAATGAACAATGGGAAAGAGGAAACAAAACCAAACAAGAAAAAGAAAAAGATCACATAGTTTGCTTCGATCTGGATACAAACAATTCTTTCTAGTTCTTTCTCTCGATGTAGACATCTCTCTCCATCATGAGTTGGACTACCTTTCATAACTTTCATTTGTACATCGGGTCCCTGAAAGCATGACTGATACATACCCCCATTTGTTTCCACTCAGGGTCTTAAGAGTATTAAGTTTCTAAGAGGCAGAAGCTACCATAATGTTGTATTTACCCCAGATCATGTTCCAAGGCCAGTTATTATCTTCCCTATGTCATTTAAGTTGATTTATTCTCAAAATAATTGATGAACAAGTAATATGAAGTAGTTTTTGCAGAGATGTTTATGGAAAAATATAAGAAGAACAAAGATACAAACATGTTTCTTGCATTTCCCCAAACCAGTGAACATACTTGCCTGTAAATCTTGGTCCCTTGGATATACTGGGTTTAATTTAAAGTTCTGGCTACAATCATCCCTCCTTATACTTAAAGTGGTAATTACAATCCTTCTTCCATATTTACTTCTAAGTAAAGAGGAGAAGATACAGGATACTCCCTTGCTTGCAGGTCACAGTATTTCACTGCTGAAATTATTCAAGAAGGTCATTCATGTATTATGTCTCATTCCTGGGTTTGGTCTCTAGACCTCTCTTGTGCAAGGCAAGATAATAAGAATTTGTTAAGAACTTATTTGTATCAGGTACTGGGTTAAGAAAAGCTGTTATGAATACAAGGCACATACAAAATCCTTGCCTTCAAAGAACTCACATTCTGATAAAGGAGGACAACACACAAAATGGAGCTGAAAAGGAGGACTGGATATGTTAAAAGTACCTGGTGGTGGGATGGTGTTTGAAATCTGGAAAGTCAGAAAAACAGCCAAGTGGTCATATGATGTGGGGTCAGTTAAGTGACCCATAAGTGTCATATGGCTAGTAAGTATCTGCAGCTAGATTTGAACTAAGGTCTTCCTGATTCCGGGTCAAGTTCACCACTTAGCTGCTCCTTTTGCACAGGGGACATCAAAGTTTTTCTAGGGTTCTCTGAAACATAGTTAATTATTTTGGAGATCAAGGAGAATTTCTCATGTGACCTTATACCAAAGGGTAGCTGAAACTTTCCAAAAACATAAGGGTCACTGAAATGAGATTCCTAATTAAAGTCTAAACACACCCATCAATACAAAAAACACGATCAGTAATAGTAGAAAGAAATGAGATCATATGGGTCCTAAACAAATATAAAGTTCCAAAGAAATGGGATTATGCACATGACTTTGATTACTCAGAGTATCTAGGCCACTAGGCAAATATTCTATGGGCCTGTCTTCCATAAGTATCTCATGAAAAGGCAAGTATTAAGTCTCTTTAAAAGCAGATGAAAAATAGGAACACTTATCAGTTAGGCACCAGCATCCCAAGAAAACAAAATCCATATTTCTCATATCAGTCTCAAAATCAATATGTGTAAAGGATTCAGTAACACAGCAGATAATGGTACATAAACATTCAAAAAAGCAAAGGTTTTCACAAAGAAACTAGACTGAGTTTTGAAGGGAACACAGTGGAAAATCTGATTTTACAATTACTGTCTAAAATAGCAGAGACGAGAAAATATTTGCCTAAGGATACTGAAAACTTGGAAATCCCATAAAGATCATCTTGGAGGAGAGAAGGGCCCAGTGTTTATCTTAGCAAAATCTTACATTGACAAATACTAGGTGGCTCATGTGTGACATGGAGATTTTGATAGCTATAGAAATGCCCCCACACACCATAACTCTGAAGAAGACAGAGTAGCTCCACTTTTTTTTTAAAGCAATCAGGGTTAAGTAATTTGCTCAAGGTTACATGGCCAGTTATTATTTATGGGTGTGGTGCTAAGTATCTGGGCCCAGATTTGATCCCCAGGTCATCCCAACACTGGAGCCGGTGCTCTTACTTGCTGAGCCACCTGGCCTCCCCTAAGCAATTGGGGTTAAGGACCTTGCTCAAGGTTACAAGGGCCAGGTGTTTCTGGGTGGGTGCTAAGTGTCTGAGCCCGGATTCGATCCCCAGGTCATCCTGACACTGGATCCGGTGCTCTTACTCTCTGTGCTACCTGGCCGCCCCAGAGTAGCTCCACTTTTGAAGGTAGTAGGAGAGAGGATGGTAGAGACTGAAGTAATCATTCTTTGGCATTCTTATCTTCTAATGAGTGCTACACTGGAATTAGTCCTAACAATTTGCACATTAGGTATTTGAAATTTAGTGGTATGTTTTTCTTGGTTTTCAGGGTAAAAGCCCATATACCTTTAGAGAAATCTACCTTATTTCTCAAAATTAGATTCTCTCATGCCTTCCTCAGTCAACTGATATATGGCAGGGGGTAAAGAATTGGGAATCCTTCCATTCCAGACCCTAAAGGTAACAGTTTTATCTCAGTCCTTTATCTTAAATGAATCTTGGATAGGGAATAAACATTTATCAAAGTAAATGAGTAAAACAGTAATCATGAAAGCCACGCATATTAATTTAGATAACAGAATACATAAAACATTTACATAGTTTCCTAACCTAGGAGTGAGATGAAGTTTCAGCATCACCGAGGAAAAATAGTCATGCTTCATAATTACAATCATAGCTGTCTCTAGAACCTGAAGAATACTTGGAACTGAAACGTATCTTAGGGTACTGATTTATTCCAGCATGCTTATGTCTTCAAGGGCTCTCCTGTTCACCACTAAAAGGGAATTAAGAAATAGAGAAATTATATTAGCTCAAAGTTCCTCAAAAGGCCCCATCAAGAAGTTTGTAACAATGTTATTTGCATTTTAAATAAACCCCCTCCCCTTATACAATCCACATCTATACCATTTGGATTGTGTGCATCCTACTTGTTGCTGGTAATAAATGATTAATCATTTCTAAAAGCTGAAGGAGTGCTATAGGTCATCAGTAGTGTGAAACTGAAAAGTGTATATATTAGTTACCTGAACAGTAAACAGTTTGCCCACATGGAGGCTGAGGAAAGATGCTCAAAAATTCATATAGGTCATCTTATATGTCTATATAATATTCAAACTATTATCCTCATCTTAATCTCCCTGCAATCAGAAACTTGAAATTTGTTTCTGAGTCCTTTAACTCTGAGAGGTGAGATTTTGATTTATCTTGCAAGATTCTCAACATTTCTACACCATTCACCCATAAAAATTCTTCCCTATGCCCTCTTCAGCACTGTTATGGGAATGGAAATTTAAGATATCCCCTGCCCCTAAGCCGTTTGATAGGCTTAAGTGTCTCTGAGAACCTTCCTTGATTTGAAAATATACTCTTCCCCCTAATAGATTGAATGTGGTCACCTGGATTCTATGGTAGGAGGCTTGGTTTTCAGGAATGCCCACACCTTGGGGCTCTGTGATTGGGCAGTGGGCCAAGAGGGTTGTGACATTCTCTGATCCAGGAGAAGGCTATATACGTCCTGATGTGTGACTTTGCTTTGGGGCTCACTTTGAGAAGTGTTGTGTGATTTGACCAGAAGAGACTTTGTGTAGCTGTTGAGCCCCCCATCTTTGAAAACCCAGATGTTGGGTCCTTCCCTCTCTAGGAACTGAATAGGTATGGATGTAATGGTCAGACAATTGGAAGCCTGTCTGCTGATTTATTTCTCTGTCTGTATTTTTTGTCTCCTTGTAACCTCTGTATTCTCTGAAGTTCAGAATGCTGACCTTTTTCCCCTGAACTAAGTGAATGACATATGTTTGATTAAAGCAAGGTTGTTAACCCATTTTGAGTTGCTTTCATTTAGAAAAGCAGATCTAAGAACCTGTGTTGGCAACCACCCTGGGTATGCTAGGGAGCTTTCTGTTACAAATGGTGTCATGAACAGGATGAAATACGAAATTCGATTTGGGGTTGGAGCAGTGGGGGTGTAGGACACCCCCCTCCCCCCAAGAGAACTTTTTTGGACATTTTTGTTTTGAATTGAGGGCATTATAATGCTATGTACTTTGTGTTTGTTTAAGGCCCAGTGGTGAATTTTGTAATGACTTGTTACCTCATGTATCTTGCAAATGCGATGTCTCTGTTGTTAATGCTAATTCAATGCCTATGCTATGGGCATGAAAGATCTTGGGCCCAATGTTAAGGGAATGAGAATTTAAGATCTTCCCTGGCCCTAGTCCCTTTGATAGGCTTAACTGACTCTGAGAACCTTCCTTTCATTGAAAGTATACTATGCCCCCTAAGATTTTGTTTTGGGGCTCACTTTGAGAAGAGTGATATGATTTGACCAGACGAGACTCTGGTAATCTGTTGAGTCTCGTGGCTTTGAAAACCCATATGTTGATGCTTCTTTCTCTGGCAACTGACTGTGTATGGATGTAATGGTCAGGCAGCTGGAAGCCTGTCTGCTTATCTGTTTCTCTGTATTTTTTGTCTGCTTGTAGCTTCTGTATTGTCTGAAGTTCGGCATCCTGACCGTTTTCTCCTAACTAGGTAAATGACATATGTTTGATTAAAGCAAGATTGTTAAACCATTTTGAGTTGCCTTTTTTTTTTTTAAGCAATCTGGGTTAAGTAACTTGCTCAAGGTTACACGGCCAGTTATTTCTGGGTGTGGTGCTGAGTGTCTGACCCCGGGATTCGATCTCCAGGTCGTCCCAACACTGGAGCCGGTGCTCTTACTCGCTGAGCCACCTGGCCGCCCCTAAGCAATTGGGGTCAAGTAACTTGCTCAAGGTTACATGGCCAGGTGTTTCTGGGTGGGTGCTAAGTGTCTGAGCCTGGGATTCGATCTCCAGGTCATTCTGACACTGAAGCCGGTGCTCTTACTCACTGTGCTACCTGGCCGCCCCAAGTTGCTTTCTTTTAGAAAAGTGGATCTAAGAACCTGTTTTGGCAGGCATCTTGGGCATGCTAAGGTACTTGCTGCTACAAGCACCCATCTATATAGTGTCTTCCCCAGATAGAATACAAGCTCCTTGAGAGCAGAAATGTCTGGATTGATTTTATTTGTACCAGCTGTGGTTAACATAATGCCTGACACATAGCAAATGGTTAATGAATCTATCTTATCTGTCATCTAGCTAGCTATATAGTAAAGGTGTGAAATGAGAAAGGAAGCATGGTTTTCCTTCTCTAATGCTGAAATACTTCTATTTCCATAATCTTTCCAATATTGGTGTTTGAGATTTAGTGATTTAGCAGTCATATCTACTAGTTCTTTTATTACTCTAGAATATGTTTTTCTGGGCTGGATGAATTTAACCCATTAAAGGACTTAGTGATTCTTAACTCTTTATTTATCTTGAGCATCAACTATTAACAATATTTGTTCTATCCTTTCCACTTTGAAAATTGAAAAAAGGAGCAAAAATTACAGTTGATGATGCTTTCTGTCACCTGTGTTCTTCATCTCTTCTGGTCTGAGCTGTGGTATTACCCTGTCTTTGAACCTCATCTTTTTGTTTATAAGACAGAATAAAACGTTTGTCATCTTAAACTTTCTTCAACAGTTTTACTTCACTTTGAACTTTAACATTCCTAATACTGTTCTAACAAATACATGTCACACAGAAATATCCTCTATCATTTCCCTTTGTTTTTATCCTCTGTTTATGTCTTTTATAAATCTAGTTAGTTGATGAATTCTCTGGTAACTGGTATATTTTCTACAGCAACCTAGTGAGAATCAAATGCATAATATATTCCTTCAGTGTTGATTTGTTCATCTTTTGAAAAATGAAATCATTATAATCCAAGTCAAGAAATGATTTAACTTATTTTTGACAATGAGAGGTTTATCAGATTTCTAGATAATTGAAGTCCACCATCAATATGATGACATTATTTCATGCCATATGTATGTTTTGTTTCCTGAATTATCTACCTGGCTCCTCTTTCAGCATTAATGGTACAAGATTGTTCACTCAAAACAATATTCCTTTTTGTATCTATCTTCAATATCTCTTTGTATCTACCTTCAATATATATTGTATCTTTGCGAATATATACATATACACATATTTTCAATATATATATATATGTATCTTTGTATCTACCTTCAATATCTCTTCAATGATGTTCATCTAAATTTTGCCACTGTGCTTCTCCCTATCCCTTGCCTGTTCTTACAGTTCCTCATATAAGTATATCTTATTAATACAAGGTGTTATTCTTCACCTATTTAACTTATCCTTTTCTTTGAATAAGGAATAAAAATAATAAAATAAAATATTATATAATAAAATATATGTATATAAAATAAAAAATCACTTTTCTGGGACATAATACAATCATTTGTTTGATTCTACAAAATTTCAGTCACAGACATGAAGTCAAATTTTCTTTCCTTCACTCTTAAGTTTATCTACTTGTTGTCCATAAGCTTTCTGTTTGTCAATTTAGCCATTAACATATCAAGTCATGGGTTTTAATGTATTTTGAATGCCTCTACAGGTGTCCACATTTTTATAGGAATGGTATTGAGCATTTATAACATCTAAAAAGATGGTTGTACATGGATCATTTTCTTCTTCCTTCTTTTTCAGTCTAAAACTCTTTCCAAGAGATATATGCAAGAATAATTACCAAATATACTGACAACAGCTTTTGTCAAGCATGTTCAATTCTCATGATGGACATGGCATTGGTATATTTTTAGCTTTGCTTGTTTTTTAGAGCCCCATGGTTTTTATTATCATAATAATATAAGGAACTCTATTACAAAGTAGGGAAAACATTAAAGAGAATAAATATTTACAGGTCAGAAGAAATTAATGTCAAATTTTAATAGGAGAAATATTGGTAAAATAACTTACCTTAATCAGAAGAATTAGACAAAACTTTTTTTTTGCTCGTCTGATCAAGTGCTATAATTATCTACATGATTGTGAGAATCCAAATCCTTGAGCTTTCCTTTTGAATAGGATCAGCTTAGCAGTGACCAGTATTGCTTGATGGTTAAATGCAACATGAGAAATCCATAGATAAATGTAAAAGATTTAAAGGGTATAGATAAGGATACAAAAATGAAGACCACATAGAAGAAAAAAAATATTTTTTTAAATGTATAGGAATAATGGGTAAAAAGTTTAAAAAAAAACACCTTAGAAGTCATTTAATTCAATTCTTTCATTTTACAAATAATAAAATTGGGACCTGGAGATTTTAAGTTACTCACCCGAGGACACATAGGCAATAATAATAACTGATATCTATATAGAACTTCAAAGTGTGCAAAGTACTTTGCACCTAATATCATGTTTAAATATCAAGATAACTCTCTAAGTTAGTCATTACACATATTACTCTCCCCATTTTACACATGAGAAAAAGAAGGTTCAAAGAGTAACTTGTCTAGTATTGTGACTAGATAACCTCTGACGTAGGGATTTGAACCAAAATATTTCCACTTCTTAATCCAGCTTTTTCTTTCCTATGACCTGTTGATTTCTAATGTTAGAAAGGTTAAAATAAGTAGTAAGTTTGGTGGTGACTGTCACTGTCAGGATTTAATTCTATCTCTTCTTACTCCAAATTCAGCAACAGGGATAAGAGGATTTTCTTCTGTTAAATGATAATGAATAATTGTTTTCAAGTACTTTTTATGCTTTGTTAATTACATGTAAATAATGTAGAAACTAATTCCAAGTCAATACTATCTATTCATTGATGAACTCTCCAATGAGCCTACATTTGGCAAATATGTTGAATCATGGAACAAACACTAAACTAAGAGTCAGGAAACCTGGGCTGTGTCTCTCTTCTGACAATGCCACTGGGAAAATCACTGCTCCAATGTCAAACTGTGTTTTAACCTGAAAATTACATCTGAAATTCAACATGTCGAAGATAAATTGGATTACTACTTCAGATTTACTTCTCTTCTGAATTTTTCAGTCACTGTCAAGGGTATAATTATCTTTGCAGTCATCCAGGTTCATAACTACAGGATCATTCCTGATTCTTCAATCTCCTGGTTTATAAATAAGGAGAAAGCAGAAAAATCATGGCACAGTCTTGCAATTATAGCTAGAAGAACAAAAAAAAATCACTTTTTGATAACTTCAATTAAATTCAGTAGATATTTATTCAGTGCATAATATTTGTATTACAGTATCATACTGGGTTGACTATTAGGGAGACAATGTCAAAAATGAAAACAGTTTTTCCTTTTTAAAGAGCTTATATTTACTAGAAAAGTACAACATACATGCAAAAAAAGTATAACAAAAAGAAGACTAGAGGATGAGAAAGTATTGAAAACTGGATAGCATCAGGATGTAGCACATAAACTGAATTCTCAAAGGTATATAGGGATTACAAGAAGCAGATATGAGTAGGGTTTGTGTTCTAGGCAAGTGAAATGGTATGTGAAAAAGAACAAAATGAAAGTTGGAGAATTGTTCGTCTGAAGAATCTAGGAGTTTGATTTTGTTGGAATGCAGTTTTAGGAAAGGAAGTTTCATAAAATAAGCCTAGAAGAGAAATTGAAATCTAGATGATGGAGCAATTTAGATATGAGTTTCACAATATTAGTATATCTAATAGATGATGAAGGGCCAATGAAGGTTGGATTGTATAAAACCAGCTGATTTGGAAATCACCCCCAAGCTGATTTGCCATAATGTATTAAATCTTCATAGTCACAATATAGTTAACTAAAAATTGTAAAGAAAACAAAATATACAGAAATAACTGGCCATGTGACCTTGAGCAAGTTACTTAACCCTGATTGCTTTAAAAAAAGAAAGAACACAAAATATACTTTGTCTATTGCTGGCTGGTTACAATAAAATAGCTTGAGCCTTTATAACAAAATGTAATCTTGTAATACTGTAATCTATCCTTAAGAAAGATGTTTTTTATGTTCATACAAGATTTATCAATGGATGTGATCACAGAAGTAATTGTATTTAATGAGATTTCTACAGAGACAGAAAATTATAACCTATGGTCACCAAATGTGATGGGAGATGAACCAAAAGTTTTTCACCAATGTGATTGTAGATGAATCGTTCTGATTCCATACAAAAATATTCATTGTAGATGTCAAGATCCTTTAGTTATTTATGTTTGCAATGGAAATAGCATATATTATTTTAAGCTACAGAATACTACCTTCTAGATCATATAAAATCCTTAAGCCTTTAAGGAGAGATTGACCTATCACTTGACATAAGAAAAAAATCATGAGATGAAGAATACCTTTTATTTAAAATATGAGCTATAGGTGGAATGAAATCTTCCACTGAGTTAGTCCTACAGTATGTTCATCTTAGACAGTTATGATGAGTGCACAGTAATCTAAATTCAAAGTTAAATAAGAGTTACATTGCAAACTCAATCATGTTTGGAAAACTACATAGTTCTAGTGATTGCAAGGTTCTCCCTGAAACAAAATCCCATTTTTCCATGCCAATATTTTTCTCAGTGGTACTATTTGGATGCAAACCAAGAAACATCATGGTCTTAAAAGAATCCAAACAATGAATGATCCAAAAGGGCAATGGAAAGATGTAATGTGGGTGTGAGTAGGTTTAATCCATTACCAGTGATGATTCATGTTTGAAAAATAGCAGAAAATATATCATAAAGTATACACATTATCTGAAATGGAGATGGGCCAGTCATTTAGCAAGAATGAATGATAACAGCCAGAAACCCTGTATGTTTTAGCATTTTATACAAAATATTAAAAGACCTAGAGAAAGGTCATCAGATATCTTCTGCAGTGAAAAATTCATGGAAGGATATGGACAAGATGGGAGTGTGGGCAGTTTGCCATTTGAATCAGTGGAGAGAGAAAACAAATCAATGAGATCACTGATTCATCAAAACATCAAAATATAAAACTGGGTGGATGGACTAAAAAAAACTGTTATTTCTAGCTATAAAATTCTATCTATAAGTTAAATACTTCAGAGTAAAAATACAGAGCCCAAGAAACTATGAAATATGACTCAACTTCTGAAAAAGAAGAAAGTTCCTTAAGATAAGTATTTTCATTTTTTAAGGCTCTCAAGGATTGCCTGAATAAAGTTTGTTTTTAATGACACAATGAAAAAAGGAAAATAGGCACACATCACAAGGATAATTGATTGTAGAATTTTAAAAGGATAGATAGAAGACAATAGAAACTAGCAGTCACTAACATTGCTTAATACAGTGCATAAGGTAATAAAGTATATTGTTTGTTTTATTTCTATTTTTCTGAAACAGATGCAATAAAAAAGTAGACTTTTTTCACAAGTAACTTATTACATTGAAAGATGACATAGCAGAGCTGTATATTAAGAGGATATGTAGACAATTAGAAATCTGTGTATCTAAAGAGTAATGCATTGAGGGAAACATTTATGCTCTAAACATATTAAGCTTTTAACATATAGTATTCAAATTTAGCTAAACTTTGGTGAGAGGAAAAGGGGAAAAAACAAAGGAGATGGAAAAGAAAGGAAGAAAAGGAAATAAAAGAAAAAAGAGAGAAAAAAGATATTAGGGACATCATATACTATGGGTCATTTGACCACATGAGGGGAAAACAAATTATGGATCCCTGATTTAGATCACAAAACTGGCACAAAGAAAGAATGTAGTATTTTTTTTATATTTAAGACATCTGCTGGACATCTCTCTTTGTTAATATATAAATTGTATATGTGAATATCTATCAATCTATCTATATCAATGTCTACATGATAAACTCTTAATTTACCTTGCTTTTTTCATTTTTCAGAATGTAACCATGATTAAGGGCATGATATTGTGGAATAATTTAGAAAGAAAATGGAAATGTTTCCATTATTCAACTACCTCTAACAAGTCTTTACAAAAGCCTTATTATGCAAAACATACTCTGGGCCATGCAGATAGAAAGATCAAAATGAAGCATTTCTATAATCAAAGAGCTAATATTTTATTGGGGATAATAAAAAATGTAAATATATAGGCATATATGTACATAAATACACATCATATGTGTCTTTGAATAGAGAAATAACACCAGCAATCAGAGAGATCTAGAAATATTTCCAATAGGATATTTTCCACAAATGAAACTTTGAGAGATGCTAGGGATTTGGTGATATTGAAGCTAAGACATGAATATTGGGGAGCCATGTGCTACACAAAAAGCAATTTTTGGAACTGTAGCCTCTGCCATTGCCTTGTAGGGGATCCTGCAATTTGAAAAATGTGTTTTCTTCTAGAGTAGGACTGATGAGGTATTTAAAATGTTTTATATAAAAGCTTTTTATTTGTTTTTCCAATTTTTTTCAGGATTTCATTTTTCTTGGACATAGGTAAGGAGATTGTGCATGTGTGTGTAAACACACACATATACACACATATATATGCATTGTTATATGTGTTTATACATATATAAACATGTATATCTCTATTCATACACATACATTATATATATACACATAGAAAACTATATATGTGTATATATATACATATATATACATATATATGCAATTTTATGTCTTCTCACAATGGGAAAAGCAGAAGATCTACTGGGTTTAAGATTCATTCACTTATTTGTTGCTTTTGATTTGACTTATTATTTATTTCTCAAAATCTGCTCTGATGGATTATAAGTAGCAACTCATAGGACATAGAGTCTGTTCAGGGAAGACTAGTACTTCTGATATCAGGACTGATGAGCCCTTTTAAGGATTCCTTTCCACCTTTGGTGTCCATTTGATTTATCCAACTCTCACCTGCAACTCCAAGAAGCTGTAATATATACGGTGGCCACACCCAAGTAAACTGTTTTGGCAGATGAACTAAGCTAGGGTGAGGGTAACCAGGGGTTTCAAACAATTCCGTAACTTAGTGAGGTATCTAACCCAAGCATATGAACACTTCCTAAGTTTGAATGGGTAGATGAGAATAAATTATTACAATGGCCATGAAGGTGACTGGAGGAGGTTCTATGAAGCACAAATAACTTGTTTAGACAATGAAGGTACTGAGGTCATACACTATATCCCAAGCTATCATCAATTATGTTGACTTTTGTCTTGCCACTAGACTTGATGATAGAAGATAACATGTGACTGACACGTTTGCCTCACTTGAATCTAATTAATGCATCAATTACACACACACTATTTTAGCAATTTAACTAATTCAATGTTCCATGGCAAGAGGCAAATGGTGAAGCTACAGGTGCATATACACTGGGAACTGTAGTCACAACTTCTTTATGGTGATAGTTATAAGTTGACTAACAGGATATATAGCTGTGTTTGGGACTTGAAACCACCTACCTGGTCCTAGTACCACTTGATTTATTTCTTAGGACATTTGTGTGCCATATTGAGGTATGACCCCAGCTGCATCTCATACCAGAGAATCCTTGAAACAAGAACTCTGAAAATATTTTAGTTAATACAAATCAGAGAAGTTTCTTAAATTGAATATTCACTTGCGTGATTTGATTCAAACAACTCTAATTCTGGTTATCTGAATCTCCTTGCTAACCAGACTAGAGACAAAATTCCAGTGGGAATTCTTGGAAAAGAACCAGAAGATAATCTGGAATGCCACCCACTCAGCCACAGTCACTAAGCTATTAATTAGAAACAAAATATTTAGGCAAAGCTCTAAAAGGACTAAAAAGCTGCATGGGGGTATCTAGGTGGTGAAGTGAATGGAGCACCAGCCCTGGAGTCAGAAGGATATGAGTTCAAATCTGGCCTCAGACATTTAACACTTATACTAGCTATGTGACCTTGGGCAAGTCACTTAATCCCAATTGTCCTGCCCTCCCCCATCAAAAAAAAGCAAAAAAAAAAGTTAATGGATATTTGGGGTAAATGGCTCATATTATTTATATGTTATCTAATACATGGTACAAGGACAAGATATCTCAAAAGTTGTAGTGTATTTTAAAACTATTAAAAGTTAAAACTGAGGGTGGCTAGGTGGCACAGTGAATAGAGCACTAGCCCTGGAGTCAGGAGGACATGAGTTCAAAAAACTAGCTGTGTGACCTTGGGCTCTCAATTGCCCTCCAAAAAATAAAATAAAAGAGATTTAAAAAAATAAAAAAGTTAAAACTGCAAAGATATTTTTGAGTCATCCTATAAAAATATAAAATTCTCTCTCTCTCTCTCTCTCTCTCTCTCTCTCTCTCTCTCTCTCTCTCTCTCTCTCTCTCTCTCTCTGTCTCTGTCTCTCTCTGTCTCTCTGTCTCTCTGTCTCTGTCTCTCTCTCTGTCTCTC
>NW_027187391.1:3847508-3865809 GCF_028583685.1 Petaurus breviceps papuanus
CTCTCTCTCTCTCTCTCTCTCTGTCTCTCTCTCTCTCTCTCTCTCTCTCCAGCACATAATATTGTCTGGATACAAAATGATGATGAATGGAAATTATTTTCCCGAATAAAATATGTCTTCTCTAAATACCATACTATATATCATCTGGATTCTACAATGCATCCACCATTCCCAAGCTGTTCCTTTCATCCTTAAATTTTCTTAACAGTTCATGAATGTGGTATTTCAGTTACCAAGGGAGATTTCACCCCTTGTTTATGTGCTTATCTGCTCCTAGAATCATTTCCCAATAGGAGCAAGAGGTCCAAATTATTCTTTAGAAGAGCAACTCTCAAAGTTAAGTACCAAAATGTCTAAGGAACTCTGAGACTATTTTTAGACTGTGAGAAAAAAAAAACTTTCATAATTCTACTGAAATATTTAAATTATTTAAATTTCTAATATATTAAATAATTACAGATAAGTCCTGAGATGGAAAAGTTTGAGAAGGGCACCTAGAAGGCCCAATGAATAGAGCACCAGCTCAGGAGTCAGGAAGACCTGAGTTCCAATCCAGACTCAGACACTTGACACACTTACTAGCTGTTTGACCTTGGGCAAATCACTTAACCTCAATTGCCTTGCCTTTACCCCTCAAAAAAAAAGATTGAGACCTATTACTTTAGAATCCATATTACAATCTAATAAAAAACTTGGAATACCAATTTGAGAAAGAGCAAATGTAAAGCCTACAAAATGTCAGCATGAATTGAAGGTTTGTGTGGATTCATCCAAGGTGGAAGCTAGGGTTTAGGACCTCTACCTCCTGTAGCAGTTCTTTGTGTTTTGTATATCTTAACATCACTTCATTTCCATGTTCTCTGACTTGGCCTCACCTTTCACTAATATGATGAATTAATCAAAAATTTTCTAGTGGATGTGAAAGGTAGAGAGCCCATTTAGTGAACTGAAAGAAGTCTCAAATCTTATCAAGAACTATCTAAATCCAAAGTACAATTTCATTATAGAAGCTAATAAATGTTCTCTAATAGATGCAAGAACTATCTAAATCCAAAGTACAATTTCATTATAGAAGCTAATAAATGTTCTCTAATAGATCATACTGTTCTTTTTTATTCTAGGATACAGAACATACTTCTCCACAAGTTCACTGATGCAGAAAATGATTTGAGAGTTTGGGAGATAGAGCTATTAACAATTAAAGCTGCATTTATGATGTGTAGGCACTGCTTTGAGGACTGTGATAATCTAACAATATTTATATTGACTCTAAAAACTGAAGGGCCAGAACGAAGATGAAGGAATAAAACGGAAACTTGCTTTAGCTCCTGCTTCAACAACCTCCAATATCTGTAAAATATGAATCTAAACAAATTTTAGAGCTACAGAACCCACAAACTGACAGAGAGAAACAACTAGCACCCCCAAAGGAAGGGTCTATTTTACCAAGCTGGGAGCTGAGCACAGTCCTGTGTGAGCTTTACAGACCCAGACACATGGCAGCCCCAATCACAGGAACAGACCAGCTGGAGCAGCCTTCAAGACAGTAAATCACTTGGCAGCTGTGATGGTATCCAGAATTATCAACACATAAATGTCAAAGAGAAAGTAAAAGGTCAGTGGGGAGATCTGTTGATCCAGGGTGAGAGAAGAGCACAGTTCAACCCCTGGCCCAGGACACTGGAGGTGACACAGCTGCAACTGCTGCCTCTGCTGCTACTTCTGCCTCCTGGTCTAGAGATTGGGGGACCAAGTGACTGTCCAAAGGACATTGGCAGGTATCTTCTGACACTGAGGCAGGATTTGCCTGCTTTGTGCTGCTTGGATATGGGTCCCAGTCTTGGGTGGTAGCCCTGGGGTGAGAAGCACTGGTATGGCAGAGTTTGTGGAGTCTGAGGAGAGAAAATCTTCCCCACATTTCTGAGGCAGGTGCCTGGGGGAAAAATAACTCTGACAAGAGCTATGCAAAACCCCAGAAATTTGGGACACAACTCTCTCCACTCTGGAAGCAGAGGTTTATCATGGAAAAAGGTTCAAAATCAAGTAATTGGCTGGCAAGATGAGCAAACAGATGAAGCACAATCAGACTATAAAATCCTTTTGGGGGACAAAGAGGATCAAAACATAGAACCAGAAGAAGACAATGAAGTCAAAACTCCTGCATCAAAAGCCTCCAAGAAAAATATGAATTGGTTACAGGCCATGGAGGAGTTCAAGAAGGATTTGGAAAATCTAGTAAGAGAAGTAGAGGAAAAATTAGGAATATAAATTAGAATGATGCAAGAAAATCATGAAAAGCAAGTCACCAGCCTGACTGAAGAAAATAACACCTTAAAAAATAGAATAACTCAAATGGAAAATAGGTCCAAGAAGCCAATAAAGAGTTGAATTTGCCAGATGAAAAAGAAATTTCAAAAAAAATCACTGGAGAATAATTCCTTCAAAATTAGATTGGAGCAATTGGAAGCAAATGACTTTATGAGAAATCAAGATAATTTAAAACAGATCCAAATGAATGAAAAAATAGAAGGCAATGTGAAATATTTCATTGGAAAAAAAACACTGAACTAGAAAATAAATCCAGGATAGAGAATTTAAAAATTATTGGACTACCTGAAAGACATGATAAAAACAAAAGCCCAGACATCATCTTTCAAGAAATTATGAAGCAAAATCGCCTTTATATTCTAGAACCAGAGGATAAAATAGAAATTGAAAAGAATTGCCATTCACCTCTTGAAAAAGATCCCAAAAAGAAAACTCCTAGAAATATTATAGACAAATTTCAGAGTTCCCAGGTCAAGGAAAAAATACTGCAAGCAGTCAGGAAGAAACAATTTGAGTATTGTGGAAACACAATCAGGATAAGACAAGACCTAGCAGTTTCTACATTAAGGGATCTAAGGGATTGGAATATAATATTCCAGAAGTCAAAGGAGCTGGGACTAAAACCAAGAATCACCTACCCAGAAAAACTGAGAATAATGCTAGAGGGAAAAATATGGTTATTCAATGAAATAAAGGACTTTCAAGCATTCTTGATTAAAAAAAAACAGAGCTGAACAGAAAATTTGACTTTCAAATACAAAAAGCCAGAGAAGTATGAAAATGTAAACAGGGAAAAGAAATCATAAGGAACTTATTAAAGATGAACTATTTACATTCCTACATGGAAAAATGATAATTGTAACTCATGAGACTTTTCTCAGAATGAGGATACTTGAAGGGAAGATATATGTGCACTTGTATGCATACATATATGTATGTATAGGTGAGTATATATGTTTATACATATATGTATATGTGTACATATGTGTGTGTATATATATATACATAGATGGTTCAGGATGAGGTGAATATGAAGGTATGATATCTCAAAAATAAAATTAAGAGGTGAGAGAGGTATATATTGGGAGAAGGAGAAAGGGAGAGATGGAATAGGGTAAATTATCTCACAGAAAAGAGGCAAGAGAAAACTGGTACAATGGAGGGGAAGAGCAGGAAGGTAAAAGGGAATGAGTCATTCTTACTCTCATTGGATTTGGTTTAAGGAGGGAATAACGGACACATTCAATTGGGTATTCTACCCCTACAAGAAAGTAGGGGGCAAGGGGATAAGAGGGGGGATGATAGAAGATGACAGATTGTGGGATTGGGTAGTTAGAAGCAAACACTTTTGAAATTGGATAGGGTCAAAGGATAAAATAGAATAAATGGTGTGTGGGATAGGAGGGAGGGAAATATAGCTAGTCATTCACAATATAACTACAATGGAAATGTTTTGTGTAAGTACACATGTGCAACCTATATTGAGTTGCTTATCTTCCCAGGGGAGGTTGGTGAGGAGGGAAGAATGGAAAGAATATGGAAATCAAAGTTCAAAAAAAAATTTTAAATTGTTTTTTACTTGAAACTGGGAAATAAGAAAACAGACAATGGGGTAGAGAAATCCCTCTTTCCCTACAAGAAAGTAAGGGAGGATAAGGGAGGGCATAAGAGACACCAGATTGGGGAAATAGGTGCTCAAGTATGCTTGCTATGTTGGGGTGGGGGGTAGGGGAGAGACGTGGAGCAAATTTGTGAAACAAATCTTGTGGAAGTGAATGTTGAAAACTAAAAAATATATATATAAAAGATTTGAAGGGCCATAAGAACATCTTATAGAGCAATCAAAAGGTAGAATACTCCATTCTATTTTTCAGTAAATTCAACATTAATGTCACTCATGGTTTCACATTTTGTGATCAACAAATAGATGTATAACTGTGAAAAAATAATTTGAACAAATTAAAATACCATAGGATCTTAGGATTATGGAGATAATGCATGGTGAAGCTTAATCTAGTAAAAACAAACAAACAAAACTCATTTTGTAGATAAGGAAACTGAGCTTTCTAGACTTTAAGTGATTTGCCTGAGTTCACATAGAAGTTGTGCCCAAAGTAGGATTTGATACTGAAGTCTTCACTCCATAGTGTTAGTGCTGTCAATATTACACTGCTTTACCAGTCATTCTAAGGGGCCCTTCCACAAACCAAAATCTTTCCATCCACTAAACTAGGACCTGAGCTTCTAGGAATAAAAGTTAGTGGAGAGTTGAATTGTTTCATAAAAGGGTCAAGATTGGGATGAGAGAAGGCTATAGTTAGTTCAGAAGTTATGGCCTGGGAATTCACTGAGGGATAAAGAGATTAGACCGAATGGTGAGGTAGGAAAAAATGGGTTATGGATTGTAAATCTAAAGAAAGATAGAATTATAAAAGATTATGGTTAGATAAAGGCATTTAGGTGTGCATATAAAAAGGAAGTAGAATACTTGGGAGTAATGGTAAGATCAAGGATAAAATATCACTGTTCATAGCTGAGGTAAAATGGTATAATAGGTTCTATGACCCGAATAAATAGGAAATCTCCAAAGTTAGGATATTTGAAGAAATATTGTAGAATGTGAAAGTATAGCTAGTATCTGCATGCATATTGTAGTATATTTTTCACTTAATTTATTATTTTCCCTTTTTTTCTTTTGATCTGTTTCTTCTTTCTCAACCATGACCAATTATGGAAATTTGGAAAATTTGGAACTCAAAATCTTGAAAAAAGGAATGCTAAAATTTGTCTTGACCTGCAATTGGGAAAAAATAAAATACTATTTTGTTTTAATTCTCTCCCCACTCCAACCCCTCCCACACCCACTGAAGAGGCAAGTAATATGATACCAATTATATATATGAAATGAGGTAGAACATATCTCCATATTACTTATCATTTTTTAAAGCAAAAAAAAGATAAAGCAAGTGAGAAAACTATACTTCAATTTCCACTCAGAGTTCATAAATACTTCCTCTACAGGTGAAGATCATATTTTATTATGAGCCCTTTTGAACTATCTTAGATCACTTTATTGATCAGAGTAGCCAAGTCTTTTGTAGTTGGTCATAATTATACCATTGTTGTGACTGTATACAGTGATCTCTTAGTTCTTTGAATCAGTTCACATAAGTTTTCTCATGTATTTTTTTCTTAAGCCACACCCCTGTCATTATTTCATATAGTGCAATCATATGGGAAAACTTGTCCAGTGATTCTGAATTGATGAGTATTCCCTCATTTTCTAATTCTTTGCCACTACAAAAAGAGTTCCATACATGTAGGTTATTTTCCTTTTTCTTTGATCTCTTTGAGATATTGATATAGTATTTGGGATATAGAATAGTATTGTTATTACTGGGTCAAATAGTATGTACACTTTGAAAATTCTTTGGGTAAAATTCTAAAGCATTTTCTAGAATATTTGCCCAAGTTCACAACTGGCCCAACAGTTCATTAGTGTATCTATATTTCCCTTATCCATGCCAGCATCTATCATTGCTGATAGGTGTGAGGTAATAGCTCAGAGTTGTCTTAATTTGCATTTATCTAATTAATAGTGATTTAGAGTATTTTGTATGAACATAGACAGTTTTGCTTACTTCATATGAAAACTACCTGTTCATATCATTTGGCCATTTAACAACTGGACAATGGTTCTTATATTTATAAATTCAACTCAGTTCTATACTCAGTATATATTTGAGAAATGGGGTCTCTATCAGAGAAACTAACTGTAATGTTTTTCATATTGCTTTATTGTCCACATATATATACACATATATGTATATATATATATATATATATATATATATATTACCTCTTTAGCACAATGTAGTTTTCCTGGTTATGCCTTTTAATTATGTCTAATGTTGTATTGGTATTATGATCATAATTTCTACCTCAGTCTTTTTAACTTCACTTGAAGTACACAACATTCAGATCTCCAGATGTTTATTTTACCTTTGTGTGTATCTTCATGTTTCAAGTGTGTCTCATGAAATTAACATATTGTTGAATTCTGATTTTTAATCCATTCTGATATTTCCTTCCATTTTATGGGTGAGTTCATACCATTCACATTAACAATTATGGTAACTATCTCTGTATTTCCTTCCCTCCCATTATCTTCTATTTCTTCCTCTTCATTTTTATCCTGTCCCATATCAAAATGTGTTTTGCTTCTAACACTTGCCTTCCTCCATCTATCAATCCCTTCATCTTCCTCTCCCCTGCTATATTCATTTTCCTCTGCTATTTCCCTATTCAGCAAGTTACAAACACAAAAGTATGTACATGTGAGTGCATATGTGTGTACACATATGTATATAAATATATACATGCATGTGTATGTGTATATATATATATAAATCTTATTATATACTTATATTTTTCTCTCTTTGAACCAATTCTAATGAGAGTGAAGATCAAGCATTCACTGCTACCACCCTGCCCCATTTTTTCCTCTGTAGAAGCTCTTCTCGCTTGCCTTTTTTGTGAGAAAATTTATCCATATTCTACCTATCTCTTCTCTTTTTTCCGAGTACATGCTTGCCCATTTTTAAAGATTGTTCCATTATGATCAACTCATACATATGCCCTCTCTCTTTGTAAACTATTTTTAAGTGCCTTAATGATAACGTTAGAAGTTATGTGTATCTTCTTCCCATAGAAAAATGTGAAGATTTTACCATTATTGACTTTCTTATATTTACTCTTTCATTTTTACCTTTTTATGCTTCTCTTGATTCTGCTGTTGAATGTCAAATTGTCTATTTCTGTTTTTTTTATCAAAATGCTTGAAAACCCCCTATTTAATTAAATATTCTTTTTTTCTCCTCTTACATTCTTGTGGGGTGAGTGATTCTTGGATGTTTACCTCTTTTGTCTTTCAGAATATCATTTAAAGGAGCGGCCAGGTAGAAGAGAGAGTAAGAGCACTGGCTCCACTGTCGGCATGACCTGGGTATCAAATCTGGGCTCAGATACTAAACACCACACCCAGAAATAACTGTCCGTGTAACCTTGAGCAAGTTACCTAATCCTGATTGCTTAAAAAAAAAAGAATATCCTTTAAAGTGAAATCTGCTAAAAATTGTGTGATCCTGACTATGGCTGCATGACATTTGAAATATTTCTTTCTGGTTGCTTAAAGCATTTTCTCTTTGACCTGGAAATGCTGAAATTTGGCTTTATAATATTTCTAGGAGTTTTCATTTTGTAATCTCTTTCAGGATGTGATCAGTGGATTTTTTTCATTTTCTATTTTGCCCTCTCAGATATTGGGGAACTTGTTCTTGATAATTTTAATAGGGTGTCTAGAATCTTTCTTTGATCAAGCCTTTTAGAAAATCCAATAATTCTTATGTCGTCTCTCCACAATCTATTTTCCAGTTCATTTTTTTCCATTTTGGTGAGATACTACATATTTTCTTCAGTCTGTTAAGTTTGTGTTATTGTTTATTGATATCAAGTGGCAGTTTATTGATGTCTCATGCTTATTGATATTCCATTACTTTCCAACTGCCTATTTCTAATCTTAAAAAAACATTTTCAATGAATTTTTGTAGCACCCTTTTCCATTCAGCTTATTCTGCCTTTTAATGGCTTCTTTTCTTCAGTAAATATTAGTGCCTCTTTAATCATTAAGTCAATTCCGGTTTGGTTTGATTTTAAGTTTTTATTAAGGTTTTTTTTTCCAGTATTTTTGTGCCTCTTTAATCAAATTATTAATTCTATTTTCATTATTTTTTGCACCACTCTCATTTTTCCCCCTGTCTTTCCTCTACCACTCTTATCTGTTTTTATTTTCCCCCAGGAATTCTTGTTGAACTTTGGTGCCCTTAGAATTTGTCTTTGAAGCTTTGGTTTTGGCTATTTTCATGTTGTTGTCTTCTGAGTTTATGTCTTGATCTTTCCCAGAGCCACAATAGTTTTTTTTTAATGTTCAAATTATTATTTTTGGGCTTTTACACATTTTTGGCCTACTTCTTAACTTTGAAACTTATGATAAATATTGTTCTTTTCTCACCTGGGGATGATGAAGTACTATCCCTAGCTTCAAACATTTTGTACTGCTCTTTTCTGAGTTAGTTCTGGAGGTCTGCAAGTTTGGGGTATTTTCATGTTGGTGTTATGCTAGAAATGACATGGTCACTGCTTTTATGGTCTGTGCTTTTGTCTTTATGACAGGAGGGACATTGCTCCTCTGCAGCCACATGCGTTGGTGCTCTTCTCTGCTTTGTTTCTACGACCAGGGCCCCTGTTCCCTTGTTACGGAGCATTAACATTCCTTTGAGCCTTGGAAGCATGACCTGGGACTGCCACCCAGAAGTACATATGGGCAATAGAGTTACCAATCACTTCTAGTTGTACACAGTGCCAGGGCAGTGTCCTCTCTAATCTCTTTATGAACAGTTTTCCAAGATCCTCACTGTCTCTGGTCTGAGAGTTCTTGAAGCTGTTGTTTTCACATGTGTGGGCACAAGACAGACTTCTACTATAATTCTACAATGGTGCTAAAAACTTCTTCCCACAATTTAAGTTTTCTTAGGCTGGAAAAATATCTCACCACATTTTTTTTTACTATGCCACTCCAGAATTTTATTTGATGTATTATAATAAAACTGTTTGGATTGGAATGTTGGGAGAGTTCAGCTGGGTGGCTACCTGCAATCCTTAAATTTGGCTTTGGTTTTGATTGTGTGTGTGTGTGTGTGTGTGTGTGTGTGTGTGTGTGTGCTTATTTTGAAATACAAACAAGTATTTGAGGAAGCATATGGTCTATCAATTCATCCCTCCCCTTCTCCTTGCATTACTAATAATGAAAAGGAGAAATGAGTGGGAGGAGGAAGGATACAAAAGAACAAAAGAAAAAGAAGTATGTACAAAGACAGGAAATGAAAAAAGAGAAGAAAAATAAATGATAAGAAAGAAAATAAAAGAATCCAGATTATATGAATTCTTTGTTCCTTGGAGAACTTTGAGGAGAGAATAAAAAATCCTACAGATTTAACTGTTTAAATTGGGAAATTGATTTTCTAGAATCATGGTTACTTGCCTGGTCTTATTTCTTAAATCCAATCCTATCACTTGATTTCCCCATGCATAGTGTCCCATAACTGCCTCTCTAATCTTGGGATTATTGGGGAAATAATTTTTCACCTTTTCAGTTGAGGCAAGTTATATAAATCATTTCATTATTATCTATGAACACACAAAATGTTATAGAAAATTCAGAGAATGTCAAAGCCCTTTGTTCATCAATGTCTTTAATTATAGGGAAAATAGTATATGAAAAACTCATCACTCTATACTAAATGGCCTACTACAGGCCTTAAGGCTCACAGTCTCCTAGCTTTGTTTAGTGACCTATGTAAAGAAAAAATAATTGCGTATCTCAGTCTAATTATTCTCAATATAATCCCTCATTCTCTCAAAGAAAAGGAGAATTAAAGTGATGTTCAATCATTTTTAGTAGCATGTTTGAAATAGTCACCAAAATTTCATGATCAACAAGAGAAGAAAACATTCAGCCTAAATTTTTTTCTTTTTTTCATTATTCAACATTCCAGTAAGCTGTTTTCTATTTAAGTCTTATCCAAAAGTGATTTATGAAGAATACTCCTTTTTCTGACCCATGACTTGGAACTAATAACTATAGATACAGTTTTCTGAAGAAGAAGAAGAAGAAAGTCTCAATTTTATTTCTCTTAAGTTGGAAATAATTTGTCCTCTGTTAATGGATGATCCCTAAATAAATTAGCTCTAAGGATTTTCAGACTATTCTTTACCAAGACATGAGGCTTTAGCAAAACCAGGAATAAATTATCCTTTTCCTTCTCATGGACCATTCTTCTTGAATGTTCTGAGATTTTGGTGTTCAACTCCTCACACTGGTTTATTTATTCACATGTTCTAACGTAAGTTCATTGTGTCAAAAATGGTATAATCACAAAAATTAAAATCAGAAGATTTCTCTTATCCAACCCCTCTGTCTTCACCTGCCAACACCCTACCCATTCATCACCCCACCTGTCAAAGCTGACATAAGCATCTGAAGGGATGGGAGAAGTGGATGCATTCAAATCTGGATAAATGTCTTCATGATCATGTTAAGAATGTCAGCTGCTCAGAACTCTTCATATTTCAGGCTTGTACGTGACAGCAATTCCACTTGAGCTGAAGCTGCATTCCAAATTGATATCTGTGGATGGTTTGGATTCCGGGCTATAACAATGCCTTAGGCAAGCCAAATTTTGAAGTTTGATACCAGTAAACAATATGATCTTTCTTTGTGTTAATGTGGATGAGATGGAGTGGAATGAGGGGTATATAACCTCAAATGACAGCTACCATAGGGGATTATTTCATTTTGTCTTTTGCAAATTGATTCTGCCTAAGTTGGCTTAAATTGGATTTCCTAAACCATCCCTTCATTTAGAAGAGAAACCGAAGAAAAAATTTTGTTGATCTGTTGTTTAATAATGAGGTTCTTACTACACAAAGATTATGCTAATGACCCCACTGCAAGTTAGGGCATAGGTTTGGGATGATTTGTCTAGTTTCTATTGCCCAATAATCCTTATGAACAGTGGTATGTACTTATGAGAGCTATTTGGTGTTTGAGGAGTAGTCAGGGATTATAAAGCACAGTAAATCTTTTTGGTGCCATGTCAACAGTCATAAAAGATATAAAATCTAAAGTTTGCTTGTATCCCAGATTTATTAGAATCCTAACTAATTAGAAGGTTTCTGGTATGGGGCAACTGTAAACACTAAAAGAGTAAGATTGGTTTAAATGGGAAATATTTAACTAATACATACTGATAGTTTTGCAGCAAAAAAAAGAATGGATTTTGAGGGAAAAAAGGGATGGTGAAGGATGATTTTGTATGTCTAATGAAGACAAAAATTGCATAGATACCTAAGTACATAAACCATAAAATCTTTTGAGGATAACACCAACTTAAATGGTTCTTTCGGAAAATTTTGCTTTGATTTTACAAGTTATAATTTAACAAGTGATTTCATAAAACTGGTTACATATGTATATTTTTTGGTTTACTGGAGAAATGTTCTTAGGATTTATGTTTACAAGTAAAAATATTAGGATTTTCTATTTTCTCTCTGCTTAGCCAATAGTCAGGTGTTACACTGTGATTACTTGACATGCAATCAAACAAATGTGAGCTACTACATTAATCTATGTCTCTCCAGAGAATTCTATTCTGCAAAGTACTGCTCCACAACAACAAGGTCAGAGTGAGCTTATCCCAAATACTTTCACAAGAAATTTCCAAATATAGAAGAAAATACAACACAAAGAACATATGACTAGATACATAAGGTCCTCCTAACATGAGGCCACATGGGTATTCTAGAAAATTATTATATCAATTAAAATAGTTAGGTACAGTCATTTGCAAACTATTTAAATTAAAAATTCCACATTTAAGAGAGTAAAGAACAAATAGTCCAGAATGATGCATAATCTAAAATTGATTTATATAGAGTCACAGGACATACTCAGTATATATGTATATATGTATATGTGTGTGTATACATATATGGGTGTATATGTTTTTATGTATATAGGTATATATGTATATTTGTGTATACTGAACTCTCATCCTTTTTGTACATGTCCCTAAATATGTCCTCCTAACTTGTTGATAAAGTAGTTTTTAATTAATCTACATTTTTTTGATTTATCCATTATAATTTTTTGAATACTCCATATAATACATTCCAGGCACTGGGGATTAAGGATAAGTGGGTAAGAAGTAGAAAATTGAATAAAATCCTATCCCTCAAGGTGATCATACTTCTTTTAGGGATATAAGACATGCATTCATATACTCACATTCATACTGATTAGATTTTGCTGATTTCAAATTAAGATGCAAAGTGCTGTGAGAATTAAGAGTATAGAGAATCACTTGAAAAGGAATGATTTTAATGGAAGAATAGGGGTTTGTATTTTATTCAACAAGCAATTGAAAACCAGGAAAGGTTTTTTAAATAGGGAATTATTTGATAAAACTACAGATTATGAAGTCAAGTCTCATAGCCTTGTTTAAAATAAATTGGAGCAGGGGAAACATTGATAGTAGGAAGAAGGATTAGGAGTAAGGTAAGCAGTCAAGATGTTATAATAATATAGGAAATAGGGGACAATTAAAGGTGGCAGGGATAGAGGGGGAAAAAGGAATGGATAGTAATAGTTGCTAATATTAGCTAACATGTATATAGTACTTACTATGTGTCAGGCACTATGCTTAGTTTTTTTATAATTATCCTTTCATTTGATTCTTACAACCATTCAGGGATTTGGGTGCTATTATTATGTCCATTTTACACACAAATAAGCTAAAATAAAGGGGTTAAGTGACTCGTCCAATTTCACACAAATGCTAGTTTCAAAGTCTGAGAACAGATTTGAACTTAGGTCTTCCTGACTCCAGGTCTGGTAGTCTATCTACTGTGCCATCTAGCTTCCTATACATAAAGGAAAGATAGGAATAAGTATTTATAAAGTGCTTACTATATTCCAAGAAGTGTGATAAATGCTGAGTACAAAGAGAAATACAAGAACATTACAAATACAAATACTGCTTTTTTAAATATAAAACATAAAGGAAGTCTCAATCTTAAAGAGTTTTGAATTCTAATGGGGGAAGGTGACACACGGAAGGTAGATGAAAAACAAAGAGATGGCAGAGAGAGCTGACATGGGGAGCATGACTTTGAAGGTTAAAACATCAGCAAAAGGAACTGATGGCTAATGAAAGAGGGATGGCCTGAAACACACACACACACACACATATGCATTTGTACACACATACACTGGAGATTTCAGGGATAACTCACCCATCAATAGGGGTAAAAGTAGGGGGGGGGAAGATCTGTGAAGGGATATTCTGGAGTGAGAAGGTCACAGTAGTGTTTTCTAGAATTACAATCCTCTGTACCAAAGGAAATTCCAGTATAAACCAACAGTAGAGGACACATGATCATGAAATCCAGAATATAATAGTCATGATGTAAGAGCAGGATGAAGATAAAATTAACTATACTTAGGAGCTTGAAATTTCAAAATAGAGGATGGTGAAGGTCAAGGAATGGTGAAAATAAGGTGAGTTTCATGTTCAGCAAGCGAAAGTTGTTCGTTATATGACCATGAGCAAATCACTTAATCTCTCAGAAGTACAGTTTCTTTGTACATAAACTAGGTTTTATAACTCTAGTACTTACCTTCCTTACATAAGTTTTATGAAGGTACAATAAGATAATATGTAGAAAACATTTTATAAATATTAAAGTATTACAAAAATATCAGGCATAATCATTAATCAATTGATCAAGAGAATATAAATCAAAGATCTAGTTCAAAATTATCACTGACAATTTTTAGGAAGAGGCAACAATGACCCAGGTTTTGGACCAAAGTATATGGAGGAATGATGAAGTAATTAACAGAATAAGAAAACCAGAGGTGAGTTTTAAGAGAAAAATTATGTGGAAGAAATTTGCTTGTGAGTATATTGAGTATGAGATGAAAACAGGATATCCAAGTACAGATGCCTAGCACAGAAGTTGATCATGTAGATCTTATGAACACTGGAGATGTATGGAATGACACCTTAGAGCATTCCTTGATGACCAGACCTGAAATTTACTTAAGCTGTGGGTGGGAGTAGCATTCTTTAATTGTCTGTTTAACCAGAGAAGGCTGCATATTTAAAACTGCTAGACTAGGACAGTTTTACTCTTTATAGGTCTGTTAAGAGGGTGAAGATCACAAGAGCTCACCCACAGAGTACACAGCATGAAATGAAAGGACAAGAGAGATACTTTTTCCTCTTCTTTCCTTTTAGATCTCATAGCCTGTGTGGTGGTAGCCCTGATTAAATCTCTTACATTTTCATTCATCCTTGGTTTAAGATAAAGATAGCAATCCTCACTGGATCCCAGGATTTTGAGCCATGGCGATTTTGATCCTTTCTCACTGGGAGTCAGAATTACAGGTAGGATATGACAGTCACCCACCTTTTTTGGGTGCCTTTGACTTGATTGTACAGGAGACATTTGTATTTGAATCTTGGATTTTTGAAACTTCAAAACTAGGGTCTGAGCTAAACTTTTAACCTAGTCCCCTTCCCTTCCTCAAAGACAGGGGGATAGGAAAGATTAAGTGCCCTCCAAAAATATGGTTGATGGCATATGTTTTTATATATTTGTAATTACATCTGTGATTTAAATATGTATTTGTAGAAGGTAATCCAACTACATGTAGTTGTATGGAATAGGTTTGCAAAGAACCCACTCCTTACAATGGGGTAACACTATGTGTGCAGAATAGATCCAATGGCAGAAAGTCTAGACATTCCCATACTCCTTATGCATACAGGAGAAATTTGGTGTGGGGTGGAAAAACAGACTATATATATGTTTATTTGTTTATTTATTTATGTTTTCCAAACTATGTTCTTTCCATTTGATATTACTTTCCCTAGTTTTGTACTTTCATTCAATTAATTAATTTCTTTTTCCTCCTTACTTTTATCTAGTTATTTAAATTTCCTTGTTTCTTCTAAATAATCAAATGAAATTTTCCTTCCCCTCCTTCCCTTCAGCTTATTTTTACTTGCTGGTTTTCTTTTTCATTTTCTAAAATGAATTTCTTTCCTTGTTCTCTTTATTAATTCTCTTCTTTCTATTCTGGATGTTTATCCTTGCATTCATAGGTTTTAAAATCATTCATTACTTCTGTAGTTTGTGTATTCTTCACTGAAATAAAATTTCTAAAGTACCTATTTTGATGTCCCTCCTTTAAACACTTTCTGTTATTACCTTGTAGATTTTTACCTACACCATTTCCCACTTTCTTCATTGCCTTACTCATATCATATATTACAGAGAAAAATTTGCAGGTCACCCTGCTGGTGCAGTTCATTTTTATTCATGCCAATTCTCATGTTAATCCTTTCCTCCATTTTCAATAAAATCTCTTTTCTATATCCCTTTGTCTCTCTCTTTTCTGAGAGAAGTTGTCCCCAGGAGTTCTGATTCACCTTCTGCTAAGTCAGGACACCATATATGAAGGTCCAACACTTTTTCAGAAAGTATTTTAAGCACAAGATTCCTAATGATTATATGCATTGTAAAATATGCATCTCACTTTATAGAATGAATCTCTTTACTGATGGGAGTGTTGTTCAATTGGACCTTCTTTTACTGCTGAATCAAGATTTTCTCATTTCCCCTGGTTTCTATTTTCTATTTAATGCATCCTGTAGGTCCTCTTCCTCAGGGACTACAGAAATTATTTTCCTTTCATTATTTATTTTTGAATTGATGAGGTTAAGTCCCACATTCCCCTCTAATCACCTCATCCTCTATTGCCTTTTATTTAACCTCCCATTCCTAAATTTTACCTGACAATAAAATATTGATTTACCTATAATCATGTTATTGGGTGGTTCAAATCCATGGTGCTTTTCTACTATTACTTCTTCTATCTAAGTTCTGCCTTTGCCCTTGACACTTTGTGCACTTCTGGAAAGAGATCATAAATTAATAAGTTATAATTATTGTCTTGCCTTTAGTCACATGACTCATAATTTGTCCTCTTACATTCATGAAATGTCTAGATTTCATCTACTATTTCTCCCCTAAATCTATCCTGTGTCAGACTTCCTCCACTATTCGTCACCTATTTAATCAAGAAAAGTTTTGTGGAGAAAGTGATAACTAAGTAAAACACTCCTTGCTACTTAATGGCTTAGAATTTTTGATTAATATCCTAAAGAACAAAAAGTGTCATCTGCCATGGAATCAGGAAAAAATCCACTATTGTTTATGCTAATAGTCCTGCTGTTCAATTTCAGTAGAACAATAGAAAGAATACAGACACACACAATAGACATATATTGTGATAGGGAGATAGGGACTCAATCTGTGATCTCATGGTAGTATAGAAATCTGAATGAGGAAATTCTTCTATTAATTCAGGCTGTCACTTTCTCTTGAATGTATAGTATTAAATTTGCCTAGAGTGATGAAAGGTTAAGTGACTTACCCCATGGTAACATAGTATGCATCAGAATTAATACTTGAACCTGAGTGCTATGCCACCTTTCAAGTGGCAAGCAGGAATTAACTAGGACTAGAATTCAAGTTAAAGAAGAAGGATCAGGAAAAAATAGGTACCATATGTCAGGTGTACTGAAAGTTGATGCCAGAGAAATCAACCAAGGCAGAAAGTCTTAGGCAAGTACCACAGGCCTAAGCAAGCAGGCAATTCAGAATGCATTAGATCACAGAGCTAGACATTGTGGAATTTAAAAGTGAAAAGATTACATTTATTTTCTTGTACTACTTATTTTTTGAACATTTATTTCTGGTCTTAGATATTGATATGTTTGTATATACACACATACATACACACATATACACATATGTCTATGTATATGCACACATATATGTATATACATATATGTTGTAATATGTTTGTTGATGTTTCTTTTTGCTTATATTTATATCCCCACCAATTAGACCGGAACCTGTCACATAGTAAACACTTAATAAAGAGTTATTTCCTTCCCTACTATAATAGTAATGGCATTTAAAGATTCCGCTGTATTGTCTTGGTTTTTGGTTTGATTGTGTTAAAACCCAGAGCTTGTTAATCCCACTTGTGGCATGGACTTGTTGACCTGAAAAGAGAGTGCTGAACTGGGAGGAGCTGGTGACATGAATTTAGAGAGACACAAGCAAAGAGAGAGGCAGAAGAACTTTTTGGAAGCAGCACCTTTGGAGGCAGAGAGAGACTGAAAGGATAGCTGAGGGCCATTTTGAATTGCCCAGGACTTTTGAGACCTGCTACCCAGAGCTGCCAAGGACTGAGGAGACATGGCTGTTTTGCTGGTACTTTGTCTGTTTTGATGTTGTTTTGCCAGATTTGTCCACTGGTGAAAGATAGTCCTCTTGTTGCAGAAGTCTAGAAGCTTTCTGTTGGTTCAGAGCTACTGAGACTGTTCTGCAAAAAGAGGGTAAATACTGTCCACTGGTGAAGGACAGTGCTGTTGTTGCAGAAGTTTTGGAACTTTTCTGTTGGTTCCGAAGCCCTGAAGAAGCATTTTCTTGTTGTATGTTTACAGAAATCCTGGAAGAGGGTTTTGCTAATGTTTTCAGGGGTCCTAGGACTGTTCTGCAGACAGAGAATGAATTAATGAAGAGACTGGCAATGTATCTTGTGGTCTTGCTAAGCTTTGTCTCCCCAGGAACAAAGATTGCTGAGAACTTGCCTCATGTCAAGATGAAGAAAAGACCTCCATTTGGGTATTAAGTGCTGTGCTTAAACTTGTCATAACTCTGGGGTAGATTCAATTGTGATCCAGGGGTGGGGAACTTTTGACCTTTTTGTGTTCTATGATTGAACAAATGAATGGACTTTACTTATGATTGGAAACTAATCTCCATTTGAGAAGAGGGGCTTTGTGATGGACTAAATGAAGGTACAGCCTAGGGGTGGAGTAGTATTTAGAAAAGGGACTTTGTAATTGATTGAATGAATGTAAGGTCTTGGGGTGGGGTAGTACTTGTAGATTATTTAATCACACTTAGTAAATGCTTTATTTTGAATGATGTCATATTTTGATCTTTTCTGTTCTTAATTTGTCACTGAATAAAATGGAGAGCACTTATGCTGGTATTTTGAACCTTGGGAAGTTGCCTTTACTTGGCATGACATTACACCTCCTTATCAAAGAAAAAAGATAGGGATTTTACCCCCATTCAGCACCTTCTCTACTTTTCCTGGTTGTATTGATTTTCTCACAAATATCCTTTTCAATTTAAGTTAACCAAAATTCTATCTATCTATCTATCTATCTATCTATCTATCTATCTATCTATCTATCTATCTATC
>NW_027187391.1:3865819-4006265 GCF_028583685.1 Petaurus breviceps papuanus
ATCTATCTATCTATCTATCTATCTATCTATCTATCTATCTATCTATCCCCACATACATATATATACACACACATACTCATGTATATACATATGTAAAAAATTATAAGCATGTTTACATATATATCATAAATGTGTGTATATATGATACATACTTGTATGCCTATATTATTTTATATGTGATACATGTATGTTATATTCTTTTGTCAGTACTCGTGTCGTTTGTTTGATAATTTTTATTTAAGGATTAAAAGTTGCAAAATATACATGATTTTAATATTTTCTATTTCTTTTTACAATGTAGTTTTTAAACATTCTGGAAAATAATTGAAAATATATTATAAAGCAACTCAAAAATCAACTCTCCTGATATAGTGATTACAATGCTAGGCATATACTCCAAAGAAGTCAATGATAAAACTTAAGGTCTCATATACATCATAATATGTATAGGAACTCATTTTATAATAGCAAAAAATGGAAACCAAGTAAAGTACAATCATTTTGAAAATGGCTAAATGATTTTTGTTAAATGAAGGTAATGGGCTATTAGTTAAAAGAAATGATGAATATGTAAAACATATAAAAGCATGGGAAGAAATATGAACTCATTCAATGTAAGTAAGCAGAATTAGAAAATCATCATACATAATGACAGGAGAAGAAGAAGGAGAAGAAGGAGAAGGAGAAGGAGAAGAAGAAGGAGAAGAAGGAGAAGAAGGAGAAGAAGAAGAAGAAGAAGAAGAAGAAGAAGAAGAAGAAGAAGAAGAAGAAGAAGAAGAAGAAGAAGAAGAAGAAGAAGAAATTAATATTATGAAACTGCAATGACTGAACTTGGCACCAAAGTGGGGGGAAATTCTCCAATTTTTTTTCTTTTCAGATATAGAGGTCTACATATAATATAAGAGTTTGTTGATAGGTTGACAAGATTATCACAATAAATTTTTCCCTTTATATTCTTTGTTTTAAGGAATATCTCTAATGTGATAAGGAATGTCTCTAAGAGGAGATAAATAAGGGGAAAATATAAATGATTTTAAAACAAAAGATACCAATGAAATATTTTAATATTAATAAGAAATTTTAAAATAAACCTCCCAATTTATAAAAATTATGAAACTTTATTCTTAATCAAAAATAAAGAAGAATACAGAAAGGTAAGTTCAACTCCCCAAACAACATCTATTTTTTCTGTCGTGTATTTATGTGGCTGACCTTATTCCTTGGTGACAGGAGCTCAAAGGTCTCTAGGTAAATTCTTAGTTGCTTAGTATTTTGATTATCTCATCATTATATATTATTATTTCATACAGGTTAGACAAGAGAATGGGGACAACCTTGAGTCATGATCCACAAAACAGCAAATCACTTTAAAGCTTCCAAATCAATGGTTTTAAATACACAAACTTTACATTGTTATATTAAATAAATATTAATGTTTTATCTGTCACAAAGTAAAATTAATAGTATGCTTTTAAGAATATCATTACTGAGTCTGTCAAAATGACCTTAATATACTATTCTTTATAATCTTATGACACATGAAATTAGTATGTATATTACAGACTAATAATTCCCACTTAAAAGTGTAACATTTTTTAATAATTCTATCTTATTTAGAATATTTCTGAGGTCATTTCTGTTCAAGCACAGACCTCTTGTTACTCTATACATTATTAACATAATAACAATAATAAGGAGAATAATGATGGAAGAAGATAGTACTGTGATGAACAAAATTAGTTACTCATATTAGAACTATGATTTAAGACATATCTATGCTCCCCAAAAGATAGAAAATGTAAGTTTTATTTGCTTCAGTCATCTTGAGATCTTTCTATGAACCAAAAAGATTTAGAAATATGACTGAAATCCATATTACTTTTTACTCCAAGACCAGTGTAACAACACAGAATCACATTTGCCAGGTTTAACAATAGTTGTTTTCTTATTCAAATATTAGATCTTAAAATAGATAAATGTATTTGTTATGTATGAAAGAGTACCTAATTTATGGGACATAGTCTGCAATATTTGCTGTGAACAATAACTCATATAATAATAAAAGTATGATATATTAAGGACAAAATTTTCTTTTTTTAACTTTAGGTTTATTTTTAGTTTACAACATTCATCTCCACATAATTTTGAATTACAAATTTCATTCCATCTTTCCCCTACCTGCCACCCAGAACAGTAATCCCACTGAATACCCCATCCCCCATTCTGCTCTCTCCTATATCCTCCCACATTCACCCTCCAACTTTCCAGTAGGGCAAGATGGATCTCCATACACCAGAACCTGTATATCTTATTCCCCAGTGCATGTAAATAATAATAATAATTTTTTAAAAACACTCGATTTTAAAACTTTGAATTCCAAATTCTTTGCCTTCTTCCAGCTTCATTCACCCTTACTGGGAAGATAAGCAACTTAATTTAGGTTGTACATGTGTAGTTATGCAAAACATTTCCATAGTGTATATATTGTGAAAGATTGACTATATTTCCCTCCATCCTATCCCACCCCCCACTTGTTCTATTTTATACTTTGACCCTGTCCCTTTTCAAAAGTGTGTGCTTCTAACTACCCTCCTCCCTAATCTGTCCTCTCTTCTATAATCCCCCCTCTTATCCCCTTCCCCCCTACTTTACTGTAAGGTAAGATACCCAATTTAGTGTGTATGTTATTCCCTCCTTAAGCCAAATTTGATGATAGTAAGGTTGACCCATTCCTTTTTGCCTTCCTGTCTTACCCCTCCATTGTATGTTTTCCCTTGCCTCTTTTATATGAGATAATTTACCCTATTCTGTCTCTCCCTATCTCCTCTCATTATATTCCTCTCTCACCTCTGAATTTGATTTTTAAATATGATCCCTTCCTATTCAATTGATCCTGTGTCCTCTGTCTATGTATACCTATGCACATATATACACTCATATATGTATTCATACATACATATATCCTTATATAGACATAACCACCTCCCAAAAACAAATTTTCAACAAAGTGATGTCTCAAGTGGGGGCTTTCAAAAATATATGATGTTGCTTATACTTCTAATATTGGAATGATCATAAAGTGTCATCTACTCCACTTCCTACCTAAGTACAATATCCTTAACAAGTGGCCATCTAGTTTTCATCTGAAAAAAGAAAATATTTGGGGGGCAGAAACAACATGGTGGCATAGAAGCAGGAAAACTCTGTGAGCATCCCCATAACCACCTCAAATACCATAAAATATGACTCTAAACAAACTTTAGAGCTACAGAACCCACAAAGTGACAGAGAGAAAGAAATCTTCTGCTGATGGTGGCCTGGCAGGCCAGCAGGAAGGAACCATCACAGCAAGCTGGGAGCCGAGACCAGCCCTACATGAGCCTGTGGTTTTAGACCCAGAGCAGCCGTGACCATCAGTGGATGGAGCAGCCTTCAGGAGAATGGATAACCCGCGGCTGTGGTGGTTCCCAGAACTATCAACCTATAAATGCCAAAGACAAAGGAAAAGGTCAGTGTAGAATTTTGTTAAAACTGAGGGGTGATGAAGTGTGGTCTGGCCCCTGCCCCCAGAGAAAGAGGTGGCAGAGGTGCAGCAGCCATGCAGCCATCTCCATGTAGTTGCTTCAGAGTTCCTGGCCTGCAGATTGTAGGGGGAACAAGTGACCAGTCTGAGGGGTAATTGCTCTTCCTTTAACCTGTTTGGGTCTGGATTGATGTCTTGGGTGGAGCTCCTGGGGTGCATTACCAGTGTGCCAGAACCAGTGGAGGCTACTGAGAGGGCACTCAACTAATAGCTCAGGCAGCTGAGAAAACCCAAGTGATTTGGGACAAAGCTCTCCTTTTTGGAAGCAGAGTTCTACTGTAGCTAAAAGCTCAAAAGTTAAATAATTGAGTGGAACAGGAGCAAGAAAGAAAGCAAAGCAAGCTCAGCAATCTGACTTTGGATTCCTTTTTTGGGGACAAAATATATCAAAGCATGGAACAGGAGGTAGACAACAAAGTCAGAACTCCTGCACCAAAAGATCCCAAGAAAAATATGAAGGCCATATAGGAGCTTAAGAAGGATTTGATAACTAAATAAGATAAATAAAGGAAAAATTGGGAAGAAAAATGAAATGATTCAAGAAAATCATGAAAAGATAGTCAACATCCTGACTGAAGAAAATAACACCTTAAAAATAGAATAATTCAAATAGCAAAAGAGGCTCAAAAAGGCAATGAGGAGAAGAATGCCTTAAAAAGCTGAATTCGTCAGATGGAAAGAGAATCTGAAAAGCTCAATGAAGAGAATCATTCCTTCAGAATTAGATTGGAGCAAACAGAAACTAGTGACATTATGAGAAATCAAGATACTATTAAACAGATCCAAACAAATGGAAAAAAAAATTAGAAAGAAATGTGAAATATATCATTTGAAAAACCACTAACCTGAAAAATAGAACCAGAAGAGATAATTTTAAAAAATTATTGGACTATTTGAAAGCCATGATCAAAAATGAACCTAGAAATTCACAAGGAAAATGCCCTAATGTTTTAGAATCAGTGGGAAAAATAGTGGTTAAAGAACCCACTGATCACCTCTTTAAAAAATCGCAAAATAAAACTCCTAGAAATATTATAGCCAGGTTTCACAATTCCCAGATCAAGGAGAAAATATTACAAGCAGCCAAGAAGAAACAATTTGAATATTCTGGAAATGCAATCAGCATAACACAGGATATTGAAACTTCTACATTGAGAGATTGAAGGGTTTACAATGTGATATTCCAGAGGTTAAAGGAGCTGGGATTAAAACCAAGCACCTTTCCAGCAAAACTGAGCATCATGTTTTAGGGGAAAATATAGACATTCACTGAAATGGAGAACTTTCAAGCATTCTTGATGAAAAAAAAAAGAGTTGAATAGAAAATTTGACATTTATATACATGAAGCAAGAGAAGCATGAGAAGGTAAATAGGGAAAAGAAATTATAAGGAACTTATCAAAAATCTATTTACATTTCTACATGGAAAAAAAATAATTGTAACTAATGAAACCGGGGTAGAAAGACACATCTTGGAGGGACAGGAGAGAGAAGGTTGGGGGAGAGGTCACTGTTTTGGTGTGGTGGGTAGGGAAAAGCTGGGGAGAAAATTTGTAATTCAAAATCTTTTAGAAATGAATGATGTAAACTAAAAATAAACATAAAATCCCCTTCTCAACTTCTGCTCCCATCCAAGATCTCTCCACCATTTAATCAATCAATCTTGGCTAATATGATATTTGTTTTGCAAAACTCCATATGAATAATGGATATTTATTTCCAGCCTTCTCAGTGATTGAGTTGGGTAGAAGAAGGAAAAGAGTTTGGACTTGAAAATAAAATTTTAAAATATTCAAAAATTTTCAGCCAATCGATACATTTTTATAAAAAACTTACTATATGCACCAGGCACTAAACTGAGTAACAACAATACAAAAAGAAGAAAAGGACAGACCCTGGTCTCAAAGAGTTTACAATCAAAGGGAGAGGCAACATGGCAGAAAAATAAATACAAATCAATCTATATACAGGATAAATAGGAAATAATTAACAGAAAGAAGGTACTAGAATTAAGAAGGATTGGAGAAAGCTTTTAGTAAAAGATAAGACTTTAATTGAGACTTGGAAACAGGGAGGTCAGTAGGTAGAGCAGAGGAGGGATATCATTGCAGGTTTGGGAGATACCCAGAGAAAATGCCCACAGACAAGAGACAGAGAAGTGTTTGCACTACTTTGCAACTACCTAGGAGGCCAGTGTCACATTTATAAAAAAGTACATGAAGGGGAGTGAAATATAAAAAGCCTGGAAATATAAGAGGGCCTGGCTTATCAAGGGATTGTAATGCTAAAGAGAGAATCTTATTTTTTATGCTAGAGATGATAGTGGGGCATCTACCATACAGGCTACTCTAGTAAGAGTATGAAAGAATAATATCCCATAAGGAGGCAAAGAATATAACAGGCCCAAAATTCACCTCAGTCTACCATATAACTCCTACCAAATTTTGAGGAATGGAACATATGAGGAGGGAAGGGGAGGACAGTATTATACAGCCATCTAATTGAACTGGGATGGCCAATCTCAGACCATCCTAGGATAAGAAAAAATAACATAGGAACTAGAGGGTATATCAGGAATAGACAGTAGGGCAAACAGTATTCACATTTATCTCATTTACTTGCTATTTCAAATTACATTTACTTGTACACCTGAGAGTCAGGAAAGGGGTCATTGAAAGCACAAAAGATTGTAAGCTAGGAGATTTGAGTTTTAATTCTCCTTCGGTCATTAATTAACTTTGTGATCCTGGACAAGTCACTTAGCACCAAAATTTCCTAATATGCAAATTGGAGATGATGTTATTTATAATATTTATTGACTTATCATAGCATTGTTCTGGACAAGAATAACAGGGAACACCTACACTGTGCTTACTATATGTTAGGTAGTATGTTAAATGATTTTCCATAATCACCATATTTGATCCTCATAACAATCCTAGGAGGTAGGTCAGAATTAGTATGCCCATTTTAAAGATGAAGAAGTTGAGACAAATGGAGGTTAAGTGAGTTGCCCAAGGTCACACAGCTCGTAAGTATTCAAACCCAGATTTGAACTCAGGTCTAGGTCTAGCACTTTATCTACTATATCACCTAACTGCCTTATGAGGAAAACACTAGGTTAACTTTCAAGCAGCACTAAATTAAAAATGATTTACAGCTGTTTTTTTTTTTCTCATCAGTGTTTTGGTATTTATGATCTGTAATCACAATTATAATTCTAACATACTTTGATTCTTTTTTTTTTTTGCAAATACTTTATCAACCTTTGATTTACATCATTTATTTCTGCCAGATTTTGAGTTATAAATTTTCTCCCTGTTTTTCCCCTACACACTGCTCCAATATAGCAGTCCCACAGGATACCCCTACTCCAATCTGCTCTCTGCCATATTTTCTCCCATACCCCTTCCCACATTTCCAGTGGATCTCTATGTCCCAGTGCCTGTATATCTTATTTCCCAATTACATGTAAAATAGTGTTAATAATAGTATACACACACAGACAAAGGCACACACACATATATATATAATCAGATATTTGATTTTAAAACTTTGAATTCCAGATTCATTCCCTTCCTCCCTTATCACCCACCATTACTGGGAAGATAAGCAGTTCAGTATAGGTTGTACATGTGTGGCTAATGAAAAACAATAACATAGTAGATGTATTGTAAAAGACTGACTATATTTCCCTTCCTCCTATCCAACCACCCACTTGTTCTATTCTCTCCTTTGATCCCGTCCCTTTTCAAAAGTGGGTGCTTCCAACTTCCCTCCCCCCCAGCCTGCCTTCCCTTCCATCATCCCCCCTCCCATCCCCTTCCCCCCTACTCTCCTGGAGGGTGAGATACCCTATTTAATGTGTATTTCATTCCCTCCTCAAGCCAAATTCAATGGGAATAAGGTTGAGCCATTCCATTTTGCCTTCCTATTCTTCACCTCCATTGCAACAATTTTCGCTTGCCTCTTCTATATGAGATAGTTTACCCCATTCTGTCTCTCCCCATCTCCTCTCATTATATTCCTTTCTCACCTCTTAATTTCAGCTTTTAAGAGTCATCCCTTCCCGTTAAATTGGTCCTGTGCCCTCTATCTACGTATATCTGTAAACATATATACACATTCACATATGAATTCATATGCCCATATAACCTCATATATATACATATATATATATATGTGTGTATATATATATATATATATATATATATATATATATATTTCTATTCCCTTCAACTACTGAGAAAGATTTCATCAGTTACAATTATTGTGTTTCCTTGTAGGAATGTTAATAGCTCAACTTTGATATGTTCCTTATGATTTCTTTTCCATGTTTACCTTCTCATACATCTCTTGCTTCTTGTTTCTCAATGTCAAATTTTCTCTTCAACTCTGGTTTTTTCAGCAAGAATGCTTGAAAGTCCTCTATTCCACTGAATGACCATATTTTCCCCTGAAACATGATACTCAGTTTTGCTAGGTAGGTGACTCTTGGTTTTAATCCCAGCTCCTTTGACCTCCAGAATATCATATTCCAAGCCCTTCTATCCCTCAGTATAGAAGCTGCCAGATCCTGGGTTATCCTGATTGTGTTTCCACAATATTCAAATTATTTCTTCCTGGCTACTTGTAATATTCTTTCCTTAATCTGGGAATTCCAGAACCTGGCTATAATATACCTAGGAGTTGTCTTTTTGGGTTTTTTTTCAGCAGATCATCAGTGGATTCTTTCAACCTCTTTTTTTTCACTCTGGTTCTAAGACATCAGGGCAGTTTTCTTTGAGAACTTCTTGGAGGATGATTTCTAGGTTCTTACTTTGATCATAGCTTTCAGGTAGTCCAATAATTTTTAAATTATCTCTCCTGGATCTACTTTCCAAGTCAGTGGTTTTTTTCCCATGAAATAGCTCACATTGCCTTGGATTCTTTCATTTGTTTGCATCTGTTTAACGTCATCTTGATTTCTCATAAGTCATTAGTTTCCATTTGCTCCACAATAAATCTGAAGGAATGATTCTCCTAATTGAGCTTTTGAAATTCTTTTTTCCATCTGGCACATTCAGCCTTTTAAGGCATTCTTCTCCTCATTGCCTTTTTGAGCCTCTTTTGCCATTTGATGTAGTCTATTTTTTTAAGGTAGTAATTTCCTCAGCCAGGCTGTTGACTCTCATTTCTTGATTTTCTTGTATTGTTCTCATTTATCCTCCCACTTTTTCCTCCACTTCTCTTATCTTCTTTTTAAAGTCCTCTATAGCCTGTAACCAGCTCGTATTTTCCTTTGAAGGTTTTGGTGTAGGAGTTCTGACTTCACCGTCTTCCTCCTGTTCCATGCTTTGCTCCTTTTTGTCCCCAAAATAGGAGTGTAATGTTGGAATCTTCTGTCTGCTTTGTTTCCTTTGCCTGGTCATGTCACCCCTCAGTCACTTGACCCCTGTGCTTTTTGCCACAGTAGGACTCCATCACCAGACAGGGGAGCTTTCGTCCCAAATGCTGGGATTTTCTCAGCTGCCTGAGGTATTAGATGGGTGCCCTCTCTGAGGTCTCCCCACACTCTGGCAAGCTGGACACACACCCCAGGACCTCCTCCTAGACTGCAATCCAGATCCAAGAAGGTTAAAGCAAGAGCAATTACCCCTCAGACTGGTGCTTGGTCCCCCTACACTCTGCAGGCCAGGAACTGAAGCTGCCTCATGGCCCTGGCTAGCTGTGAAGGTGTCTCAAAGGCTTCTCACCCCAGGGCTAAAAGCCAAGCCTTCGAACTTACTGGGTCCCAAAGTCCAGGATGCACTGACCTCTCACTTTGTCGTTCTTATCAATCTGTTGATAAATCTGGAAATGGCCACAGCTGCTGCTGATCTGGAGTTCCTCTGTCCAGAGGCTGGTCAGGCCCACCCTGGGGCTAAACCCTTGGTGTGGGCCTGGGCTGGGCTCCCAGAGAGATACACTGGCCAACTCCTAACAGCCTGCTGGGCTGTCCTCAGCAGGAGGTTAGCTTCTTTTTGTCATTTTGTGGGTTCTGCAGCTCCAAAATTTGTTTAGAGTCCCCTTTTTACATGGATTGGGGAAGGTGGAACCTGGAGCAGCAGGGAGGTCATGCTTCTACTCCGCCATCTTGACTCTGCCCCTCAAAGGCTTTGATTCTGAGTCTTTTCCCCTTCCACACTGCAAATCCATAGAAGCAGGGGACAAATTTATTCAACAAGACTTTGTCCATCACTTAGCACAGTTCCATACAACAGTCAAGGGTTTAATAAATGTTTGTTGAATGAATTGCAAAATGTAAAGTGAGAAAGAAAAGGAAGGGAAGCAAGGAAGAAAAGGAATAAGGGATGAAGGAAGGAAGGAAGGAAGGAAGGAAGGAAGGAAGGAAGGAAGGAAGGAAGGAAGGAAGGAAGGAAGGAAGGAAGGAAGGAAGGAAGGAAAGAAAGAGGCAGGGTGGGAGGAATAAGGCATATGACCTTAAAAAACCTGAATCAGTAAGAATTTTAGTAACTGATTACATAAGCTGATTATATATTCGCATTAAGCAATTCATCAGTAGATAGCAATGGTAAAATTTTGCTGGCTAGTAAGAACTTTTGCAGGTTGATATATTTTTAGAGTGAGATTATTTTAAAACTGGCAATTACTATCACTAGGCTCAGACTATATATAAATTCAGGATGCCTTAAATTCCAACAATGTAGATTATAAGACTTTTTAGGGCAAAGACCTTATTTGTCATTTCACATGAATACAGGGCTGGCCTTATATGTTGTCAGAATAAATTGTTGCCTACAGAGTATGGGTTCATTAATCAATCAAGTAATATTTATGGAACACAATCTTTTTTGCTCATGAGAACTATAAACAATGTGAGAAGTTTCAGATTTACACCAAAAACTGAGGTTAGAGTAGATCAGGGGTGGGGAGTCAGACACTTAACACCCACACAAAAACACTAGCTGTGTAACTTTGGGGTCCTCCTGACTCCAGGGCTGGTGATTTACTCACTGTACCACCTAGCTGCCCCTAAGAAGCTCACATTCTAATGAAGGATATAGTGTGCCAATAAATAAGTATATGTAAGATACATACAGCTTAAGTGAAAAGAGTTCACAAATTAGTTTTCAAGATGTCTTGTGAAGCTTCCCACATTCCCTTAGTCTTCCAACTTTAAATTATCTTCTTTTCTAGTTTCTCATAATGACAAAAATGATACTTTCAGTTTGTTTTTTTGTTTATTTTTATTTCCTTAGCTTTAAAGTGTTTCATCTTTGGTTAAATGAAATAAACCATCTTTGCTTAAATGATTGATGAAAATAGCAAGGAGAGATAAGAAGGACTTCTTGAATGATCAATGCAAAGAAAAAATAACAAAACAACAGAATTGGAAAGACAAGTGATCTCTTTAAGAAAAAATTAGATGTATCAAAGGAATATTTCATCCCCAAATGTGCATGATTAAAGACAAAATGGTAGAGATCTGATTTAAGCAGAAGAAATTAAGAAGATGTGGCAAGAATACACAAAATACGTAGACGAAAAAAGATCTTAAAATCACTGATAATCACAATGGTGTGGTTACTGATCTAGAATCAGACATCTAGAGAATGAAGTCAAGTCAACCTTAAGAAACATTGTTAACAATAAAACTAGTGGAGATGATGGAATTCTGTCTTGGCAAGGAAAATGGTACTTAGCTCCTTGTTTCACCTATAAAAGTACCTTTGAGCCCTGCCTGTGATTATGTTAAGTCTTTGTTGGAAACAGTATACATTGTGTTGCCAGGAATAGTCCCAAGGGAGTTTGCAGAACTTCCCTCCCCCTAGTAAGACTAACATTATCACATGGACCTGGAGGTGGGAGGAACTTTCCAAAAGAGCACAACAGGAATAACACAACAGGAAGGGTAGAATAGGAAGGAGCATAGCATATAAAAGCTTGAGCTTTTGGTTGGGACCAAAGCAGAACTGAGAGGGAGAATGTTTGTGGTGCCATTACTCTGTCTGTTGTCTATCAATGTAACTGTCAGACAGAAGCATTCTGTCTGTTGATTGTGTTACTTTGTCAGACAGAAGCATTCTGTCTGTTGATTGTGCTGATTTCTCAGACAGAAAGTGAATTGAGATGATAGTGCTAGCAATGTATGTGAAAAATGTTGTAAATCAGGTAAGCTTAAAGTATTTAAATATTGTTGTGGCTCTGTTAAGCTTTGTCTTCCCAGAAACAGAAACTGTGAAGGGCTCAGAGTGGATTAGTCACTCACTGTGAGCTTTAATATGGAAAAGGAATCCAGTGAATCCAGGCAATAGTCAGGGTGAATCCAGGAAAAAGCTGGGGCCATGGAAGAGGAGCCATGGAGTTTGGAAATCATCCTAGAGTTAAGATGAAAGGACCTTTACTTGGGTACTTAGTGCTGCCTGACCAGATTATAATTTACTGTGACCTAGGGGGTGGATGGACTTTTTACTTTCCATTACCCCTTAAGGATGATTGACTTAAGGATAATTACTCCTTAAGGATGATTGAGTTAAGGATTATTGGAAGCTAGCCTCCAATCAAGTTTAAAGACTACTTTAGATGGGTACTTTATATTGAATGAGGAGGTTGTGACTAACTGAATGACATCTTTTGTTTAAAACTATGTGGCCACCTTAGTAATAAGTGCTTATTTTATATTCTTGTGAATGTTTTGCTTTAGTGTATTGCCAAATAACTAGAGAGCCCTCTATACTATGGCATCAGAACCTTAAAGTTAATCACAGAACTTCTTGTGCTTGGCTTTATAAATTCAAGTGGAGCTATTTAAAATCCTTCTAGATGATGCTGTTGTACTCAACATGCCACCAAATTTGGAAAACTCAACAGTGACTACTAAATTGAAAGAAAAAAGATCAATTTATTTCCCAATTCTGAAGAAGGACAATGTCAAGGAACGATCAAATTTCACTCACCAGTAAGGAAATGCTTAAGATTCTACAAACAAGGCCTCAGCAACATATGAACCAAGAATATGAACCTGAAGAGTTTTTGAAGAGGCAGAGGAACTAGAGAACAAATTGTAAACATTTACTGGATTATGGAGAAAACAAGGGAGTTCCAAAAAGAAAAAATCTGCCTCTGCTTCATTGACTATATTAAAGCACTTATGTGTATCACAACAAAATGTGGCAAGTTCTCAAAATTATTGGAGTACCAGATCATAGTGCTTGTCTCATGAGGAACTTGTAGGTAGACCAGGAAGCAACAGCTAGAACCAAACATGGAAAAACTGATTGGATTAGCATTGGAAAAGAAGTATGACAAGGCTGTACATTGTCACCTTGTTTAATTAACTTATATGCAGAGTAAATCATAGAAAATGTCAGGTTGGATGAATCAAAAGTTGGAATTAAGGTTGCAGGGAAAAATATCAACAATCTTAGATATGCAGATGGTACCCTTCTGACACTGGAAAGTGAAGAGTAATTAAGAAATCTCTTGATGAGGATGAAAGAGGAGAATGCAAAAAGCTGGCTTAAAACACTCTCTCTCTTTATATATACATATTCATATAATATACATATACACACATATATAATATAAATATGTACATATACATACACACACACACACATATATATATATATATATATATATATATATATATATATATACGCAACTGCTCCCATCACTTCCTTGCAAATAGAGAAGAAAAAATGGAAACTGTGTCAGATTTTATATTATTGGGCTCAGATATCACTGCAGACAGTGCTGCAGACAAACAAAAATGCTTGTTACTTAGGAGAAAGCTATGATAAATCTGGACAGCATACTAAAAAGCAGAGAAAATCACCTTGGTGACAAAGGTCTGTATAGTAAAAGGTTTGGTTTTTCCATTAGTCATGTATAGTGGTAAGAGTTGAACTCTAAGAAAATGAGCACTGCAGAATCAACACTTGCAAGTTGTAGAGATAGAGAAGACTTTTGAGAGTTCCTTAGACAACAAAGAGATCAAATTATTTAATACTTAAAGAAAATACTTAAGGATATTCACTGCAAGGTCAAATACTGACACTGAGCCTTAAATATTTTGACCACATAATGTGAAAACAGAACTCGTTGGAAAAAAATTCTGATGTTGGGAAAGATAAAAGACAAAAGGGACAGGAGAATATGAGATAGATAGATGGTGTCATAGAAACACTGAACATGAACTTGCACAGACTTTGAGAGATAGTGGAACATGGAAGGGCCTAGTATGCTATGGTTCATGGGATCACAAAGACTCACAAACAATGGGAAAACAACAATATTTTATTAGATTTGGATATAAAAGATAATAGATAAATTTTGATGGTGCAGCTCTAGAATATTGTTCAAGTCAGTTAATGTGAGGAACAGCTAGCAAGTGGAAGTACTGGGACTGGACCTCAAGTTTTCTTGCTCTCAACCTAAGATTTTTATAGGATAAACTCACAATCTCTTAAAGATACTCAGGAATATACTCGACATATTTTTGTTTGTTTGTAGTGTTTTCTTTTGTTTTCTTTTCATCTAGACCTTAAAGTGAATTGGTGGAGGGTAATGATGTCAGACTCAAGTAGAAATGAGACCACTAAACCCTATGTAAGGGTACCTGCAGGCCATGAATGGACAGAGAAAACCACATAATAACCTTATGTTTTAGTGTATTTTATTAATTTTCTTATTTCCTAAGTATAGGTTGAGGCAGCATTCAGGAATATTGTGGTCCATATGCTTTCTCTAATATTTGCTGTCTCAAATGTAGTCTTAGAGATTTTCTTTGGGGAAATGAAAACTTAAGTGACTTAACCAGGGTTACCCAACTGGTATGGTGTAGAGGAAGGGCTTGAACTCAGACATTTCTGACTATAAGTTCTGACACTGTATCTACCAAATTATGCTGGTTCAATAAATAAACCAATATTTGTTAAACATCAACCATGTTCCAGCCACTTTACTAAGTGCTGATCTTTCATAGCATCTCCTCAGCAAATGGTATTAACTCATTAATATATAAAAGTAAACTACTTGAAAAAAAAAAGACAAGCCACCAATTATATCACTGTCAATCACCTGTATTGATAGCATTGATTAAATATCTATTCTCATATATTGTTTATATCAGTTACCCTTCTCCTATACCTTTTCTTTTCCTTCAATCTCATTCCTTTGTTGCAACTCACATGCTGGGAACTTGTGCCAACTCCGAGTTTGTGTCATATCAGTCCTGAAAACTGGCCAGTCTCATGTTCTGTAGTGGCTGCTGTCTTCAAGGCTGTATCCTATAATATACCTAACTTCCTTTTTCAGAGCTATAAGCCCAGATCAAATTATAGCAGCAGCAGGGTTGCCAACCTTTTCACTGCTTGACCTGACAAACCTTTGCAAGCCACAGGTACTTTCTTAAATCAAAGTGCTCATAGGAAAAAGTGATTGAGAGACCCATCTAAGAGTATCTTTCTCTTTTGTAATTTTCCTGTCTTCCCCCATGCCTGAGGTATTTTCGTATAGAGCTTTGTCATACACTGTCTGGGTCAGTTACTTCATGATGTTGTGCAAATGGCTAAAAAGAGAATTTCAGTTGGGTGAATGACTAAGCTGTACTCTCATAGTGAATAATGATAGGCCTACAAGACAAATATAACTGAATTTTCCATTTCTCTCCAGACAATAACATGGCACTTTGGAAAGAAACATTACTTAAATAAGGAGATACATAAACTATACACTTAATATTTCAATGGCAAATTTTTTCATATTATTCATATCCAAAACTTGAACCACCCTGTATCCACCAGTTGTCATGATAGAAGGGTAGATATGGGAATTTATTCCCATAAAAGTAAATAATAACATTGTCTTTTATCTTTTCCTTTCTTGACAATTTATTTTTTTCTTATGAAAAAATAAAAAAATAAATATCTAAAAGATTTGCATAAAATTTTTGTCTTCTCAAATTTTAAACAACTCCATCTCAGTTTGCAAAAGAAAAAAAAACAGTAATTCAAAAGGAGGTAATATTGGTTAGAAAAATGATTTTTGAGATAATGGGAAATAGGATATCTTTTTTTTTCTATCTATTTACAGATACATCTATTGTCTTAAAGTGACTATTACTCTATCACCTAAGAACTAAGACACATTTTCAGTAAATTGAGGTGGCTAAAATATATTTCTTATTGTGTAAGATGACACCATTGTTTATTGAACTTTCAACTAGATAACTAGCCCTGCCTCTAGATTTTTATATGCTAATCTTTAATTTCTCCATTTGTCCCCCTTCCACTCAGAATGGAATTTTCCCTAATATTCCTGGTTTCTTTCCATGTATACAGTGAGGTTTTGTGTGTGTGTGTGTGTGTATGTGTGTTTCACTTTGTTTGTGGGTATAACTGATTTCTTAAAGTATATTTTTGCCATTCCTACATGCTTCCAGAAAGTATTTTAGGAATTTGTCACAGGGGACTGAACTGACAACTCAGAAGCAAATGGAATTGTAATTTATAGTCTTAAATCAAATTGGTGACTTTCAGATTGACATGAGCTGGGTGGAATTTGAAATATGAGCTTCAAATCTGCAATTATCTACCCCTTTTTTAACCTTTATTTTATTGGTTTCTCCAAGACAGTTAAATGATATTTCAAATAGCTTTCTTGAACCATACTGCACACACTTAAGTTAGGCACACTTCATAGAAGTTATTACTTTAGTAGATAGCAACACTACTTGCATGTACCGTTGGCAAAAATTAAAAAAAAAACTATTAAGGATGCTTCTCTAGAGAAAAATCAAACATGCCTTTTTAGAAATTTATCCAAAAATATGCTACTAAATTCATTAAAATCCTCTTAAAACTAAGACACTAAATAGTATTAGTTAACTGGACAGAACTTTACTTTTGTTATTCTATGTTGATGTTAATGAATCTGTTCATTTCCTGATTGAAGGATCTAACTTCACATCTCTAGGAAAGTAATTTATAAATGTCTGGAATTTTGTGATCCTCGTCTGACATTATGACACCTTGGTTTGCCTTTCTCTTCTGACTGATCATGTTAAACTTTTTATTATATATATTTGTATGAAAGCTTATTACCATGACTCCATTGTTAAGTCTTTAAGTGTTTGGATTCTTATCTTATTTCTCATTGTGTGCTCCCTAGACTCTTATCTGGCAATCAATCAATTGGTACACACTTATTAAATGATTACTGTAGGCAAGACATTATATAGGGATGCCAAGACAAAAATGAAATTATCTCTGTCAATGAGAAACATATACTCTACTGTGCCATGAGGATAGGGGTGGAAAAGTCAGTGAATAGATAGACATATAAATGTAATAGAAGTGCTGGCCAAGAATGTCCCAATTCTTGGAGCATGAACAGTATTTTCTACTTTATATATATATATATATATATATATATATATATATATATACATCCCTGTGGAAACCCATGAGCTCTGTGCTCAGTATCCCAAATCATGCTCAGACAAGCAGGCCAGATCCATAAAGTGGGGGTGGTGCATCTCCCCTCATGGTTACAGGTAGCCTTGAGAGATTAATGATATTCTAGTACAATTTCTCATGAGCTCCATTCAGCATATTCTCTTTCATAATAGTTGATATAGCCCTGATATTTAAATAATTAACAACAATTTGTAAATGGTTGTTTACTAAGCAAAATATAACAACTTCCCAAACTAGCAACTTATTCTCCTCTACAACCTATTCCAAAAGAGAGTGGACTCAAACTTAATTTATTAGTGACAAAAATTACATCCGTCAAATTCACTTTTATATGTGGCACAGGCTATATATACTCTTATCAAGCAAACAGGCCTAAATTTTTATTTGATATGAATATTTAGGCCTGAATGCATATACCATAGACTCCATAGCTGAATAGTTACTAGATCGCTAATGGCTTTTTTGATCTCTGGAACTCACATGGTCATAATCTATGCTCTTTCATCTGTTGTCATAATTTAGCCTAAGTAATTCCTGTCTTTGAGTATTGTACAATAAAGTAAAGGTAATGCAAATCATGCCCACCAATATAATCCAAATAAGAACATGATCAATTCATAAGAAATGCAAAATATATGTGTCATGAAGCCAGCTGAGGATCCCAAGATGAGGAAATAATAAAAACAGAGATATGAGGAGCAGTGGCACAATGAAGTAATGACCACACAACATCCAGGCAAGGAGAAAGTAAATGATGGCAAATGTTAAGCTAATGTTGTTTGTTTAATTTTACCTCTGGACTCATCCAGAAGTGTACAGGAATTCTTCTTTGACTTTCTGCTACTCCCAACAAAGAAGGTTGTCATTACAAGAAAGAGATGGAGCAGGAACAGCAGGAGAGAGGGAGAGAGAGAAAGAGAGAGAGAGACAGACACACAGACAGACAGACACAGAGAGAGACAGACAGAGAGAGAGACAGAGACAGGGAGAGAGACAGAGACAGAGAGACAGAGGCAGAGACAGAGACAGAAAGACAGACAGACAGACAGAGTGAGAGAGAAAGGAGAGGACAGAGACAGAGAGAGTCAGAGAGAGAGACAGAGAGACAGGGAGAGAGAGAGAGAGAGAGAGAGAGAGAGAGAGAGAGAGAGAGAGAGAGAGAATGAGGGTTATGGGATTTAAAGACCTTCCATGCCCCATTGGACTTGCTGATGTAGCAGGAAGGGGCGGAGCAAGAGGAAGTGGAAGCCAAGCTAGAGTTCCTGCTGTGGCTAGCAGTGGTGGTGGTGACGGCGGCAGTGCGAAACCCTTTTTTGAGTCAGCCAGAATTTCTGCTAAGGACTCCTGCTGAGGACTGCCAGGGGCCGGAGCTGCTGGGAGCGCGCTTCTGGGACGCTGGGTGGTTGCTGTGAGTGGGGAGAGGAGGACCTTTGCCTGAGGTAGCCTGTTCTGTTTTAAAGGCTTGAGAATGTGGGTGCTTTCTACTTTATCTACCTGTGCCAATTTCATAACTACTCTGATGGCTTTCACTTTCTGGTTTTGGGACTCAGTCTTTTGGTATCTTAATAAATTTTCTAGCTTATTCCCCCATATAGTAAGCCTGATTTATTTTGTGATGGATAATTATATCAGCATATCTGTAATTTCTATAGGCATTGTGAATATGGCATTGCTGATAGAGAGAGAGAGAGGGAGGGTAGGAGGTAGAAGGAAAGGGAGAGGGAGAGGGAGAGAGGGGGCAAAAGAGGAGGAGAGGGAGGGAAAGAGAGAGAGAAATATTCTGTCTCCTAGAGCCTTTTGTATGCTCACTTAATTTTTATCTCTGTAGTCAATTAATTGCCATTTTATCACCACACAGTAAGAAATAAGAAAATGAGAAAAAATGAACATTCTTAATTGAAGGAAGAGAAAAGAGACTGGAATTATGCAATTCTGGAAATAGGTTAACAAACACTCAACATAGAATGGTAGAAAGTAAAGGACACTGTACATGCTTTAATGACTGGTTCTGCTTTGGTCAGCAACATACAAAACATATAAATGAAATACATAGTAATATTGGGAAGAATTCTAGAAGCTTGGGTTATCAGGGTAAGACATATCAGTAGGGACACAGGAGTTGAATTTCTGAAGGGAATTTTGAAGGGAATCTGGAAGGGAATTGGGGATTTAAAATGGAATTTGAGAACTAGAGGTGAGGAGTAAGTACATTCTAGGATTTGGGTGAAAAGATATGCAGGATAAAATATGGTGGTAGGAGATGAAATTAGATGTATTAGTGAACAAAAAGAGGACCAGCTGAGCTGGATGACAACTAGGTTCTGAGTCTGAGGGGTAGAGAGATACTGGTGCCCTGAATAGTAACAGGAAGATTGGGAAAAGGCAAGGCTTATTATTATCATTATTTTACGGAAAGCAATGATCACTTCAATTTTGGATATTTTAACTTTAACATGTTTGGAAGGTGTCTCCTTTGAGAATTAAGGGGAGTATGTGTAGTAAGATTGATAGAAGTAAACTGGATTCATGTTATAAAGAGTATTGAATGCTACATAGAATAGAATGTTTTTGATCCTTGAACCACTAAGGAGCTGCCAAAGATTATTCAGCAGGTTAGTGGCATTAGCAGAATTCTGCTTTAGGAATTTTAGCTTGATAGCTTGAATCTACTTTAGAGGCTGTAGAAGAGAAGGTGGAGACATTAGAAAGACAAACCAATTAGAAGGCTATTCCAACAGTCCAGGCAAGAGATGATTCAGCCTGAACTGAAATGTTGACAATATGAATAAAAAGAAGAAGATGGATGTAAGAAGCATCATGAATATGTGTGGGGGAGAGGCAGAACTTATAAGACTTAGCAATTGATTATATAAAAGTAGTGAGTGAGAGTTTAAAAGTCAAGATTGACTGAAGTGCCAAAACTGGTGTATTAGTATGATAGTTATTCCCTCAATAGAAATAGGAAAAAAAATATATGATAAGGGCTAGGTTTAGGGGGAAATAGAAATAATTCTGTTGTGGTTTTGCTGTTTTTTACATATTGAGTTTGAGAGGGCTAAGGGATATCTAGGTGGAAATGTCTGAGAAGCAATTGGAGCTGTGAGGCTAGAGTTCAAAACATAATGAACCTGGACATATAAGAATCATCTATACAGAGATGTTTATTAATCTGATAGGTACTGATGAGATCAATGAGAAAAAGTTGCAGATTGAGAAGAGAAACCTTGCCAGGGTGCCATTTACTGAACCCTCAACTAATTGACTAACTCTACTTCCAAACACATATGCCAATTTAAATTTCTATTATTCTCTCCCATCTAAAAAAGAGGCCATAAAGATGTGTTTAGGGGTGGGAAAATGAACAACCATCCAATCAGGGAGACTAAGAAAGAATGGACAAACAAGTAAGGGGAGACCAAGAGAGAACATGACCAAAACTCAGAGGAAATAAAAGGAAAGTCCACAGTTTTGAATGTTATTGATAAGCCAAGAAGGGGAACTGAGAAAAGAGAATTGAATGGAAGCTAGATTTCAAAGGGTTGAGGAGGGAGAAGGAGAAAAGAAAAGTGTAGATAGCTTTTTGTTCTAGAATTATGAATATGAAAAGGAGATGGAATAGAAAATGATAAATGGAGGGGATCTAATGGTCAAGTGAAGTGTATTATTATTATTATTATGTTTTGGTCTTTGATGAGTATTTTTTTTTTAAGTATGAAGGTGTAGGAATCAAGGAAGGTGCCAGTAGATTATATTTTTAATATGTCAAAAAACTGACTAAATAATGAATGAATGTTAAATTTTTGTGCACTCACTGATTTTATTTCTCTTTCCTATTAGCAAATCTTGTTTTCAGACTCTAATAATCCCATGGTTCACTACTGTCATTTCCTTTGTACTAACCACCCAGCTTCAAAGTTCCACATGCTAAAAAGTCCTCTAGACAATACTGCTACCAGCATTTCCTGTGATTATTTCATTTATGTCATTCTTTTAGTCATGTATGTTTCATGGTTTCCTTTATTCTTCTGAACAAATGCAATAGCCTAATTATCCTCTTTCAACTGCTCCACTAGCTGGTCCCATCTTCACATTTCTATTTTATTCCCAAACCTGATCCACTTGGCTCTCCAGACAGCCTTGCCTTATGTAAGGTTCTTCTGCCTTTACCAAGATAATGTTCTGGGCATCACATTGATCAAATCATTGTCCTCTTAAATGAAGTTTTCAACACCTAAAACTAATTTCATAAACCTCCAGACTTCATTGACATATTGGATGCCATTGCAAGGACAATCCAATATAGTGGGAAAAGCTCTAGATTAGGAGCTAGTACAGGAGACCTTGGATTCCAATTATTCCACTTAAAACTCTTCTTTGAGAAAGGTATGGGGGTGGCTAGGTGGCTCAGCAAGTAAAGCACCAGCCTGGAATCAGGAGGACCTAAGTTCAGGTCCAGCCTCAGACCCTTAACACACACACACACACACACACACACACACACACACACACTAAAACAAAACTAGGCATGTAACCTCGGGCAAGTTACTTAACCCCAATTGCCCTCCAAAAGGCAAAAATAAAAAAGAAAAAGGTATGTAATCTCTCTCCACTATGGTTTCTTCATAAATAAAATGAAGGACTTGTTCTTAATGATCTCTAAGTTCCTTTCCAGTTTTAATATATAATCATATTATATATTAAATTATATATAAATATTATTAAATATATATTATATATAATATATTATATATAAATATCATTTAATTATATATATATATATATAAATCAGATTAATATGTAATCCCATAACACTATGTCAAATAAATAAGAGAATACTGCTTGGGCAAGGAATGATAGCTAAACAACTGTTTGTGTAGACTTCCTGATTTTATTCTTTATTCCTTGTAGTTTTTATTGTTGGTGGTGGTGTTGTCAGGGGCTACAGGGAGAAAGGACAATGAGTTGGGAAAATTGGTAAAAAAGAGAGAATGTAAAAAGTGAAAAAGCAATAAGGAAAAATAATGAGAGGTGTTGGAGAGAGAGAAAAGGAAAAAGGTATAACTTCTATTGAAAGGAAATAGATGGAAAAATGGTTTTCTGCCCCTTTATGAGAGAGGAAAAATAATTCTACCAGAAAGAGGATAAGTTTATGATTACAGAGTGGAGGGAATCAGATAAGGGAGAGTTCAGTTTTTTCTCCAATAAAAAATAATTTCCTTCTCATAACAATATTCTCCCTAGAAAGGTTACTATACAGTTAAGATATAAATATACAGGATTCACATTTTTAACCTAAGTACAGAATGTAACCATCAGGGATTTCAGAAAGATTCTGATTGCATCAGTTTGGCCTAACACATTGTCATCACAGCACATGTTTCCTAATTGAATAACATATTTCTAACAAGATTCACATTTTCAGTCGATTAATTCACTCTGTTACCATTACTATGTCCAGGCTTCTGATGTCAGATATTGCTAATACATTTCCTGACTACATCCAGGGGCTCTGGCATGTTTAACACTTTCAATCCATATATCTATTCTGCACCTTTATATCTGATAGTAAACTGCATTATAATGATATTGATATTATTTCAGATACTTTCTCAACTACTCAATTATCATGAACCAAAATGACATACAGATATAGAACACATTCATTCTCCTACTCAGAATGTGAGGATAAATAAATAGAATCACATAAGCAAACAGGAGGCCCTTTACTTATATTTTCATAGCAGAGAGTTGGGAAAGGAGACAAATTTCTTTAGTACATATGGATAGGATAGCTTGAGTATACTTCTTTACATCTATGTCTAGTCTGATGTTCACATTTCCCAAAGGAGGGGCATTTGAGATAGGAGATAACTGTGGAGGAACCTATTAGCATAATATATCCATATGGACAAAAACACTATAATACTCCCCCTGCACACACAAACACCCCCCATCGAATTCACTCATCAGATCATTTGGGATCATATGAGTTAGAATGGACATTGAAAATCATGTACACCGCTTTTTTTCCCCTAGCTCTGCGAGGCCTGCAGGTCTGTGCTGAGGGCACAGGTCTCATTCAGCAGGATGGGGGTTGTTAAAGTTGTAAAGAATAAGGCCTACTTCAAGCTGTACCAAGTGAAGTTCTAGAGAAGGCGAGAGGGGAAACCGGATTATTATGCACGGAAACGCCTAGTGATGCAGGATAAGAACAAGTATAACACCCCGAAATACCGCATGATCGTCCGGGTCACCAACACGGACATCATCTGCCAGATTGCTTATGCCCGTATAGAACGGATATGATTGTCTGTGCAGCTTACGCCCATGAATTACTAAAGTATGGTGTGAAGGTTGGCCTGACAAATTATGCTGCCGCTTACTGCACAGTCCTGCTGCTGGCCCTCAGGCTTCTTAACACATTACCATGGACAAGATCTATGAAGGTCAGGTGGAAGTGACTGGAGATGAGTACAATGGGGAAAGCATCGATGGTCAGCCCAGTGCTTTTACATGCTACCTGGATGCAGGTCTTGCCAGAACTACCACAGGAAACAAAGTCTTTGGGGCCCTTAAGGGAGCTGTGGATGGGGGTCTGACTATTCCTCACAGTACCAAATGCTTCCCTGGGTATGATTTGGAAAGCAAGGAACTCAATGCTGAAGTACATTGTAAACACATCATGGGCCAAAATGTTGCAGATTATATGCCCTATTTCATGGAAGAACATGAAGATGCATATAAAAAGCAATTCTCACAGTACATAAAGAACAACATAACTCCTGACGTGATGGAGGAAATGTACAAGAAAGCTCATGCTGGTATACGGGAAAATCCAGTGTATGAAAAGAAACCCAAGAGAGAAGTTAAAAAGAAAAGATGGAACCGCTTCAAAATGTCCCTTGCCCAGAAGAAAGATCGGCTTGCTCAGAACAAGGCGAGTTTCCTCACAGCCCAGGAGAAGGCAGCTGATAGTTAAAATATCAAAATCTGTAATTTTCTATGAAGATTTTCAGATTAAGACAATAAATATTCAACATAAAAAAAAATCATGTACTCCAATCCTTATTTTGGAGATAAGGAAATGGAGGCTTAGAGAGATGAGGTGACTCTCACAAAATCATATAGGTAGTAAGTGGCAGATCCTAGATTCCAAATTATATCTATTTATAGTAAATACAATGCTCTTTCTTGATGAGGCCAAAACTCAGACAAATATGTTGAAGTTACAGGTGCAGCGTTGGAGGGAAAGGGAAGTGGAATTGGAGACAAACATATAGTGAATTCTCAACAATTAGTGCTTTTCCAGGACAGAATAGGTGTTTCTAAAAGATATTTATTTCCTTTTCTCTACAGGTTCTCAGTCAATGGACAGAATTTATAGAGTGAATCCACAGGTCACGTAGTATTTTGCCTCAATCATAACTTTCTTTGATGTGTCTCTTGTAGCATAAAAATATTTATATAACTTACTTGACTCCAATTCCCATTAATCTGTAATGTTTTTAAAGGCAGGATCTCTACTATTTCTATTTCTGTATCCCTTCATACATTATCTTGTGTGATAGTAATGGCAATTAAAGATTCCCCTGTATTGGCTTGGTTTTCAAATTGATTGTATTAAAACCCAGAGTTTGTTAATCCCACCTGTGGGATGGGCTTGTTGATGTGAAAAGAAAGTCCTGAAGTGGGAGGAGCTGGTGATGTAGATTTGGAGAGACAAGAGAGAGGCGGAAGTTCTTTTTGGAAGCAGCACCTCGTGGAGAGAGAGAGACTAAGAGATTGCTGGTGGCCGCTTTGAATTGCCCTGGACTTTTGAGACCTGCCCCCCTGAGCTGCCAAGGACTGAGGAGACATGGCTGTTTTGCTGGTACTTTGTCTGTCTGTTTTGATGTTATTTTGCCAGATTTGTCCACTGGTGAAAGACTGTCCTGTTGAAGAAGTCCTGGAACCTGGCATTTGGTTAAGAAGGCCTGAGACTGTCCTGCAGACAGAGAGTGAATACTGTCCACTGGTGAGGGACAGTACTGTTGTTGCAGGGGTCTGGAGACTGTCCGGCAGACAGAATGAATACTGTCCACTGGTGAAGGACAGTGCTGTTGTTGCAGGGGTCTGGGAGCCTTTCTGTTGGTTCAGAAGCCCTGAAGAAGGATTTTCTTGTTGTATGTTTACAGAAATCCTGGGAGAGGGCTTTGCTAATGTGTTCAGGGGTTCTAGGACTGTTCTACAGACAGAGGATAAATTCATGAAGGGACTGGCAATGTATCTTATGGCCTTGCTAAGCCTTGTCTCCCCAGGAACTAAGATTGCTGAGAACTTGCCTCGTGTCAAGATGAAGAAAAGACCTCCATTTGGGTATTAAGTGCTGTGTTTAAACTTGATGTAACTCTGGGGTAGATTCAATTGTGATCCTAGGGGTGGGGAACTTTTGACCTTATTGTGCTCTGTGATTGACAAATGAAGGTACTTTACCTATGTTTGGAAAATAATCTCCATTTGAGAAGAGGGGCTTTGTGGTGGACTTAATTAAGGTATAGCCTAGGGGTGGAGAAGTATTTGGAACAGAGACTTTGTAATTGATTGAATGATTGGAAAGTCCTGGGGTGGGGTAGGCCTTGGAGATTATTTAATCACACTTAGTAAATGCTGTATTTTGAATGATGTCATGTTTTGATCTTCTCTGTTCTGGGTTTGTTACTGAATAAAATAGAGAGCACCTATGCTGGTATTTTGAACCTGGGAAGTTGCCTTTCCTTGGCATTACATTTCTGTCTGCCGGACAGTCTCCAGACCCCTGCAACAACAGTACTGTCCCTCACCAGTGGACAGTATTCACTCTCTGTCTGCAGGACAGTCTCAGGCCTTCTTAACCAAATGCCAGGTTCCAGGACTTCTTCAACAGGACAGTCTTTCACCAGTGGACAAATCTGGCAAAATAACATCAAAACAGACAGACAAAGTACCAGCAAAACAGCCATGTCTCCTCAGTCCTTGGCAGCTCAGGGGGCAGGTCTCAAAAGTCCAGGGCAATTCAAAGCGGCCACCAGCAATCTCTTAGTCTCTCTCTCTCTCCACGAGGTGCTGCTTCCAAAAAGAACTTCCGCCTCTCTCTTGTCTCTCCAAATCTACATCACCAGCTCCTCCCACTTCAGGACTTTCTTTTCACATCAACAAGCCCATCCCACAGGTGGGATTAACAAACTCTGGGTTTTAATACAATCAATTTGAAAACCAAGCCAATACAGGGGAATCTTTAATTGCCATTACTATCACATCTTGTATATAGAATACATATGCTAAATGGTTAACTGAATTAAGTTTGTGAGTTGGGATAAGCGATCTCTCAGGTTCCACAGTTTAAAGATTCTGATTTCATTAATAAAGGAGAGAAAAGAAAGCATCTAATTACTTCTATTCTCTTTTAAATTTTTTATTGATTTATTTGTTTTTAGTTTTCAAGATTCACGTATATAAGATTTTGAGTTATACATTTTCTTGCCCCCCTTCCAATCCCTCCTCCCCAAGACAGTTTGTAATCTGATATAGGCCATGTATATACAATCATATTAAATGTATTTCCAAATTAGGAATATAGAAAAGAAGAATTAGAACCAAAGGGGAAAACCACAGGAGAGGGGAAAAAAGGAAAAACAGTATATTTCAATCTCCATTCAGACTCAATAATTCTTTCCATGGATGTGGATAGCATTTTCCATTATGAGTCACTTGAAATTGTCTTATATCATTGTATTGCTGAGAAGAGCTAAGTTTATCAAAGTTGGTCATTGCACAATGTTGCTGTTACTGTGGACAATGTTCTCCTGGTTTTGCTCACTTCACTCAACATCAGTTCATGTAAATCTTTCCAGGTTTTTTTCTGAAATCCAACTGTTTGTTATGTCTTTTATCCCAAGAGTATTTGTTCAGCTTGTCCGACATTGATCCCCTCAATTTCCAATTCTTGGTCACAACAAAAAGAGCTGCTATAAATATTGTTGTACATGTGCGTCCTTTACCCATTTTTATGATCCCTTTAGGATACAGTACTAGAAGTGGCATTGCGGGGTCAAAGAGTATGCACATTTTTATAACCATTTGTGTATGGTTCCAAACTGCTCTCCAGAATGGTTTGATCAGTTCATAACTCCACCAGCAGTGCATTAGTGCTGCAATTTTCACCACATCTTCTCCAACTTTTATCATTTTCCTATTTTGTCATGTAAGCCAAGCTGATGGGTGTGATGTGGTACCTCAGAGTCCTTTGAAATTGTATATCTATAATCAATAGTGATTTAGAACATTTTTATATGACTATAGATAGTTTTAATTTCTTCATCTGAAAACTACCTGTTCACATCTTTTAAAAAAAATAACATCTATTTTTAGTTTTCAACATTCACTTTCATAAGTTTTACATTTTCTCCACCTCCCCTTGCTTGCCCCAGCTCAAGACAACATGTAATCCAATACAGACTCTGCATGTACATTCTTATTAAACAATTTTGCACATTAGCCATGCTGTATAGAAGAATTGGAATGAATGGGAGGATCCAAGAGAAAGAAAAAAGAAAATAAAAAAGAGAGCAAATACTATGCTTCAATCTGCATTCAGACTCCATGATTCTCTTGCTGGATATGGATAGGCTTTTCCATCATGAGTCTTTTGGAGTTGTTTTACACCCTTGCATTGCCGAGAAGAGCTAAGTCTATCAGAGTCAGTCATCTCGCAATGTGGCTGTAATTGTGTACGGTGTTCTCCTCATTGTGCTCACTTCACTCAGCATCAGTTCATGTAAGTCTTTTCAGGTTTTTCTGAAATACAACTGCTAATTATTTTGTATAACAAAATAGTATTCCATTACATTCATATACCACAACTTATTTAGTCATTCCACAATTGATGGCCATCCCCTCAATTTCCAATTCTTGCCCACCAAAAAAAGATCTGCTATAAATATTTTTGTATGGATGGATCCTTTTCTCACTTGTATGAACTTTTTGGGATATAGTCCTACTAGTAGTATTGCTGAGTCAAAGGGTACACACATTCCATAGCCCTTTGGCCATATTTATAAATTGTTCTCCAGAATGACATTTGACCATTTGTCAACTGGAGAATAACTTGTATTCTTATAAATTTGACTCAATTCTCTATGTATTTTAGAAATGAGTCCTTTATCAGAGATGCTGGCTGTAAAAACTGTTTCTCAGCTTTCTGCTTCCTTTCTAATCTTGGTTGTATTGACTTTTTACAAAAGCTTTTCAAATTAATGTAATCAAAATTATTCATTTTGCATTTCATAATGTTCTCTATCTCTTGTTTGGTCATAAATTCTTCCATTATCCATAAATCTAACAGGTAAACTCTTTCTTGCTCTACTATTTGCTTATAAAATCAGCCTTTTTATCTGTCTTGTACCCATTTTGATATTTTTTACAAGAATAAAAGGCATTCCGCAATTGATAAATGGTCAAAGGATATGAACAGCATTTTCAGAGGAAGAAATTGAAGCTGTTTGTAGTCATATGAAAAAAATGTTCTAAATCACTATTAATTATCGAGATGCAAATCAAAACAACTCTGAGGTGCCATGTCTCACCTATCAGATTGACTAACATGGCAAAAGAAGAAAATGATAGTTTTGGTGAGCATGTGGGAATGTTGGAACACTAAGTAATTGTTGTTGGAGCTGTGATTTGATCTAACAATTCTGGAGAGCAATTTGGAACTATGTTACAGCCTGGTACCTTTACTATGTGTGTATCCCTCTGATTCAAGTGTGTTTCTTGTAATGGATGTATTATATTGTAGGATTATAGTTTTTAATCCAGTCTGCTATACACTTTGTTTTTTTATGAATGAGTAAATATCATTCAAATTAACAATTATGATTATTAACTTTGTCTTTCCATCCTATCCCCTCCCCATTTTTCTCTCCCATTTTTTTCTTTTCCTCCTGACCAGTATTTTGCTTCTTACCACTACCTGCCTCAAACTGCCCTTCTTTCTATCAGCCCCCTTCCTTTTACTTTACCCTATCCCTTACTTCTTCTCTGCCTTCTTCCTTACCTTCTCTCTACCACTTCCCTTTTTTCCCCCTTTCCCCTCCTAGTTCCCATAGGGTAAGATAGATTTCTATGCTCAAGTGAGTGTGCATGTTATTCTATCTTTGAACCAAATCTGATAAGAGTAAGGTTCAAACAATGCTTACCTCCCTCCATTCTTTCTTTCTACGATAATAGATATTTGTGGTTCTTCATGTGAAGTAATTTACTCTTTTCTGTCTCCTCCTTAACTCTTCTCCCAGTATAATTCTTTTTTATCCCTTTAATTAATTATAATTTTTTTTCAGATGCTTTATTAACTTCTGGTTTACATCATTAATTTCCACCAGATTTTGAGTTACAAATTTTTTTTCCCATTTTTCCCTTACCCACCACCCCAAAATATCAGTCCCACAGGTTATTTCCTCCTACAATCTGCTCTCTCTCTCATATCTTCTTCTATACTGCCTTCGACTTTTCCAGTAAGGTATGGTGGATCTCTTTGCCCCAATGCCTGTATATCTTATTTCCCAATTGCATGTAAAATGATATGAATAATTATATTTATATATTTGTAAGCATTTCATTTTAAAACATTGAATTCCAGATTCATTCCCTTCCTCCCTTATCATCCATCCTTACTGGGAAAATAAGCAATTCAGTATAGGTTGTACATGTGTAGCTATGCAAAACATTACCATAGTAGATATATTGTAAAAGACTGAGTATATTTCCCACCCTCCTATCCCACCTCCCACTTTTTCTATTCTCTACTCTGATCCTGTCCCTTTTAAAAAGTGGGTGCTTTCAATTTCCCTGCCCCATGCCTGCCCTCCCTTCCATTATCCCCCCACTCATCCTCTTTCCCCCTACCCTCTTGTAGGGTGAGAAACACTGTTTAGTGTGTATGTCATTCCCTCCCTGAGCAAAATTTGATGAAAATTAGGTTTTTCCTTTTTGCCTTCCTGTTCTTCCCCTCCATTGTAACCATTTTCCCTTTACTCTTCTATATGAGATAGTTTACCCCATTCTGTCTCTCCCCATCTCCTCTCATTATGTTCCTCTCTCAACTCTTAATTTCACCTTTTAAATATCATCCCTTCCTATTAAATTGGTTCTGTGCCCACTATGTATAGCTGTAAATATATATATATATATACATATATATATATATGTATATATATATATAATTTCTATTCCCTTCAACCATTTTCATAATGAGAAATGTTTCATCAGTTACAATTGTCACTTTTCAATGTAGGAATGTAAATAATTCAACTTTGATAAGTTCCTTATGATTTCTGTACCCTGTTTACCTTCTCAAGCTTCTCTTGCTTCTTGTATATGAATGTCAAATTTTCTATTCAACTCTGTTTTTTTCAATCAAGAATGCTTGAAAGTCCTCTATTCCACGGAATGACCACATTTTACCCTGAAACATGATACTCAGTTTTGCTGGGTAGGTGATTTTTGTTTTTAATCCCAGATCCTTTGGCCTCCGGAATGTCATATTCCAAGCCCTTTGATCCCTCAGTGTAGAAGCTGCCAGATCCTGGGTTATCCTGATTGTGTTTCCACAATATTCAAATTGTTTCTTCCTGGCTGCTTGTGATATTCTCTCCTTGATCTGGGAATTTTGGAACCTGGCTATAATATTCCTAGGAGTTTTCTTGGGGGGATCTTTTTCAGGAGGTCATCAGTGGATTCTTTCAATCTCTATTTTGCCCTCTGGTTCTAAAGCATCAGGGCAGTTTTCCTCAGTCAGGCTGTTGACTCTCATTTCATAATTTTCTTACATGGTTCTCATTTCTCTTCCCAATTTTCCCTACACTTCTCTTATTTGTTTCTTAAGGTCCTCTATGGCCTTTAACCAGCTCATATTTTTCTTGGAAGCTTTTGGTGTAGGAGTTCTGACTTTAATGTCTTCCTCCTGTTCCATGCTTTGATTCCTTTGGCCCCCAAATACGAGTCTAATGTTGAATTGCTTTGCTTGGTTTGCTTCCTTTGCCTGCTCATTTCGCCACTCAATTACTTGACTTTTGGGCTTTTTGCCACAGGAGGACTCTGCTACCAGATGGGAGCTTTTGTACCAAATGCTGGGGTTTTCTCAGCTGCCACAGGTGGTGCCCTCTCTAAGGTCTCCACACACTCTGGCAAGCTGGTCACACACCACAGGACCTCCACACTAGACTGCAATCCATATCCAAGCAGGTTAAAGCAAGAGCAATTACCCCTCAGACTGGTCGCTTGGTCCCTCTAAAATCTGCAGGCCAGGAGCTGAAGCTGCCATGTGGGGTGCCTGAACAGCCACCACTTCTCAGGGGCTTCTCACCCCTGGGGCAAAAGCCAAAGCTCTACGAACTACTGGATCCCAAAGTCCACACTGCACTGACCTCTCACTTTGTCCTTTGAATCTATGTGTTGATAATTCTGCAAAAGGGCACAGCTGCTGGTGATCTAGAGTCCCTCCAGCCCATGGTTGGTCAGGCCTGCCCTGGGGCTAAAACCTTGTACTGGGTCTGGGCTCATCTCCCAGAGCACTGCTCTGGCCAATACCTGTCCACCTGCCGGTTTGTCCTCAGGAGTTTTGCTACCTTCTGTCATTTTGTGGGTTTTGTAGCTCCAAAGTTTTTCAGAATCCCCTTTTACATGAATTGGGGGAGGTGGAAGCTGCTAATTAATTATTTTTTTAGCATCATTTCAAACTCTACTTATACCTATACCCTCTCTGTCTATATATATTCTAAATATCATAATAAATATAGAGTTTTTTTTAAGATACAGTTTTCAAGAGTCACAAATTTCATCTTCCCATGTAGGGATGTAGACAATTTACCCTTATTGGATAACATTTTCTTGATTCCTTTTTAAATTTTTTTATGCATCCCTTGAGTCTTGTATTTGAAAATTAAATTTTCTGTTGAGCTCTGGTCTTTTCATCATTAAAGTTCAGAAGTCCCCTATTTCAATGAAAAGCCATCTTTTCTCCTGAAAGATTATGCTGAATTTTGCTGGATAGCTGATCCTTGGTAGTAATCCAAAAATCTTTTGCCTTCCATAATATCATATTCTAAGACCTCTGATCCTTTAATGTAACAGCTTCTAGGTCCTGTGTAATACTGACCATGGTTCCATGATATTTAAATTCTTTCTGTTTGCAGTATTTCCTCCTTGAACTGATAATTCTGGAATTTGGCTGTAATGTTCCTTGAGTCTTTCATTTTGTAATCTCTCAGGAGGTTATCAGTGTATTCCTTCAATGACTATTTTACCCTCTGGTTCTAGGACTTCAAGGCAGTTTCCTTTGATAATTTCTTGAAAGATGCTGTCCAGATTCTTTTTTTTAATCATCATTTTCAGGTAGACCAATAATTCTTAAATCACCTCTCCTGGATCTATTTTCCAGGCCAGTTTTTTTTCCAATGAGGTATTTTATATTTATTTCTATTTTTTCTTTTCTTTGCTTTTAACCAATTTTTGATGTTTCATGGAGTCATTAGTTTCCACTTGTCCAATTCTATTTTAAGGAATTGTTTTCTTCAGTTAACTTTTTTTTAACCTCCTTTTGCATTTCACTGATCATGCTTTTTAAGGAGTTGTTCTCAGTAGATTTTGGTACTTCCTTTTCCATTTGGTCAATTGTACTTTTTAAAGATTTATTATGTTCAGTCTATATTCATTCCTTTTCCAAGCTATTTACTCCTTCTTGCCTACCTCTAATTTCTTTTCTCAATTTTTCTCCTTTTTTATTTGACTTTTAAACTCCTCTTTGAGCTCTTCCATAAAGGTTTTTTGGGCTTGTGCCCAATTCATATTTCTCTTTGAGGTTTCAGATATAAGTATATTGGGGAAACCTGCTCTCCAGTACACGTGTTTTTTCTCAGAGCTGGAATCTACCAGTTCCCTTGCCTATGCTAAGGCACACGAGGGGTCCTGGTGTTGGCATTTGCCTGCTCCATCACACTGAAGCTCAGGATCCTCACTGGTTTGCCGAGAAGGGGCTTGACATGGCTTGCTAAGATACTTCTTGTCCTCAAATGCACTCCCCCTTTATCGTAGTGAGACATATCTTTCTGATCCTCCAAATTTCATAGGCTAAGATACTGGATCACCCTATTTTTCTACCGGCTCTGCTGTTCCAGGATTTTTCCTGGGGCACTTTTTTAAGAGGTCATAAAGGAAGAGGGACAGGGATTTTCTGCTTATTCCTCCATCTTGGCTCTTAAAAGTCCATATAATTATCTCTATTCTCATGAGAATACTTAGCTAAAGTCTTCTGTTGAGACTCCTCTGAGTAGTATGATATCTGGCATCAGAGAAGGAAGCCATCTATTGGTTCAATATTTAGTCCTGGTAGTAGAGACAAGTGACAGAAAGGAAAAGTCCTGCAGAGACTGTCTGAGCAACTTGCCCAGCAGAGACTATTTCCAAGTAAAAGTGATATAAGGAAGCATGAGGAAACCAAAAGATGACAAAGGACATTTAAGCCTTATAGTATCAGAGTTGCTCAATCCTTCATTTCTCTCTGACTTTCAGAACATATTTTTCTACAATGTCTAACAGCTTTCCCATCCTGGAAGCTAACTTTGCCCTATCTTTTAACAGCCTTCTCAACCAGATCTTTCCCTGTCTTCCCACTACATAAATGTTATCTTTGTGAACTCTTATCAATATCTTGAGATAGAGAAAGTGGTTTATCATCCCTTCCTTTGATTGTTCCTTTTCTCCATGAACTACTATTTTGAGGAAGGGTACCCAGACCAGAACTGTTCCCTCTTTCCTTCCTATCTGGGCCTTTTCTCAACCCTCTGGATTTCATTCTCCATCATTCTCCTATGAACAGGCACCCTTCTTTCCTCTCTTTTCAGTTTCCTTTTATGTATTTTCTTTTCCCCATTAGAATGAAAGTTTCTTAAAAGCAGGGACTGTCTTTTTGTTTCTATTTGTATCCCAAATATTTTGGGATATGATGTTAATGTTATGTGCCCATCACAGAACAAGAATTTAATAAATGCTAGTTGATTGGTTTATTTATTAAGAAATGGGCAGGGAGCTAAGTGATCTATAGTCACTATTTTTCATAACATTATTTTGCCATGCATATCAAATCAATGTTTTATACTTGAAATATATAATACTTTGCTATAAAACATATTCAAATTAAAACAATAAATATTTGAATTAGTTATTCATATAATTTAGTTTAAAAAACTATTGGAAAAATTGAAGTGCCAAAACTTGAATTGACTAAATTCCCTCTATGCATTGATCCATATGAGGAGATTTTTAATCTACCTCTTAACCATTCTGCCTACAGAGACTTTGTTTTTGTGGATTAATCTAGATATCTTGGTGATAGATACCTTGGACTCTGCTTCTTCAGGTATATTTGTGACTCCTAAGTAGTAAGTTTATTATTAGTATTATTAATCCAACTTGATATTCACATAAGTCTTTGAGATTTCTGGGAAGAAAGACATTTATTGGGGTTATCTTATTTGAGGCTCATGACAACCTGGCAAGGTAAATACTTAGAGGCATATTTAAGGCATCTTCTATTTTGACTCCGAGTCCAGCAACTGCACACTCTAGCAAGTTAGTAGGTCAACTAACGTTCTCCAAACAGAAGCAATGAAGGGAATAAAAATGAAAATAATTGGGTATGTTTTTCAAAATAGCATTCAGTGTCTGGCAAATGGCCTGGAATTTCATGTGGTTGTTATAAGTTGGAATGATTTCCTTGTGATCTTAAAGAGCTAAAACATGTGAATCTAACTGACTACCAAAGAGGGATTAAGACACTCAAAATAATTTAGTTTACTGAGAACGAACATAAACTCCCGTATAATATTCCTATTTATAAAAAGTATTAGCAAATAACACTTTAAAACAACTATCTCTCTTCTTCCACTCCAAAACACACACACCCACATACACACACAACACACACACCACACACACATGCACACAAACAGAAGAAAACTAATATCTGTTTTTCATTTGATAACTTTAATATTTACCAACTCATCCAAATTTCTTATATTCCTAGGGCATATGGATGACTTTTTTTTCATGCAAGCCTCTAATATAATTTTAGAAACACAAGGAAGGGCACACAATATAGCAATTTTCACCTTATGAAGAATAAATACTCTAGAATTGAGTTGACCATTTTGTTACACTTATAAAGTAAGCCATTATGTTATTCCCCTACACACAATCTAAAATACATCTTTCCTTCTTTCTACTTCACAGTGATTCTAACACAATGTCATTATATGACCCTGAGAAAAAGAATTAACCTTCACCTTTTTCTCAAAATCTAAAGTATCTCTAAATGTTCAATAAACAATTCAAAATTTAACACAGTTTTATTAAATACCTCTGATGTGTATGGCACTGTGCTGCATTTATTTTTGTTGAAAGGATAAGAATAGGAATCCTTAACCTCAGCATTACAATCAAGAGGATCAGTGGTGGGGATGAGGTGATATTAAGAACATTAAAAACAAGACAAAGTTAAAAAAGAATATTCTGAGAGACTCAAACATGGAGAAATCAGGTCAAATTATGATGATAATGAATGTTTGTAGAGGAAATGACACCAGTGTGGGACATAAAAATGCATAAAGGATATTGATAGGTAGATATAAGAAGATTATCAGAATACAACAATGTAGAAGAGGGCATGTTGAGACTTAGGAGATAAAGAACAGTCATTCTGATTGGGAAATAGGATACATGAAAAGGATGGGAATGAGATAAATATGGAAAGGAAGACTGGAGTCTAGTTGTGGAGGATATTGAATGCCAAGATCAGTCATTTATAATTTCTTAAATAGATAATAAAGAATCACTTCATTTTTGTTCAAATTTTTTAAATAATGGATGGATGAAAGTAGTAATTTAAAATTCTATGGGCAATGTGGCAAAGGTCAATTTTGAAACTGGATAGATTCAAATCAAAAAGGACAGCTGAGGCATTGTGATGTAATGAAAAAACTGGTAGTCATCCAGCCACTAAACAAGAATTTATTAAGTTTTTATTATGTGCCAGGCACCCTGCTCAAGTGCTGCCTAGAGTTATAAAGAAAGGCAAAATATCACCATTGCTCTCAAGGAACTCAAATTTTGAGGAGGAAAACATGATAACAGTAACAGCTATGTACAAACATGTACATACATATGTATATATTATGCATATACACCTTCACATATATATTACATATATGTATATGGAGATACTCAACAAAGGAAACACCTGAGTATTAAAGAGGATAAAAAAAGTCTTTTTGCAGAAGATAGAATTTTACATGATAACTGAAAGAAGCCAGGGAATCTATGAGGCAGAAATAAGAAAGGAAAGACTTCTAGGAATGAAGGAGCATCAGAAAAAAATGCACAGAGTAGGGAAATGAAGTGTTTTGTTCAAGGAACAGTACCATCAATTTCACTATATACATGGCAACAGGAAGTCAAATGTTAGAAATCTAATATGATTATAGGCAATAGGTTATGAAGGGCTAAAACCAGAGGAATATATATTTGATCATGGCAATAATAGTGATCCACTGGAAATTTTTGAAGAACAGAGGTGACATGATAAGACCTGAGTTTATTAATATTGATTTGACAGGATAGACCAGAGTGGTGAGAGATTTGAGGATGGAATCCCAATCAACAGACTTTTGCAGTAATCCAGGGGTGAGGTGATAAAGTCCTACAAAAGGGTGGAGGCAGTGTCAGAGGAGTTTGTGTTTAAGAGATGCTAAGGAGTAGAACCTGGAAATCATTGGATATGGTGGGCTTGGTTGGTGAGGGGAATAGAGTGATGAGTCAAGAATGACACTGAATTGTGAAACCTGGGTGACTCTCAGACCCACCACTTTAATAAGAAAATTAAAAGAAGGGAGGCTTGATAAACATAAGGTTAGAGGGGCACGATAATGCCTTTCAGTTTTAGTCATGTTGAGTTTAATATGTCTGCTGGACATTACTTTGCAATGTATAATTATCAATTGTAGATTTAAGTCAGAGTTTCAGAGAGAGATTACATATATATTAATAGAACTAAAAATCATCAGAGTAGAGAAATATCATAGAGGTAGAAGAAAAGAAGACCCAGGACAGTGCTTTGGGAATGGCCATACTTACATGGCAGAATGTGGAGAATTATTCAGGAAAGGAAATTGAGAAAAGCTGGCTGGAGCATTAACTATAGATGAACTCAATGAGTTTAGCCCAAAAAGGCAGTAGGGACATAGGACAATCACTAGTAGAGATTAATATATTGAGAGTTTTAAGGATAGAGGAGATGTGAGTGTGTTTTCAGGAAACAGAAAAGAGGCCATTATATAGGTAGAGAGTGAAGATAAGTGAAAGGGAGGAGATAATAGTGTCAGTGTGCTAGAGAAGAAAGAATGGAAAGTGATTACTTGTGCATTTAGAGGGAATTGATTTTGTAGGGACAATGTACACTTCTTTATGGGAGACAGAAAACAATGTGAAGATAGAGACAGAAGGAATCTGGGTAATGCGAGATGAAAAGGTAAGAAGAAGAGGGGGTCCTTGCTGAATTACTTCAAAACTTATATTCAAATCTTAGCTCTGATTACACCTCTGTGTCCTTAAGAAACCTTCAGCTGCCAAGTGAACAGATGTCATTAGTGATAGTAAGAGAAGATTCAGGATAATTCTGCACTTTGTATATGACTGATTAAAAGAAAGATAATTTAAGAAAGAACAACATGATTAATTCAGTTGAGAATATGCTGAGTTTATGGTGCCAGGAGGTTAAAAAAGTAGGAAGAGTCAAAATGACTGAGATTTTATTTCTGGATGACTGGGAGAATGAATGTCCCTTCCACAGAAATTGAAAGTCAAGAGGAGACAGGTTTTGTGGGGGAGATGATGAGTTCAAATTTTGACATGTTTGGTGGCAGGATATCCAACAGGAGATTTCCTGTAGGCAATTCTAGATACTGAATTGGAGTTTGAAGGCAAAGTCAAAGATAGAGTCATAAATTTGAAAGTCAGTTCTGCAAAAATTAAGATTGCCAATCATAGCATAGGCAAAAAGGAAGAAAGTCAAAAAGAGCACCTTTGAAGACTGGCCAAATTGGAATTGTATGAGAAGAAAAGAAAGAAGAAAAGGAGATGAAGGAAAATTGGTAAAAAAAAAAAAAAATAGAAGGGGAACCATTAGAAATAGATGAACAGCTTTAAGAAAATCAAGGAAGGAAATACTATCAAGAAGGAGAGAGTTCCCAAGAGTATCTGAAGCTACATAAAGGTTAAGGAGGATGGAAGAACAAAAAAAAGAAAAAAGAGGCTATGGATATATCAATAGCAAAAGTGACTTCAATATAGGATAAATAGAACCATTGTTTAAAAACACAAAATAATTAAATACTTAATTGTTACAAAGTGAAAAGAATCATAATAATGAATCTTTCTAGTTAACAGTGGGTAAAAAGTGGAGGAAAAATAAACTTTAAAGATCCAAAATAATAATTATTTCACTGAATTATTATTTTGTGTTTATAAAGGTCAATTTGAAGACAGTCCCAATGAGTATTATTTCTATCCCTTTCACAAAAATAATTGAAAATATTATTCATTATATTTTTCATTGTCCTCTATGAAAAGACCCTTATGATTAATACATGTCTGGGTTGGTTTCAGGAAAACTCTTTTTAGTAGATGAAAAAATAATTCCATATAGCACTAAGAGCAAGTAGGATGTAGTGGAAATAAGATTGGTTTAAAAAATATAGGATCAGGATTTGGCTCCCTTGACTCTCACTTTATTAGGTGTCATTTTCTGCACATCACTGAATTTCTGGGCCTCAGTTTTCTCATCTGCATAATAAAGTCATTAGTCAGTAAACTGCAATAATACAATCTCTGAAGTCTCCTCTATTACTAAGGAAGCAGAATTTAGCTTTTATTAAAATTTTAAGCAAAGATTATATAATTTTTCTCAATTATACTTAAACACAATTTTTATCATTTTTAAAAATTTTGAGTTCAAAATCTATCCTTTCCCCCTCCTTGAGAAGGCAAACAATTTGATATAGATTATGTATGTGCAGTTATTCAAAACATTTTAACCTCATTAAAAAAGAAAAACCAAACAAAAAGAACAATGAACACACACACATGCTACACACACATGTACACACACACACTTCCATCTACATTCACACTTTACCAGTTCTTTCTCTGGATGTGGATAGCAATTTTCATTATAAATACTTAGGGATTGTCTTAGATTATTACATTGTTGAGAATAGCTGTTATTTACAATTGGTTTTCATGCAATTTTTATGCAAAAATTGTTAGCGTATACACTGTTCTCCTGGTTCTACTCATTTCACTTTGCATCAGTTCATGTATGCCCCCATCTTTCTCTGAAAGCATCCTACTCATGAATTCACATAGCACAATAAGAATCCATCTGAACCATATACCACAACGTTTTCAGGCATTCCCCAACTGATGGTTATCCACTCAAATTCCAATTCTTCACTACCACAAAAAGTTACTTTAAATATTTTTGTATATATAAATTAATTTACTTTGATCTCTTTAAAATACAGACTAGTAGTAGTAGAGGTAGGTCAAAGTGTAGGCACAATTTTATTGCCCTTTGGGATTAATACCAAATTGTTCTCCAGATTGATTGGATATTGATCACAACTTGATCATTAGCACATCAGTGTCTCTATTTTTTTCCATGTCCCCACCAACATTTGTTGTTTTCTTTGTCTGTTATATTAGCCAATCTTACATGTGTGAGGGATTAGCTCAAAGTAGTTATAATTTGCATTTTTTTCGGGGGGGAAGGCAGGGCAATGGGAGTTTAGTGACTTGCCCAAGGTCAGATGGCTAGTAAGTGTTAAGTGTCAGAGATCAAATTTAAACTCAGGTCCTCCAAACTCCAGGGCTGAAGTTCTATTCACAGTACCATGTAGCTGCCACAATTTTCATTTTTCTAATCAGTAGTGATTTAGAATATTGCTTTTTATATCAATGCAGATAGCTTGGCTTTGTTCTTGTGAAAATTGATAATCCATATCCTTTGGCCAAATTCTAATTGGGGAATGAATCATTTCTTTACATTTGACTCCATTCTCTTTATCTGAGAAAGGAGGCCTTTATCAGAAAACTTGCTGTTATTTTCCCAGTAAGTTTTCTGCTTTCATTCTAACATTGGCTTCATTGTACAAAATCTTTTTAATTCAAGGTAATAAAAATTTTCCATTTTACATAGTATAATGCTCTTTATCTCTTGTTTGGTCATAAGCTTTTCCCTTTTGAATATATGTTTAAATATTCCACATATCCCTAATTTGCTTCTGAAATCATTTTTATGTCTAAATCATGTATCCATTTTAAACTTGTTTTGGTATACAGTGTGAGATGCTGGTTCACACCTAGTTTCTGACAAACTCCTTTCTAGTTTTATTATGACAATTTTCTATTATGTATTGTGCACCTCACTTATTACACTGATCTATTTCTTAGCTACTGAAAGATTGTTTTGATGATTTCCACTTTGTAATACAGTTTGAGATCTGGTACTGCTAAGCCACATTCCTTTACATTTTTTATTGATTTCCCTAATATCTTCTTCCAAATGAATTTTATAACTATTTTTCTAGCTATGTAAAATGATTTTGTGTTAGTTTGATTGACATAACACTGAATAAGTAGGTTAATTTAGATAAATTTTTCATTTTTATTATATTGGAACATGAACAACTAATATTTTTCCAATTGTTTACATCAGAATTTTCTGTGTGAAAAGCATTTTGTAATAGTTCCTGGATTCATCTTGGCAGGTAATCGCCAAAGTTTTTTATATTATCTACAGTTTTTTTTTTCATTTTTCAAATGCTTTATTAACTTCTGATTTGCATCATTCAATTCCATCAGATTTTGAGTTACAAATTTTCTCCCCATTTTCCCCTACCCACCACCCCAGAATAGCAGTCCCACAGGATATACCCTCTTCCAATCTGCTCTCTCCCATATTTTCTCCCATACCCTTTCAACTTTTCCAGTAGGTCATGGTGGATCTCTATGCCCCACTGCCTGTATATCTTATTTCCCAATTATATGTAAAATAGTATTAATAATAGTATATATTTAAACTTTTGATTTTAAAAATTTGAATTCCAGATTCATTCCCTACCTCCCTTGTCACCCACCCTTACTTGGAAGATAAGCAGTTCAGCATAGGCTGTACATGTGTGGCTAATGCAAAACAATAACATAGAAGATATATTGTAAAAGACTGACTATATTTCCCTCTCTCTTATCCCACCTCCCACTTGTTCTATTCTCTACTTCGATCCTGTCCCTTTTCAAAACTGGGTACTTCAAACTTCTCTCCCCCCCACCCTCCGGCCTGCCCTACCTTCCATCACCTCCCCATCCCCTTCCCCCCTACTCTCCTTAAGGTGAGATAACCTATTTAGTGTGTATTTCACTCCCTCCTCAAGCCAAATTGAATATAAAAAAGTTTGACCCATTCCCTTTTGCCTTACTATTCTTCCCCTCCATTGTAACCATTTTCCCTTGCCTCTTCTATATAAGATAGTTTACCTGATTCTGTCTCTCCCCATCTCCTCTCATTATATTCCTCTCTCACCTCTTAATCTTACCTTTTAATTATCATCCCTTCGTGTTAAATTGGTCCTGTGCCCTCTCTCTATGTATACCTGTAAACATTTATACACACATTCAAATATATATATTCGTGTGCCCATATATCCTCATATATAGACATATGTGTGTGTATACACACACACACACACACACACACACACACACATATATATATATATATATATATATATATATATATTCCCTTAAACTATTGAGAAAGGTTTCATAAGTTACAATTATTGTTTTTCCATGTAGGAATATTAATAGTTCAACTTTTATAAGTTCCTTATGATTTCTTTTCCCTATTTACTTTCTCATGCCTCTCTTGCTTCTTGTATCTGAATGTCAAATTTTCTATTCAACTCTGTTTTTTTCAACAAGAATGCTTGAAAGTCCTCTATTCCATTGAATGACCACATTTTTCCCTCAAAAATGATGCTAAGTTTTGCTGGGTAGGTGACTCTTGGTTTTAATCCAAGCTCCTTTGACCTCAGGCTTTTTGCCACAGTAGGACTTTGCCACTAAACAGGAGAGCTTTCGTCCCAAATGCTGGGGTTTTCTCAGCTCCCAGAGGTATTAGATGGGTGCCCTCTCTGAGGTCTCCACACGCTCTGGCAAGCTGAACACACACCCCAGGTCCTCCACCCTAGACTGCAATCTAGATGCAAGCAGGTTGAAGCAAGAATGATTACACCTCAGACTGGTTGCTTGTTCCCCCTACACTCTTCAGGCCAGGAGCTGAAGTTTCCAAGTGGTGCTGGTTGCCTGTGCCAGTGTCTCAGCATCTTCTTGCCCTGGGGGCAAAAGCCATGTAGTCCCACTTACTGAGTCCCAAAGACCAGAATGCACTAACTTGTCACTTTGTCCTTCACATCTATGTATTGATAAATCTGGAAATGGCCACAGCTGCTGCTCATCTGGAGTCCCTTGGGCCTGCAGGCTGGTCAGGTCCGCTCTGGGGCTAAAGCCTCAGAGTGGGGCTGGGCTCAGCTCCCAGAGCTCTGCACTGGCCAATTCCTGTAGGCTTGTCGGGCTGTCCTCAGTGGGAGATTACCTTCTCTGTGTCATTTTGTGGGTTCTGCCACTCCAAAATTTTTTTAGAGTCCCCTTTTTACATGGATTGGGGAAGGTGGAAGCTGAAGCCTCAGGGAGGTCCTACTTCTAATCTGCCATCTTGACTCTGCCCCTATCTTTAGTTATTTTAAAGGCCTAACTCTTCCTACCTCTGCTGAACTTTGTTAATAATATGGAGAAATTCTGATGATTTGTGTGGGTTTATTTTATATGCTACAAATTTGCTAAAGATTTTTTTACAAGCTTTTTAAAAATTTTTATCAGATCCTCCAATTATACCATCTTATCATTTTCAAGAAGTGATAGTTTTGCTTCTTCATTTCCTATTCTTATCCTTTCATTTTATTTTTCTTATCTTATTACTATAACTATCATTTCTAGAAAAATATTGAATAATAGTGATTATGATGGGCATCATTTCTCCATTCCTGGGTATATGAGAAAGACTTCTAGCTTATTCCCATTACACATAGGGCTTGCTGTTGGTTTTAGAAAGATAATACTGATAGTTTAAAAAAAAAACTCCATTGATTCCCATGCTTTCTAATATTTGAATAAGATTTTTTTTGCCTTTCTGCATCTAGTGACAAAATCATATGATCTTTGCTGGTTTTGTTATTGATATAGTTAATGATGCTAATAGTTTCCTTATTATTTAAGTAGCCTCGAATTCCTCATATATATCCCACATGGTCATATGGTATGATCTTTGTGATATATTGCCAAAATCTCCTTGCTAGTATTTTATTTAGAGTTTTTGTATCAATATTCATTAGGGAAATTGGTTTGTGATATTTTTCCTCTATTTTTTTTTACTGGTTTAGGTATCAGCACCATATTTGTGATTTAAAAGGAATTTGGTAGGACTTCTTTATCTAATTTTACAAATAGTAAATATATATTTACTATACTATATAATATATATACATATACATATATATATATATATATATTGGAATTGTTCTTTAAAGGAGGTTTGGTAGATTTCTTCTGTGAATTCATCTGATCCTGAGGTCTTTTTCCTTAGAGAGCTTATTGATAGTTTGTTAAATTCAGATTTTAGCTTAATATAAGGTATATAACTGTCACAGGTGCCCAAATTGAGTTCTCAGTAACTGGAAATGTTCAAAACAGTACTTGATGACCATTAGTGGGCAATGTTCTAGAGTAGATTACTGTGTGTAAATGGTGGGACTAGCTGACTTGTAAGGTTCTTCCCAATACTAATATTCTATTAATATTTGAATTTGTATGTTGTCAGGAGACCATCTATTCCAAAAGGTTTTATTCTTTACTTTTGCTTCACATTTACTTTTGCTACTTGCACATAAACAAGGTAAATGTGCCATGCAATGGATGTAAACTGCTCGACTAAAGTATGTTAGTACCTTTTTGTGTTTTCTGCACTTACATTTTTTTATCATTAAATACCTTAACTTGCACCACATCTTAAACTGTATTCTACATGAAATCCTTTTGTAAGTAGGCAGGCCGAAAAGTAAAGTAGAGAGGAAAAAATATAAATAATACTACTGATATATAGCATGCTTAACTTATGATAAATTGAATGTATTTTGTCTTTATTTTAAAAATGAGTTTTGTCAGTTTTTACTGTAATTTAGGTTAAGTATTCATTTTGCTTCCAGATTAATCTGAATGATAACATTTATTGAACCAATAAGCCATTTAATAGGCAAATATTTTCCTCATTTTTGCTGTATTGGTCCTAAATTGATGTGAACATCAAAGGTTGTATAATAATTCAGCCAACAAGTACTTATTATGTGTCAGAGGTAGGGAATATTAAGGGGAAAAAATTAAACAATCTGTTCCTTCAGGATAGATAACATCTTCCTATGTTAATATATATATATATATATATACATATAAACATATATATCTATACAGATATAGATACAGATATATCTATAATAGATACATAGAGGATAAAGATATGGTAGTTAGAAATAAAATATCCTAGTGGGAAAATCAGGAAAATTATTCAAGAAGCAGTATTTAAGAAGTAAAACACCATATAGCAGAGAGTCAGTAATATATATGTGTGTGTGTGTGTGTGTGTGTGTGTGTGTCTTTATAACATATGCATAGAAGTATTGAAAACCAGAAAATGCATTCACATGAGACTGAAGGAAGAATATTACCTTCATCAAACTTTATTAGTTGTTTCTAACAAATTCTCCTTGATTGTAGTAGGCTCAGAGGTAACTAGTAGTCCTGGTAGCTGAGGCAAAGAGTACAAACAAATAACAGATGGTAGAATAAAAAGCACCATCAAGCCATATTTATTTTTTTAGATACAAATTCATTTGCAGGAGTTCAGGAAACCTCTGACCTTCTAATACAAGGCTTCTTGGGGAAAAGTATATTCCCTACATCACCCTGCCAAATGATGGAGCAACTCCTTCTAAGGAGAAGACCCTGTGGGGAAAGGGAGCACAGTGAGGCCAGATGAAGGACTAATCAACTCACCTGCGGAGCATGTGCAGTGAGAAAGGAATAGCATCACCTGGTATTTTCATATTTTAGCTGATATTTTCCTCCTATGTGCCAAATTAAACTTTTTTTCATTGTCTACTGAATGAATACAATTACTGACAACACTGAATTTTGAGAAAGACTTGATTTTCCATCCTTAGTTATAGCTTTAGTGACCAGAGAAAAACTCAAAAAGTACTACCCCCAAATTCTAAAGTTAGCACCAGTAGAAAATATATGATAAGCAATATAATGGATAGAAAGGCAGCCTTAGGGTTAAAGAAAAGAAGTGAGTTCAAGGCCCACATGTAATGCTTACTGGTTGTGTACCCTAGCAAAGTCACTTAGTCTTTCAATGCTCTAGACTAGAAGTGTCAAATTCATTGCAGCCAACAAAACACCCCAGTACATCCTGAATCAGTGATTAAGAAATGTTTAGCTATTTTTAAAAATACAACAAAACATATGCAATATTCATTTGTGGTTTAATAAGTCAATATGTGGCCTACTGGGATTTGTTACTATTTTAATTTGACATTACTGTTATAGGCAACTCCCTAAGATAATAAGTTCCTGATAAAGGCAGCTACCTATATATAGGTGGATATAGGTCTAGCTAGGATCAATAAGGAGAAAGGAAGACATGAGAAATGGGGGGAGGGACAAAGAGATAGAGAAAGAGAGACAGAGATACAGAGATAGACAGAGGCAGAAAAACAGAGATAATCACAGAGATATAGAGATACTGAAAAAGAGGCACAGAGAAACAGACATTCAAAAACTTAGAGACATGGTTTCCATGATTAGGGATAATATATTGTATTCTTCCTTAATCAGACTATGTCTGCAGAAATGTTAAAAATTCTCGACGTCTCACTTTATATAAGGTTTTGTGAAATTTGAGAGCATTTAGAGGAGATCCACAACAATTTTGAAGTACCTTAAGATAATATTCAGAGCCTTAGGATCAAAGAAATGAAGGTCATTTGAATTAAATTAGAAAAGGGGGAGGGATAAAATGTTTGGTGTCTTCAAGTATTTGAGTATCCATCAAGTGGAAGGGAAATTAATTTGTTCTACATGACCCTGAAGGTGCAGAACCAGAAAGAACAGACAAAGTTGTAAGGAAACATTATATTTAAGACAACAACTTTCCTGACAATTAGAGCTTTCTCTAATTACAAGAGAGAGTGGGCTAGACCTTCTGGGGAGGCAGTGGACTCTCCTCCCTAAATAAAATTCTTCAAGCAAGGGTTAGGTGATCATTGGTTGTTTATATATGATCACACACAGATGGGATTAGCTGGCCACTAAGGTTGTGTGATGCTGTAGTTCTCCACAAAGAAAAAAACGTCTCTCTGTCTTCTAGCATCTCCAATGGCAGTTCTTAGACTAATCATTTACTACAGTCAAGTGTCTGAAAGAATCTAATGTGATATCAGTGAATCCCAACACAGCCAGCAAAACAAGTGGAATTAACAAGGATGATAGGATTAAGAAGGAAAATTAGAGGACATACAAAATCAATATCTTCTGTACAATGTAATATGAAAAAGGTCATTATTGAACTAGAGCCAAGGACCAATGGAACAGATCATTAGAAAAGCATGAGTAGAGGAGGGGAAAAAAGACAAGAAAGATCTGAAGGGGGCAAAAAAGGGCAACATCAAAATGTTTTCTAATGGTCCAGATGCAAATACCAGAGATTAGGAGAAAATATTTTCTATTTTCTATTTCATCATCTCTGAACCAGAAGTCAAAAGATTTTTATTTTTACTTTGCAGAATAACTTTAAAGTAAATGAACAGCCTTATTCTTAGCTGGTACATTGTTTTCATGTTTCCCCCCATGTCTCAGACTAACCTCCAAAATCTTTTAATTTTTGATATGCAATTTGAAAGTATGTAGAACAATCTAGCAATTAGCAATTTCTTATTACAGCATCCTAATCATTCTCCTTTGACCTTCAGCTAAAGGCATGATCACAATATCTATTTGTATTATATTAATGACAAGAAAATCATAGGGCCATATGACCTCCCTGTAATGTGACTCAGAAATTCCCATGTAAGACTTTTATTTACTATTAATATAAAAGGCTTTTCATGCCTGATCAAGCACAGTGTCAATAATGCCTCCGGTTAAGATACAGTACTCTAATTTTATGCTTACAAATAACATTATAGGCATAGCATATATGATCCTCTGTTGATGGATCTTTATGGCCCCAAAAAAGGATTTTCCCCACTTCATGTTAACATATTGCAACAAATATTCTACTGCCCTGATAGTTATGGATATTATGTATTTCCATAATGAGCTTCATTTTCCTCATGCTGAGGGAAAAAAGAGAAGAAATCCTTCTAGTTGCTACTTGGAAAGGAAAATATGTTTATTATCATTATTATGTGTTGTTGAAGAGTTTTCCATATCCATTAACATAGCTGATGTTTCATATAGGGATTTCTCAGAAAATGGAAAGCTTTCAGAAACTTCAGGTATTTAAGGCTCAGCAAAAAGCCTACATTTGAAAGCTAATAATAAATTATGTGTTTTTAACATAACATTTTCTGTTTTTGTTTTGCTTTATGTAAAAATTATTGTTTTTACGATAAACCAATGAGTATAAGGTTAGACAAAATCTTCCTATTTTTAGTTTCTAAGATGAATGGATGGTGGAATTTAATTGTTGAAATATACGTCATCTTTTCAAAAGCATATTATGATTCTACAGCTTTTCTCTGAGACCAGGAGCTGGTCTTTAAATTTATTTCCAAGCTAAATTAAGTTCCCCCCCAAAATAATATATGCACACCTCCCCATTTAAAAACAGTTTCATCACTTCAAGAGCTTGATGCTTTTACATTGGAAGAGATCTGATAGTTCTATAGGCCATGAGCATTTCTATACAATGACTACCTTTTATCCTTCACAGCCCTATCTGGATCCCTTAAGAATGGCAAAAGGATATAGAAAGTCTTCTCTTTTCAGAGGAAAATTGAGTATAAATTCTGGTTTTATAGACCTTTTTATGTGTTTGATCATTCACTGCAAATTCCCTTGGTTGAATTAATGGAACCAACAGAACTCTTGCAAAAGTTCTTATAATTTTCTTTTCTCTCTCTTGAGCCTCCTTCAGACTTCTCAGTCCTCTAAGGACCATTTGGCTCTCCAAGTTGGAAGAGAATGGGTTTGCAGTATTCAGATATATCATTTGTGTCTTAGTACCCTAAAGATTTCTCATCACTTTTTGCATGGAACACAAATGTTGAAAGAACAGAAAAATCAAAGGCACTTTCCCACACTGGGCCAAACCATAGCCCTTCTCTTCTTTATTATTATTCTTACCTCAGAAAAATTATATGTGATCTTAAGGCAGTGACAACTTAATTGCAAGAACTGGGAACCAATGATTTCTCTCTCTCTCGCTCTCTCTATCTCTCTCTCCCCCTCCCCTCCCCTCCCCTCCTCTGCACATTGTTAGGATTTGGTTAGGGAATAACCCCACCCCCCAATAGAATAGCAAAGAGAAACTAAAATCTTCTTCAGCATATCTGAGTTTTACAGGAGAAGACATCAAATAGGATAAATTTGAATTACTGTTCCCCATAATATTTGTGATACTTTTTTTCAGGATTAATATTTCAAATAAGTGTTTCCTGTTCTTGAATTACATAATAATTCATTCCACATAAAGATTTCCTTAAAACATTTTATTTATGATAATGTATGTATGGGTCATTTCTCTTATTAGATTATAAATTCTTTGAGAAACTTATGACTGTTTCTTTTCATTCCCAAATTTAGCACAGTGCCTGACACTTGGTGAGTATTTAATACCTGTTTGTTGATTGATTGACATTTGAAAGTAGGATATCACTCATGGGTTGAGTTACAAATTGACTTTGGCTTTTAAAACCAACTGATCCATTTTCAGACATTTAAAATATACCTATATCACACAGTCCCTTGAACTGGGATAAAGTGGTATACTTTAGAAGATAATTGATAAGCTGGTGGGCATACAGAAACAAAAAAAAAGAAACTAGAGTAATAAAAAACAACAATTCACTTTATATGAGGATAAGATGAAGAAAATGGGGATGCTTAAACTGTGGAAATTCAGGGAATTTCACTAAAACTATATTCTTACATTTGAAAGACTGATACATAGAAGATGGAATAGACTTCTTCTGTTTGGTCTCAGAAGGTGGAATTAGTAATGCTGACTGGAAACTGCCAAATAATTTAAATTTAAAGTAAAAAAAACCCCCAAAAAAAGAACAACCAAAAATGGAGTGGAGATTTGAGGCAGAGACAAGCTAGTAGGGTAGAAGAAGCAACTTAACTCTCCAAATATTCCCATCCAAAAACATTTTTTTTTAATTCTGGAGCTGCAGAGTCAAAAACAAGGGTGGGGGGGTGGAGTGAGACTCTTATTTTTCCACACCAAGACAACATGAGAGGACTGTGATACTAAGATGGGGGTTGGCCCAGATCCCATATCATAGCAAAACCAAAATGTGGCCCTTGGAGGTGTCTAGAGAAATAACAGCAGCTTCAAGGAGCTCATAAGTCAAAGAAAGTAAAGGGATCAGACAGCCTGTCAGAAAAAGATTACAGAGTACAGGGTGTTGTTTGGCAAATTCGTGAGTTGGTACTCAGATTGCAGAGAGGAGTGCTTACATGCACAAAGTATCAGAGGTCATAAGGAGCAACCTTCCTTACTAGTTGAAGGGTCAGGGTCCCCAAAGAGCAGTATCATTTTCAATCCTAAGACAGCAGGGGCACTGAGGAACAATCTTGATTGTGGCTACAAGGTATCAGGTTCCCTTTATAAGTAAAGACCAGAACAAAGAAAAGGAAAGCAATGACCAAACATCTCCCCAGATTATAACATCTTAGAAGCACTAAAAAATATTCAAACCCCCAAGAACTAGCTCTAAAACAGCAGAATGAAAAAGATGGAAGCTTGGGACAGTGTCCTACCACTACTATGCACGGAACAGAGCCTATCAAGTTCAAAGTGAATGAATAGTCCAGAAAAATGAGCAAACAACAACAACAAAATAATCTAATATAAAGGTACTATGGTAACAGGATAGATCAAGACATACACTCAGAAGAAAATTATGACAAAAAATCCATAAGCAAAACCTCAAAGAAAAACTACAAATTGTACACAAGTCCAACATGAATTTTCAGAGTTAAACATATGTTTTGAAATTAAATAAAATAGATATAGGAAAATGGGTTTTTAGAAGATCAAAAAAGGGTTAGATAGCCAAATTCCAAAACTCTGAGACCAAATGAAAAATATTTGCAAGCAACCAGAGCAAAACAATTCAAATATCATGGAAATGCAATCAGATCATACAAGTTGGTGGTGGAGTCAAGATGGCAGAGTAGAAACAGGATTTCCAAGGGGCTTCAGATCCCACCTCCTCCAATTCATGTAAAAGGTGACTCTGAACAAACTTTGGAGCCACAGAACCCAGAAAACAACAAAGGGAAGCTAAACTCTTACTGAGGACAGCCCAGCAGGATGATAGGAAGCAGCCAGCATACCACTCTAAAAGCCTACCCCAGCCCTGCTCCAGCCAGAGGTTTTAGTCTTAGGGTGGAAACAGTTGCTGACTGGAGCAACTTCAGATCACCAGCACCTGTGGCAGTTTCCAGAAAAGAAAAAAAAAAACAACCCATGGATGTTAAGAACAAAGAGAGAGGTCAGTGCAGTGTGGACTTTGGGATCCAATAGTTTGGGAATGCAGTTGGCCTTTGCACCCAGGGCAAGAAGCCCCTGAGGCACTGTGGCTGTGCAGCTGCAGCCACATGTGACTGCTTCAACTCCTGGCCTGAAGATTGTAGGGGGACCAAGCTACCAGTCTGAGGGGTAATCACTCTTGCTCTAACCTGCTTGGATCAGGATTGTGGTCTAGGGTGAAGGTCCTGGGTTGTGCAAACAGCTTGCCAGAGTGTATGGAGGCTTCAGAGATGGCAAACAACTACTAACTTTAGCATCTGAGAAAACTCTAGCATTTGGGATGAAGCTCCCCTGTCTGGTGGCAGAGCCCTACTGTGGCAAAAAGTCCAAAAGTCAAGTAATTGAGTGAAAATATGAGCAGGAAAAGGAAGCAAAGCAAACAGAGCTACCTAACTTTTCACTCCTATTTTGGGACAAAAAGGATAAAAACTTGGAACAGGAGGAAGACAGCAAAATCAGAACTCTTTCACCAAAATCTTCCAAGAAAATTATGAGCTGGTTACAATCCATAGAGGAACTTAGGAAGAATTTTGAAAACCAAATAAGAGAAGCGGAGGAAAACTTGGGAAGAAAAATGGGAACAACACAAGAAAATTATGGAATGAGAGTCAACAACCTGACTGAAGAAAATAATACCTTAAAAATAGTCTAAATAAAATGGCAAAACAGGCTCAAAAAAAGGCAAGGAGAAGAATGCCTTAAAAAGCCAAATTTGACAGATGGAGAAGGAATCTCAAAAGCTCACAGGACAGAATCATTGCTTCAGAATTAGATTGGAGCAAATGGAAGATAGTGACTTTATGAGAAATCAAGATACTATTAAACAGACTCAAACAAATGAAAAATAGAAGGTAATATGAAATATGTCATTAAAAATATCACTGCCCAGGAAAATAGATCCAGGAGAGAAAATCTAAAAATTTTTGGACTACCTGAAAATTATCATCAAAAAAATAAACTAGAAATCATCCTTCAAGAAATTCTCAAGCAAAATTGCCCTGATGTTTAGAACCAGAGGGCAAAATAGAGGTGGAACGCATCCACCAAATCACCTCCTGAAAAAGATCCCAAAAAGAAATTTCCTAGGAATATCATAGTCAGGTTCTGGAATTCCTAGATCAAGGAGAAAATATTACAAGCAGCCAGGAAGTAAAAATTTGAATATTGCAGAAACACAATCAGGACAACACAGGATCTGGCAGCTTGTATGTTGAGGGATCAAAGGGCTTGATGATATGCTGGAGGTCAAGGGAGCTGGGATTAAAACCAAGAATGAGTAACCCAGCAAAACTGAGTATCATGTTTCAGGGGAAAATATGGTCATTCAGTGGAATAGAGGACTTGCAAGAATTCTTGATGAAAAAAACAGAGTTGAATAGAAAATTTGACATTCAGATACAATAATCAAGAGATGCACGAGAAGGTAATCAGGGTAAGGAAATCATAAGGAACTTATCAAAGTTGAACTATTCACATCCCTACATGGAAAAACAATAATTGTAACTTCTGAAGTTTTTCTCAGTATGAGAATAGTTGAAAGGAATAGAAATTTAGATAGATTGGTAGATAGACAGACAGACAGACAGATGATAGATAGATAGATATACAACTACATATATATGTCAATATAGAAGGGTATATGGGCTTATGAATACATATGTGAGTGTGTGTATATATGTGTACAGTTATACATAGATAGAGGGCACAGGGCAAATTTAATAGGAAGGGATGATACTTAAAAGGTGAAATTGAGAGTTGAGAGAGGAATATAATGAGAGGAAATGGGGAAAAACAGAAAGGGGTAAAATATATAAAAGAGGCAAGGGAAAATGGTCACAATGGAGGGGAAGAACAGGAAGTCAAAATGGAATGGGTCTACCTTATTCTCATTGATTATGGCTTAGGGAGGGAATGGCATACACACTATATAGCATATCTCATCCTACAGAAGAGTAGGAGGAAGGGGATGAGAGAGGTGGTGATGGAAGGGAGGGCAGACTGAGGGAGAGGGAAATTGAAAGCACCAACTTTTGAAAGGGGTCATAATCAAACTAGAGAGTACAAGTGGGAGGTGGGATAGGAGGGAGGGAAATATTGTCAGTCTTTTACAGTATATCCACTATGGAAATGTTTTGCATAGCTACACATTTACAACCTATATTGAATTGCTTATCTTCCTGGTAAGGGTGGGTGAAAAGAGAGGAAGGGAATGAACCTGTGTAATAGTAATGACATTTAAAGATTCCCCTTTATTGGCTTGGTTTTTGGTTTCATTGTGTTATAACCCAGAGTTTGTTAATCCCACTTGTGGGATGGACTTGTTGACCTGAAAAGAGAGTGCTGAACTGGGAGGAGCTGGTGATGTAGATTTGGAGAGACACAAGAAAGAAGCAGAAGAACTTTTTGGAAGAAGAACCTTTGGAGTCAGAGAGAGACTGAGAGGATTGCTGAGGGCCACTTCGAATTGCCCAGGACTTTTGAGACCTGCCACCCAGAGCTGGTAAGGACTGAGGAGACATGGCTGTTATGCTGGTACTTTGTCTGTTTTGATTTTGTTTTGCCAGATTTGTCCACTGGTGAAGGACAGTGCTGTTGTTGCAGAAGTCATGGAACCTGGCTGTTGGTTAAGAGCTCCTGAGACTGTTGTGTAGACAGAGACTGAATACTGTCTACTGGTGAAGGACAGTGATGTTGTTGCAGAAGTCTGGGAATCTTTCTGTTGGTTCAGAGCTACTGAGACTGTTCTGCAGAAAGAGAGTGAATACTGTCCACTGGTGAAGGACAGTGCTGTTGTTGCAGAAGATTTGGAACCTTGCTGGTGGTTCTGAAGCCCTGAAGAAGGATTTTCTTGTTGTATGTTTACAGAAATCCTGGAAGGGGGTTTTGCTAATGTTTTCAGGGATCCTAGGACTGTTCTGCAGACAGAGAATGAATTAATGAAGATACTGGCAATGTATCTTGTGGCCTTGCTAAGCTTTGTCTCCCCAGGAACAAAGATTGCTGAGAACTTGCCTCATGTCAAGATGAAGAAAAGACCTCCATTTGGGTATTAAGTGCTGTGCTTAAACTTGTTGTAACTCTGGGGTAGATTCAATTGTGATCTAGGGGTGGGGAACTTTTGACCTGTTTGTGTTCTATGATTGAACAAATGAATGTACTTTACTTATGATTGGAAACTTATCTCTATTTGAGAAGAGGGGCTTTGTGATGGACTAAATGAAGGTACAGCCTAGGGGTGGAGTAGTATTTAGAACAGGGACTTTGTAATTGATTGAATGAATGGAAGGTCCTTCGGGTGGGGTAGTACTTGGAGATTATTTAATCCCACTTAGTAATGCTTTATTTTGAATGATGTCATATTTTGATCTTCTCTGTTCTTAATTTGTCACTGAAAAAAAATGGAGAGCACCTATGTTGGTATTTTGCACCTTGGAAAGTTGCCTTTGCTTGGCATTACATTACATTATGGCATAGTCAGTTGGCAGGATTGCCATTTAGATTGAGATTGTAAGACCAAGGATCCTGGAAGGGTGGAATGTAATAGTAATGGCATTTAAAGATTCCCCTGTATTGGCTTGGTTTTTGGTTTGATTGTGTTAAAACCCAGACCTTGTAAATCCCACTTGTGGGATGGACTTGTTGACCTGAAAAGAGAGTACTGAACTGGGAGGAGCTGGTGATGTAGATTTGGAGAAACACAAGAGAGAGGCAGAAGAACTTTTTGGAAGCAGCACCTTATGGAGGCAGAGAGAGACTGAGAGGATTGCTGAGGGCCACTTCGAATTGCCCAGGACTTTGAGACCTGCCACCCAGAGTTGCCAAGGACTGAGGAGACATGACTGTTATGCTGGTACTTTGTCTGTCTGTTTTGATGTTGTATTGCCAGATTTGTCCACTGGTGAAGGACAGTGCTGATATTGCAGAAGTCCCGGAACATTTCTGTTAGTTCAGAGCTACTGAGACTGTTCTGCAGACAGAGAGTGAATACTATCTACTGGTGAAGGACAGTGCTGTTGTTGCAGAAATTTTGGAACCTTTCCGGTGGTTCTGAAGCCCTGAAGAAGGATTTTCTTGTTGTATGTTTACAGAAATCCTGGAAGGGGGTTTTGCTAATGTTTTCAGGGATCCTAGGACTGTTCTGCAGACAGAGAATGAATTAATGAAGATACTGGCAATGTATCTTGTGGTCTTGCTAAGCTTTGTCTCCCCCAGGAAAAAAAGATTGCTGAGAACTTGCCAGTGTCAAGATGAAGAAAAGACCTCCATTTGGGTATTAAGTGTTGTGCTTAAACTTGTTGTAACTCTGGGGTAAATTCAATTGTGATCCAGGGGTGGGGAAATTTTGACCTGTTTGTGTTCTATGATTGAACAAATGAATGTACTTTACTTATGATTGGAAACTAATCTCTATTTGAGAAGAGGGGCTTTGTGATGGACTAAATGAAAGTACAGCCTAGGGATGGAGTAGTATTTAGAACAGGGACTTTGTAATTGATTGAATGAATGTAAGGTCCTGGGGGGGGGGGGGGTGTAGTAGTTGGAGATTATTTAATCACACTTAGTAAATGCTTTATTTTGAATGATGTCATATTTTGATTCCCTCTGTTCTTAATTTTTCACTGAATAAAATGGAGAGCACCTATGCTGGTATTCTGAACCTTGGGAAGTTGCCTTTGCTTGGCATTACATTACAACCTGGCATATAAAGTTTTAAAATAAAATGTTAAATATGTATGTGTGTGTGTGTGTGTATAAAATTTACTTCTAAATATAAGTCACAGGAGAAACATAAAAAGATATACATGAAAGAGCACTTGGAAGAGGTCCAACAAGGTTAAACTATTTAAATTTCTATAAGGGAAGATGATACATCTAACTTTTAAGAACATTTTTTTAATTAGGGAAGTTAGAAGGATTCCACATTAACAGAGGACACAGTAATAATTCAATTATGTTAGAATAATATTTTAAAAATTGTATGGGTGAGAGAGAGTGATGTGGTGGGTGGAGGGAGGAAGAGGAAGAATGGGGAAAATTATGTGATGTAAAATTATGCAAGGAAGAGTTTTTACAGTGTAAATGTAAATGGGAGGGGCAGTAATGTGTGAAAACACATAATCAATTGGATGTGGAGACAACATATCTTATACCAAGGGAAAGTAGAGGGTAAAGGAGATAAGATAAAGGGAGGTGATGAAACATGGCAGATTAAGGGAGGTAGTTGCCAGGGAGTGAACAAACTTGAGGAGGAAAAGGGTAAAAAAGAAAGAAAGAGAGATAAATAGAAGAAAAAGGATGGAGGGGTATGCACAGTAAGTAATAATAACTGTGAATGTGAATGGGATGAATTCACTCACAAAAGAGAAACAGATAGCAGAATGGATTTGCAATCAAAATCTGATAATATAAAACATTTATTACAGATCAATACATTCAGAAGTAAAATAAGGTGCTGGAGCAGAATCTATAATTTTTTAGCTGAAGTAAAAAAGGCAAGGTTAATGATTTTGATCTCAGATTAAGGAAAAGCATAATTAGACTTAATTAAAAGAGATAAGTAGGAAAACTACATCTTGCTAAAAAGCAACAGAGGCAATAAAGCAATATTAAAACTAAACATATATGCACCAAATAAATAGCATCCAGATTCTTAAAGGAAAAGTTAAATGAGCTATAGAAAGGAATATACAATAAAACTATAATAGTGGGACATTTCAACTATTGTTGTTTTTTTTTTTTCCTTTTAGGGTCAGATATCTCTAGACATGAAATATATATATATATACATATATATATATACATATATATACATATATATATATATTTTAAAGCACATAAGGTGATTGAAAACTTTAGAAAAGTTAGATGTGTTAGCCCTCTGCCAAAATTCAATGAGAAGAAGAGTATAACTATTTTTTCTCAGCTTTCCATGGCACTTCCACAAAAAATAACCATTCATCAGGATAAAACATCCAGAAACAATTATAGAAAAGCAGAAATGTTAAATGCACCCATTTCAAACAATAATGTATATTTTTTAAAATGCACTCAATAAAGGTCTATGCAATCACAGCTTAAAATTAATTTTAAAATTTGTAATCTAATGGTAAAAAGTGAACAAATCATAAAATCTATTATTAATTTCATTTAAAATAATGGCATCAATGACACAACATACCAAAATTTGTGAGATGTAGCCAAAGCAATGTTAGGGGAAAATGTATATCTTAGAATGCATGCATCAGTAAAAAAGAAAGAGCAGATCAGTGAATTGGGCACACAGTTAAAAAAGCCTAAAAAAGAACAAATTGAAAATCACCAATTAAACATCAAGATAAAAGTCCTGAAAATCAAAGGATATAATATTAAAATTGAAACTTTTTGTGAAAAAAAAAAACAAATAAAAATAAGTCATTCTTTTATTTGATTAAAAGAAAAAGAAAAAAACAAAAGCAAATTGCCAATCTAAAAATAAAAAGAGTGAGTACATGAGCCACCACTGAAGATGAAATTAAAGTTATTTATTCAATCATATACTGGAACAAAAATATAACTGAAATGGATGTGTATTTACAAAAAAATATATAAATTATCAATATTAACAGAAGAGTACTTAAGTAACCCTATCTTAGAAAAAAATAAATTGAGAAAACATAAATAAAAAAAAACTAGACCTAGATAAATAAAAACTTTTGTAACAAGAAATTAAGGAAGAATTGATATAAATACCATATAAATTATTTGAAAAAATAGGGGGAAAAGAGTCCTATCAAATTTCTTTTATGACACAAATATGTTGCTGATATTTAAACCAAGGAGAGCAAAATCAAAAGAAAACTAAATTCCAATATCCCTAATGAATACTGATGCAAAAAAAAAAATTAAATTAAATGCTAGAAGGGAGATTCCAGCAATATTTCACAAAGATTATACATAATGAGATTTATACCAGGATTTCAGGATGTTTCAATATTAGGAAAACTATCAGCATGATTGAGCATATCAATAACAAAAATAATAAAAATCAAATGAATACATCAATACAAATGACAGAATTGTTTTAGTGAAACCTAAAAAGATTTTATATGACTTTAAGCAAAATGAAGTGACCAAAACCAGAGGAACTTTGTACATAGTAACAGCAATATTATAATGCTGATCAACTGTAAAAGATTCCGTTATTCTGATTAATTCAGTGATATGAGGCCATTCCAAAGGACTCATGATAAAAAATGCCATACACCTCCAGAGAGAGAAGTGGTGAACTCTGAGTACAGACTGAAAAGTGCATTCCCATTTTCTTTTCTTTTCTTCTTTTTTTTCTTCTTGTTTTTCCAACATGGGAAATCTGGAAATGTGTTTTGAATGCCTTTGCATGTGTAATTGATAAAATATTTCTTTCCTTCTCAATGGGTTTAGGAACAGTGGGAGTGAGAGAATTTAGAACTCTTTTTTAAATGAATGATAAAAATAAACAAATAAAATGTTAAAATAGAAAAAAAATGTGGAATAGGTTGTCTTTTCCATTCTGTTGAGCTCTTCAAATAAATGCAAGACAGTCACTAATATACTGTATAATAAAGGCCATTTTATTAGTCATAGATTGGACTAAATAGTCCTGGGTATGCTTTCTGAAAGGATAGACTAATATTAAAACAGATCCTTCCTCCATTCATACAGACCACTCTAGGAATCTAGGGAAAGTGTCAGAAAGTCTACATCAGATTAGAACTAGAGTTGGAAGTAAATTGCTAAAGAATATTTTCTTACATTACAAGAAAAATAAGATATTCATTTAACATTTCTGATCAGTGGATATCTTCATTAGGTTATTCAAGAAAATTAGCTATGCAAAGGGAATTTCAATATTTTCTCCAATCCAAAAAAGGAATTAAGAAACTACTCAGCATCCCACTTCCTATGATATTTACCCTGTGGGGCAAAATGGAATTATTTGGAGATGAGTGGGGAAGAAGGCAGATTTCCAAATTTTTTAAGCTAAATCTGTGTTAGCAGTTGCTTATTTCTCAATGTTAAACAAGTTTAAAAATTAATTTAACATATGAAATATTTATATAATATTTATCTGGGAAATTAAAAAAAAAACTTCCTGCTCAAACATTTCCTCAAAAATAAAATATTCTAAATATTCAAATGTGAAATCATTAAATGAGAAAGCACAGCTCCCCAAATTCTGCTGCATTTTTACTATTTTAAGCCTGCATTCCAGAAGTCTGTGTTTCTGGACTGAGCAATAGAAGAGGTGCCAAGTGATGTAGAAATTCTTAAATCATGTGATCTCATTTCATGGAATATGTCGTTCATATGAATCATTACATTTTAACTATTTGCATATTACAAACAGATTTTGAAAAAAACACCTTTTAAATTTATGAGAATTATGAGAATACCCTTTTAATTACATGCATTTTAACTTTACAACCCTAGTAACCCTTTCTGGGTTGACATATTTAATTCATTCTCTCACTATTAAGCCTTCTTTGTTACTTTGTCTATAAAACCACATAGGGCTTAATTGTAGTTTCAAAACATAGAAGTCCAAAAGGGAGCATTATAAATCTAAGGAAGGCTGTACCTGTAGGAAAAGATTGTCTTTTCTCATAATAAAATGTTTTTTATAATTGTCTACATATTTTCTCCTAAAGAGGTGAAGGTGTCTTATAAAAAATGAATTCAAATTCTAAAATAGAACATATTCAATAAACATTTGTTAAGCCCTTGCTGCTATGACCTAGGTTCTGGAAATGGAAAGAATACCACAATACTAGTTACCACAATACTAGCCCTCAAGGAGCTTATACACTAATGAGGTGAGATTTGGGGGAGAATAAGGGTAGTTAATGCTATATTCTGGAAGGTTTTTCATGTGCTGGATTCATCAAGCAGAGAAAATTGTGAAAGCCTGTTTGACTCTATGAAGAGAAGAGGGTATCTCCATTGACAACACTTGCCTGAATTCTGAAGAGAAGAGGGTATCTCCATTGACAACGTTTGCCTGAATTCCGACCCTGCCATTTACTGTCTGTGACTATGACCAATCACTTAACCTCTCCATGCTTCAGTTTCATTATCTATAAAATTAGGAGCTTAGATTAGATGTCTTCTAAGGTCCCTTCATGTTCTACATCTGTGATATCATGATTTCCAAAATTCTAAATTGATAATCTCAGATTCTAATTTTGTCCTGTGACAATATTACTTCATCTCCAAGTGCTTAGTGGAGTACAAGGCATTTAGTTGGCAATTAATAAAGAATAGTTGAACTAATGCATTGATGGTGGAATTGAGAACTAATCCAACTATTCTGGAGAGAAATTTGGAACTATGCCCAAAGGACTATAAAACGGTACACACATTTTGACCCAGCAATACCACTGCTAGGTATGCATCCCAAAGAGAATATAAAAATAGGAAAAGGACCCACATGTACAAAAATATTTATAGCATCCCTATTAGTGCTACCAAGAATTGGAAATTGAGGGGATGCTCATTAATAGCGGCATGACTTATAAGTTCTGAATGTGAATGGAATGAAGTCTCCCATTAAACAGAAATGGATAACAGAATCTTAAGAGTCTGGTCAAAAACCAGAATCTTACAATATGTTGTTTACAAGAAGCATACTTGAAGTAGAGAGACACATATAGAGTATAGGAAAGGGGCTGGAGTAGAATCTATTATACTTCAGCTGAAGGGAAAAAAAAGGAGGGATACCAATCCTGATCTCAGACAAAGTAAAAGCAAAAATACACTTATTTAAAAGAGGGGAACTACATCTTGCTAAATGGTACAATAGACATTTTAGTAGTAGCAATACCAAATATGTATACACCAAGTGGTAATGCATCCAAATTCTTTAAGGATAAGTTAAACGAATTACAGAAAGAAAAGAAGAGCAAAATTATACTAGTGGGGGAACCTGACCTGCCTTCCTCAAAACTCAATAAATCCAACCAAAAATAAATGAGACACTATTGAGGTAAATACAACATTAGCAAGGTGATCTATGACAGATCTTTGGAGAAAATTGAATGGGAACAGAAAAGAATGCCATTTTTTTTTCTCAGCAGTATGTTGCACCTATACAAAAACTGACTATATAATAAATCATCATAACCTCAAAATCAACTGTAAAGAGGCATAAATATTACATATATTCTTTTTGAATCATAATGCAATTAAATACATTCAACAAAGGGCAATGGGAAGATAGATTAAAAATTTATTGGAAACAAAATAATCTAATCCTAAAGAATAAGTGAATCAAAGAATATATCATAGAAACAATCAATAATAGCATTATAGAGAATGACAATAATGAGACAACTTACTAAAATTTATGGGATGCAATCAAAGGAGTACTTAGGAAAAAATTATTTCTCTAAATCCTTACATCAACAAAATGGAACAAAGAAGAGATCAATGAATTGGGCATGCAACTAAAATAACTAGAAAAGGGACAAATTAAAATCCCCTATTGAGCAACAGAGTGGAGATCCTGAAAATCAGAGGTGAAATAAATAATACTGAACATTAATATATATGTATAAATATATATTGAACTAATAAATTAATCTAAGAAATGGTTTTATGAAAAAATAATAAGATAGATGAGCATTGGTTAATTTGAATAAAAAATAAGAAAGAAGAAACCAAAGTTACCACTATCAAAAATGAAAATGGTAAAAGTAACAGTGAATAAGAAATTAAAGCAATCATTAGGTTGCATTAGAATAAGAAATTAAAGCAATAAATAAAGAGTGAAGCAAAAGAATTTTACAAAAATATAAATTAACTAGTTTAACAGAAGAGGAAATAAATTGCCTAAATAAACCCTTCTCAGAAAAAAAGACATTTAAAAAGTCATTAATTAAATCACTAGAAAAAAAAATCCCCAGTGTCAGGTGAGGTCATGCATGAATTTTTTTTTTCAAATGCTTTATTAATTTCTGGTTTTCATCATTCATTTCCACAAGATTTTGAGTTACAAATTTTCTCCCCGTTTTTCCCCTACCCACCACCCCAAAATAGTTATCCCACTGGATATCCCCTCCTCCAATCTGTTCTCTCCCATATCTTCTTCCATAACCCCTCCAGTTTTCAAGTAGGGCATGGTGGATCTCTATGCCCCAATACTTGCATATATTGTTCCCCAGTCACATGTAAAATTATAATATATATATATATATATATATGTGTGTGTGTGTGTGTGTGTGTGTGTGTGTGTGTGTGTGTATTTCAACATTTGATTTTTAAACTTTGAATTCCAGATACATTTCCTTCCTCCCTTATCATGCACCTTTACTGGGAAGATAAGCAATTCAATATAGGTTGTATATGTGTAGCTACGCAAAACTTTTCCATAGTGGATATATTGTAAAAGACTGTATTTCCCTCCCTCCTATCCTATCTACCACTTGCTCTGTTCTCTACTTTTATCCTGCCCCTTTTCAAAAGTGGGTGCTACCAACTTCCCTCCTCCCCAAACCTGCTCTCCCTTCCATCACCCCCCTCTCATCCTCTTCCCCCTATTCTTCTGTAGGGTGAAATACCCTATTTAGTCATACACTCCCTAAGCCAAATTCAATGAGAATAAGGTAGACCCATTCCCTTTTGCCTTCCTGTTCTTCCCTTCCATTGTAACTGTTTCTCCTTGCCTCTTCTCTATGAGATAGTTTACCCCATTCTGTCTTTCCCCATCTCCTCTCATTATATTCCTCTCTCAACTCTTAATTTCACCTTTTAAGTATCATCTCTTCCTATTAAATTGGTCTTGTGCCCTCTATCTATGCATGTCTGTACATATTTATACACACACTCACATATGTATTCATACTCCCATATACCCTTCTATATTTACATATATATATATATATATATATACACACACACACATACATATATACATTTATATTCCCTTCAACTATTCTCATACTGAGAAAAGTTTCATAAATTATAACTGTTGTTTTTCCATGTAAGAATTTAAATAGTCCAACTTTGATAAGTTCCTTATGATTTCTTTTCCCTGTTTACCTTCTCATGCTTCTCTTGCTTCTTGTATCTGAATGTCAAATTTTGTATTCAACTCTGGTTTTCTCAGCAAGAATGCTTGAAAGTCCTCTATTCCACTGAATGACCATATTTTCCCCTGAAACATGATACTCAGTTTGGCTGGGTAGGTGATACTTGGTTTTAATCCCATCTCCTTTGACCTCTGGATTATCATATACCAAGCCCTTCAGGCCCTCAGTGTAGAAGCTGCCAGAACCTGTGTTATCCTGATTGTATTTCCACAATATTCAAATTGTTTCTTCCTGGATGCTTGTAATATTCTCTCTTTGATCTGGGAATTCCAGAACTTGGCTATAATATTCCTAGGAGTTTTATTTTTGGGATCTTTTTCAGGGCAAATTTCCTTGAGAATTTTTTGAAAGATGATTTCTAGTTTCTTTTTTTATGATGCCTTTCAGGTAGTCTAAAAAAATTTAAATTTTCTCTTCTGGACCTATTTTACAGATCAGTAGTATTTTCAAGGAGATATTTCACATTGCCTTCTATTGTTTTCATTTGTTTGGACCTTTTTAATAGCATGTTGATTTCTCATAAAGTAACTAACTTCCATTTGCTCCAATCTAATTCTGAAGGAATTATTCTCTTCAGTGATTATATTTCCATCCGATAAATTGGGTTTTTTAAGGCATTCTTCTCCTCATTGCCTTTTTGAGTCTCTTTTTCCATTTCAGTTAGTTTATTTTTAAGGCATTGTTTTCTTCAGTCATGTTGCTGACTCTCATCTCATAATTTTCTTGCATCGTTCTCATTTCTCTTCCCAAATTTTCTTCCAATTCTCTTATTTGGTTTTCAAAATTATTCTTAAGTTTCTCTATGACCTATAACCAGCTCATATTTTTCTTGGAAGCTTTTGGTGCAGGAGTTCTGACTTTGCTGTCTTACTCCTGTTCCATGCTTTGATCCTTTTTGTCCCCAATATAAGAGTGAAATGTTGGATTGCTCTGCTTGCTTTGCTTCCTTTGCTTGCTCATGTTGCCACTCAATTACTTGACTTTTTGCAACAGTAGGACTCTGCTACAAGAGGGGAGAGCTTTGTCCCAATTGCTGGCATTTTCACAGCTGCTGGAGCTGTTAACAAGTTGGGTGCCCTCTCTGAGCCTCCACACTCCCTGACAAGCTGTTTATGCACCACAGGATCTCCATCTTACACCACAATCCAGATCCAAGAAGGTTAAAGCAAGAGTGATTACCCCTCATACTTGTCACTTGGTCCCATTACAATCTGCAAACCAGGAGCTGAAGCTGCCATGTGGCAATTCCTGCACACCCATGGTGCCTCAGCAGCTTCTCCCTCCAGGAGAAAAGGTTGGACCACACTCCCAATCTACTGGATCCCAAAGTCCACACTGCACTAATCTCTCACTTTGTCCTTAGCTTCTATGTGTTGATAATTCTAGAAACTGCCACAGCTGCTGGTGATCTGAAGTCCCTCCAGCTGGTGGCTGGTTGTGGATGCCCTGAAACTAATACCTCTGGCTTGTGCAGGGCTGGGCTCGGCTCCCAGAATGCTGCACTGGTCCCTTCCTGACAGACTGCTGGACTTTCTTCAGTGGGAGGTGAGTTTCTCTCTGTCAGTTTTTGGGTTCTGTAGGTACAAAGTTTGTCTAGAGTCATTTTTCACAGGAGTTGGAGGAGGTGGAAGCAGAAGCCCCACAGAAGTGTTTCTACTCCACCATCTTGACCCCTCCCTCCCCCGAGTGAATTCTACAAACATTTAAAGAACAATTAATTTCAATACTGTATAAACTACTTGGGGAAACGGATGGGAAAAAAATCTTACCAAACTCCTTTAAAATATTGTGCTGTTACCTTAATCAGGAAGAGTCAAAACAGAGAAAGAAAATCATACAGCATTTTCCCTAATGAATATTGATGCAAAAAAAAATTAACAAAATGCTAGTAAAGCTATTACAGCAATATATCACAAGGATTATATACTACTACCAGGTGGGATTAATAGCAGGAATACAGGGTTGGTTCAATATTAGGAAAACTATCAACATAATTGAACATGTCAAAAACAAATCTAACAGAAAATGTAAGATTATCGCTATATATAAGCTGGAAAAGCTTTTGACAAAATATAGCACCCATTCACATTAAAAATACTGGAGAGCATTGGAATAAATGGAGTTTTTCTTAAAATGATGAGCAGTACCTATCTAAAACAATCAGATAGTATTATATGTAAGGAGGACAAGCTAGAAATCTTCCCAATAAAATTAGGGTGAAGTAAGGATACCCATTATCACCACTATTGTTCAATATTATAATACAAATTTTAGCTATGGGGATGAGAGGATAAAGAAATTAAAGGAAATAGAATAGGGAATTAGAAAACAAATCTCTCACTCTTTGCAGATCATAAGATGGTAAACTTAGTGAACCCTAGAGAACAAACTAAAATTTACTTGAAATAATTACAAACTTTAGCAAAGTTGCAGGATATAAGACAAACCTACATAAATCATGAAGATTTCTTTATGTGGCCAACAAAGCCCCATAGGAAGAAAAAGAAATTCCATTCAAAATAATTGTAGACAACATAAAATTCTTTGGAGTCTACCAAGACAAACCTAGGAACTATATGAACACAATCCCAAAGCACTTTATACACAAATAAATTTAGATTTAACAATTGGAAAAATATCAATTGCTTATGGGTAAGCTGAGTGAATATAAAAAAAAATGAAAATTCTACTTAAATTAATTTACTTGTTCAGTGCCATACCAATCAAATTACCAAAAAAGTATGTTTGATAGACATAAAGATATAACAAAATTAATCTAGAAGACCTAAAGATCAAGAATATCAAGAGAATTTATCTTAAAAAATTCAAGGGAAGGTGATCAAGCAATACCAGATCTCAAACTACGTTATAATGCAGTAATCATCAAATCTATCTAGTATTGGTCAAGAAATAGAGTGGTGTATCAGTGGAATAAATTAGGCATGCAAATCACAGTAGGCAATGACCAAAGCAATTAGTGTTTGATAAGCCCAAAACTCTATCTTTTGGGGTAAGAACTCACTATTTTACAAAAACTTCTGGGAAAACTTGAAAATAATAGGACACACAGCATGTATGGACCATCTTCTCACACTGCATACCAAGGGAAGGTAAAAATGGGTATATGATTTAGACATAAAGGGTAATACCATAAGCTAATTAGAAAAATCAAGGACCCATACCTGCCAAATATAAAGGGAGGGGAAGAATTCATGACCAAACAAGAGATAGACAGCATTATATAATGTAAAATGATTATATTAAGTTAAAAAAAAAAAACTTTTGTACAAGCAAAACCAATGCAACCAAAATTAGAAGGAAAGCAGAAAACTGGGAATCTATCTTTATAGCAAGTCTTTCTGCTAAAGGCCTTACTTCTCAAATATAAAGACAATTGGGTCAAATTTATAATACAAGTCATTCCCCAATTAATCAAAAAATATGAATGGGCAGTTTTCAGATGAAGAAATCAAAGCTATCTATAGCCATATGAAAAGGGGCTCTAAATCATGGAGAAATGAAAACTAAAGCAACTCTGAGATACCAACTCATAGCACTCAATATTTTAAAGGAAATACATTAAAGGACAATTATAAATGTGGGAGAGGATGTGGGGAAATTAGGACACTAATGCACTGTTAGTGGAGGTGTGAATTGATCCAAGCATTTTGGAGAGCAATTAGAAAATATGCTCAAAGGACAAACAAACTAAATATCCTTTGATTCACCAGTAGCACTAGTTCGTCTATATCCCAAAGAGATCATAAAAAAGGGCAAAGTAGGGGCGGCTAGGTGGCTCAGTGAATAGAGCACCAGCCCTGGAATCAGGAGGACTTAAGTTCAAATCTGGGCTCAGACACTTGACACAATTATTAGCCCTGTGATTTTGGGCAAGTCACTTAACCCCATTTGCCCTCCAAAAGAAAAAGCAAAAAAAGGGGGGGGGTGGAGTATCTACATGTATAAAAATATTTATAGCAGTCCTTTTCATGGTGATAAAATACTTGAAATTGAGGGGTTATCCATCAGTTAGGGAATGGTTAAACAAGCTGTGGTATATGAAGGTAATGGTATACTTCCATATAATCAGAAATGATGAACAGAGAGATTTAAAAAAACTGAAAAGACTTGAACAAACTGATGCAAAGTGAATTGAGCAGAACCAGGAAATCATCGAAAACACAGTATCAGCATACATTTTATGATAATCAACTATGAATTACTCATCTCTTCTCAGCAAGAAAAATACAAAAGGCTCATGAAGGGAAATACTATTCACATCCAGATAAAAACTGATGAACTCTGAATGCATTTTGAGCATATTTTTCTCTTACTTTAGTCTTTGTTGTGTTTTTTTTTCCTTTCTTCTATTTCTTCTTTAAAACTGTGAAAAGAAAAAAAGGAAAGGAAGACAGGGAGGGAGGGTGAAAAATTCAGAACTCAAAATCTTATAAAAATGAATAGTACAAATTGTCTTGACATGTAAGAAAAAAATAAAATATTACTTTAAAAAGAAGGAAGTGAGGGAGAAAGAAAGGGAATGAAAAAGGAAGGGAGGGAAAGAAAAAAGAAAAGGAGGGAAGAAGGAAGGGAAGAGGAAGGAAAGAAAGAAGGAATGGATAAAGGAAAGGAGAGAGAGAGAAAGGAATGAAGTGAGAGAAGAAAAGAGGCAAGTAAGGGGGAAGGAGGGAAGGAAGGAAAGAAGGAAGGAAGGAAGGAAAGAAGGAAGGAAGGAAGGAAGGAAGGAAGGAAGGAAGGAAGGAAGGAAGGAAGGAAGGAAGGAAGGAAGGAAGGAAGGAAGGAAGGAAGGAAGGAAAGACAGTTTTGCTCAAATCACTTTACCATTTCAAATCTCTGAATTGTAAAGTGAAATGATGGTGTTCAACTAGACAATCTCAAAAGTCCTATCCTGCTCTGAAACCCTTGATTTTATGTTTAGTTTAAAAGAGAAGTATTGCCTTGTGTTATAATTAGCAGTGTTTGTGCAAAAGTACATGTTACTAGACAAATAGATTAATACAATTAAATCTTTATCTTTTAGAATGAATTATAGTAAAGAAGATTTCAATGAGCTACAAAAAAGAATTTGAGGTTATGAGAGTGAAGTTGGGAATGAGTCAGAGAACAAGCAAGCTCAGGGGTGATTGCTGCATATGAATGACCTCCCAACCCTATTATACATATAAAATCTAACTGAATAATTATTGACAACATTTTGCTTTGGTCAAAATGAACTGGTAAAGGTTACTGCTGGATCATTACTTTCAATGCTACTTTCAGCAGAGTGTCAATCTGTTTTTTTTTTTCTTTGTGGACAAAAATGATATTACACTTGAACTCAAAATACTGGTAAATTGATTTGAATGCATAAAAAAATTGTTAAAAGTCGTGTTTTCAAGATGAACAGACTTAACTCAGTGATAAAGTCACGCAGTGATTTAGGTCACTTACTAGTAAGCTATGGTAAAGATTTGTTCCATAATTCACTAGTCTATTAGTGGCTAACATGTCAGTATGATATACTTGGTCACACAAAAACAGTGAAAGTCCTCAGAACTTCAGTAAACTAACAAATTCTTTTTAAAATATTTGATTTTTTCAACTTCATGTGAAATAATTTTAAACATTCATTTTAAAATATTTCAAGGAGATGGACCAAAGATGGTGGAGAAAAGGCAGGGACTCTCCTGTGATCTCCCCGCAAATGCATCCAAATACCTTTAAAAATGACTCAACAAATTCTAGAGTGACAGCACCAACAAAAAGATGGAGAGGAAGAAACTTCCAGCCCAAGGCAACTTGGACAGGAAAATTTTGTTCCCCCTGGGAGAGAGAAGAGTGCAGTCTAGCACAGGCTGTACTGGCACAGACAAGGACCCAACCAACTTGAACCAGGCATTGGGGCAACTGCATGTCTGGCAGCAGTGGTAGTTTCTAGAGCTCTCAGGCCAAAAAAGTCAAAGACAACTTAGAAGTTCAGCAGTTAAGGGGGTGTTGCACCTGAATGAGAGTATCATACAGTCCATTGCATGCCACTCCAGTACAGCCCCAGACCAGGAAAGCAGAAGCAGGCCTTGGGAGTGACTGAATCAGCATTGGCAGCAGCTGCTTCTGGAGCTTTCAATCCACAGATGCTAAGGAAATCTAACCACTGATCAGAAGGAGATTACAGAGCTCTTTTTGCTAGCACTGAGGCAGGACTCTATTGCTTTGCCTCTACTCAGGTCTTGGTCACAGTTCTCAGTGACAGACCCAGGATGAGGGAAAGCATTTAGCACACAAGAGTTTGTAGCCACAGTGGAGGGGGGATCCTCCTCATAATTCAATGGAAGAAAAGAGGGTATGTGGTCTCTCACAGATCAGAGCACAGACCAGGAAAGTAACAAACACCTCTGTTGGGATCCAAAGATGTCTGAGCCAGGACTTCAGATAATTACCTTGATGTCAGTGGACCTGAATATCAATGACCTCTTTGAGAAGTGACTTTTTGTCAAGTTAGCTCCTGAGTTCTTTTGATATGGGTTACACTTATAAGGATGTTGTTTGAGTTCTGAGACCAACAGGCTCTGCCCCAAGACTTAAGTTGTTCAAAACCAAAATATTTGAATTCTTAGGTGGTCAGTTCCTATGTAGATGTACTTGATGATGTTGCTTTGGTTTCAGGCCTTGAAGCCAGCTCTCAAGAGCATCCTTTGTAATGTGACTGCATATGAGAGGAGTTAACTGACTTTTCCTAAGACTTTCTGGCACCTAGAGAACAAAAGGCCTTACTGCCATGCTACTTCCAGGATATGACAGACTAAGATAATGATTAGAATACCTGAGATCCCTTCCTTTTTCTCATTGCTCTATAAAAACCTTGTCCTGAGAATCAATAAAAAGAGTTCATCATTCTTCCTTGAACTACCCACATGGCCTTGTCATTTCTTATTCACATCTCTGAATCATGCTAAGTGCTGGACACTGAGCAGCCCACAGCATACCTCTCCTTAGATCATACCACCTTGGAAGAACTGAAAACTTACAGGTCTCTAAAAAGTTTATCTGGAAAGTTACAGAGAACCCCTGAGGTTTGGGACAATCTGCTCTCTACCCTGGAAGCAAAGCTGTACTTTAACAAACAGTTAAAAGTTAAGTAAGAATTTGGGGGAAATGAGCAAACAAGAGAAGAAAAATTATAAAAAGTTATTATGGTAACAAGGAAGATCAAAACACACTCAGAAGAAGAAAACAAAGTTAAAGCTACTACATCCAAATCCTTGAAGAAAATTATGAATTTTTCTCAGGCCATGGAGGAGCTCAAAAAAGTATTTTGAAAATCAAGTAATAGCAGTAGAGGAAAAATTGGAGAGAGAAATGAGAGTGATACAAGAAAATCATGAAAACAAGTAAATAGTTTAGAAACAAAAAAATACCGAAGAAAACAACACCTTAAAAAACAGACTAGGCCAAATGGTAAAAAGAGGTCCAAAAAACAATCAGGAGAAGAATGCCTTAAAATGTAAAATTACCCAAATGGAAAAGTAGTCCTAAAGTCCAACTAAAGAAAATAATTCCTTAAAAATTAGAATAGAGCAAGTAGAAGCTAATACCTTCATTAGAAATAAAGATGCAACAAAACAAAACCAAAAGAATGAACCAAAAAAAATGGAAGAAATTGCAAAGTATCTCATTGTAAAAACAACTAACCTGAAAAACAGATTCAGGAGAGAAAATTTAAAAATTATTGGACTACCTGAAAATTGTGATCAAAATAAAGAACTTAGACATTGTCTGTCAAGAATATGTTTTAAGCAATTGGGGTTAAGTAAATTGCTCACAGTTACATGGCTAGTTATTTTGTGTGGGTGCCAAGTATCTGAGGCCAGAACTGATCTCAGGTCTGCCGATGCCCAGGCCAGAACTCTTACTCACTGCACCACCTGGCTGCCCCTCAAGAAATTTTCAAGGGAAATTCCCCTGATATTCTAGCAATGAGAGGGTAAAGTGGAAATGTAAAAAAAAAAAATCCATCAATTACCTCCTGAAAGATATTCCAAAATGAAAAATCCAAGGAATATTATAGTCCAATTCCAGAGTTTCCTCATCAAAAGGGAAAATATTTCAATCATCCATAAAGAAACAATTCAAGTATTGTGGACACACAATCAGAATGATTAAAGATTTAGCAGCTTCTAAAACATTAAAGGATCAGATGGCTTGGAATATGATATTCTGGAGGATAAAGAACCTAGGATTAGAATCAAGAATCACATATCCAGCAAAATTGAGTATAATCTTCTAGGGGAAGAAAATGGGTATTCAATGAGATAGAGGAATTTCAAGCATTCCTTATGAAAAGACCAGAACTGCATAGAAAATTTGACTTTGAAATATAAGACTGAAGAGAAGCATTAAAAGGTAAAGAGGAAAGGGTAATCATTAGGGACTTAATAAATTTAAACTGACTACATTACTACATGGGAAGATGATATTTGTAACTCATAAGAATTTTCTCATTATTAGGGTAGTTAGAAGAAGTGTACGAATACAGAGGATACAAGTATGAACTGAATATGAACAGATATCTTTAAAAATATATTTATTAACTTTATTTATTTTTATATTTATTTAACTTTATTAATTTTTCCCTCTGCCCCTCCTCCTCTGTTTCCCCCAAAGGTGGCATGTAATCTGATATAGACTCTAAAAATATCTTCACATTAAACATTAGTCAAGTTGTAAAGAAGAATTATAACCAATGCAAAGAACAAGAAAGAAGGAACAAAACAAAACACAAAATAGAGAGAACAAGCAGTTTGATTAAATGTGCATTCAAATTCTATAGTTCTTTCTCTGGATGTGGATATCCCTTTCCTTCATGTGTCTTTTGGAGTTGGAAGAGATGATATGTTAAAAAAAAATTAAATTAAATGATGAGAGAGTAATGTATTGTGAGAAAGGGAAGAGAAGAAGTACACTGGGGTAAATTAAAAAGCTATGTATAGGCAGAAGAAGAAAAAATACTCTAACTCACAATTAATTGGATAAATGCAAATTAAAACAATTTTGAGGTCATATCTCATACTTATTAAATTAGCCAAAAAGACAGAAAAGGTCAGTGACAAATGTTGGAGGAGATGTGGGAAAAATTAGACATTATTACATTGCTGATGGAGGCATGAACTTATTCAACTGTCCTATTGGACAATTTGGAACTATTGTCAAAGGGCTAAAATCCATGCACACCCTTTGACTTAGCAATACTACTATTACTAGATCTGTATCCTAGAAAAGATTTAAAAAAATAAGAACAGGACCTACATGTACAAAATTATTCATAGCAGCTCATTCTGGGAGCCAAAAAAAATTAGAAATTGAGGGTATGCCCCTCAATTGGAGAATGGTTGGACAACTTATGGTTGTAATAATAATGAAATTTGAAGATTCCTTTGTATTGGCAAGCTAACAGGTACTTAGCACTTAGTCCAAGTTCATGATTGTGTTAAGTATTAAGATGAAGAACTTGTGAATCCCACAGTGGGATGAAGTTACTGACATAAAAGGAAGGGGCAGGTCAGGGAGAAGCTAATACCTTATATAAAGAAAAGTCCAAGCTAGCGAGCCCAGAACTGCTTGAAGTAAGTAAGGTTCTTGAGGCTGGACTGCTACTGTTGGAGAGAGAGAAGAGAATTGAAAACTGAACTGAGAACTGAGAATAGGGAAATAAGAAGAGAGGAGAATAGGGAGGAGGCATGGCTGTGGTGTCAGTACTTTGTCTGTCTGTTTTGATGTTACTTTGTCAGATGTGTCCACTGTTAGAGAGGATGTTGCTATTATTACAGAAGCCCTTGGACCTTGATGCTTGTTCAGAAGCCCTGAAAAAGGATTTCATTGTTGTATGTTGATAGAAATTCTGGAGGAGGGACTTGCTGATGATTTATTAGGTCCTGGGATTATACTGATGATTTGTCTTAAGTTCTCAGACCTTCTTGATGGGTCTGAGTTGAATTCACAGTCACAAAGTGAATTGATCAGGTGAAAACTATGGGTCCATTTTAGTGATAAGTTGTTAAGCCATTACATTGTAAATGCTGAATTTTAATTTCTGTGAATTTTTCACCTTAATTTGTTACTGAATAAATAGAGAGTTTACAATACTGTGTAATCAGAACCTTGAAAGCTGCTCACAGAAGCAGTACTCTAGAAAGCTCCTCATGCTTAGCTCTACAATGGTATGTGATATGATTGAATACCATCGTATTATAAAAATAATGAACAGGATGGTCTCAGAAAAATCTGGAAAGATTCTTTTCGAAAGCTACTGTGCATGGCATTACACTTACATAAGATGATACAAAGTGAAATATGCTATGTTACAAAGTAACAGCATTATTGTAAGATGATCAACTGTGAATGACTTGGCTATACTTAGTAATTCAAGGATCTAAAACAACTGAAGAACTTACGATGAAAAATGCTTGACAGCCCCAGAGGGGAGGAAAAAAAACCAAAAACTGATGTCTGAATACAAACTTAAGAATACTTTTTTTTTTACTTTATTTTTCTTGATCTTTGTGTCTCTTTTGTTTCCTAGCATGACTAGTATGGGTATGTTTTGCATGAATATATACATACATATATATATATATATATATATATATATATATATAAGTAAATATGTAAAAAAGTTAGTGTGTTTTTATATTCAATCGGGGAATTAAAAATACATAAATAAATATTTCCAAAAAATTAAAAATGAGAAAATATTTCCAAATTCTCTCTTTCTTTCACTTCCCTCCACCCTAATTGGGAAAGCAAGCAATTTGATATAGGTTATCCTTGTGCAGTCATACTGAAACGTATTTCCATGTTTGCCATGTTGGGAAAGAAAATACAGATTAAAGAAAAAGACCTAATAAAAATAAAGGAAAAAAAGGGGAAACATGCATACTTAATTCTGCATTCTTATGTCATCAATTCCTTCATCATAAATCCTGCAAGATTGTCTGAGATCACTGCATTGCTGAAAATTACTAAGTCATTTAAAGTAGATCATCATACATTATTTCTGTTATTGTGCAGATTATTCTTTCTGTTCACTTTGCCTCTGTCCATGTAAGTCATTACAAGTTTGTCTGAAAGCATTAAGCTCAGCATTTCTTCTAGCACTCTATCACAATCAATGTGTGTTCAAACTGAACACTTCTTGTTCAGTCATTTCCCAATTGATTATTCTATCAATGTCTGTTTTATTTTCCAGTTCTATGATATCAGGTCAATTTCCCATGCTAATTACTTATAACATCGTGTGTAAGCTCTTTACCATTATTATAATTGTTCTTATGACTTTCAGATAGTTCGACAATTTTTAAGTTATATCTATTCAGACAATTTACCAGGTCAGTTGATTTTTCCAATGAAATATTTCATATTTTCTTCTCTTTTTTCATTCTTTTGATTTTTTTTTTATTGTTTCTAGATGTCTCATGTAGCCAGCTTCCAGTTGTCCAATTCTAATCTTTAAGGAATGATTTTATTCAGAGAGATTTTGCACTTCTTTTTCCATTGTTTCAATTCTGTTTTTTTAAAGGAATTCTATTTAGTGATCTTTTTTTCTAACTCTACTATTTAGCCTATTTTTCTTTCTAGTGTTATTTTTTTCAGTGTTTTGTCCCTCTGTGTCAGTTTCCTTTACCTGCTCACTCTTTCTTGAGGTTCCTTTATCTGTTCACTATTTTTTTCATCTTTTCCAATTTTTTCTCTACCTTTCTTTTTTGTATTTGAAAATTCTTTTTGAGGTAGTCCACAAATTTTTCATACTTGGAACCAATTCAATTTTTTTTTTCTTTTGAGGGTTTGCCTATAGATGTTTTGATATTGTCTTCTTTTGAGTTTGTATCTTGATCTTCTTTGCCATATTAACTTTCCATTGTCAGGTTCTCTTTTGGTTATTTGTTCATCTTTCCAGCCTATTTCTTGATTTTCAACTTTATTTTAAAGTTGGGCTCTGCCCCTGAGGAAGAAGACAGCACTATCTCAACTTTTATATATTTGTGCTATTCTTTTCAGAATTAGCTCTTGAAGATCTGTAACTTTTCACTTCTTACAACATGGTATCTAAGAATATGTGTGCTCAGAATATCAAGGGAATTAATGAAAAGAAATGCTAGGGAAGGTGGCCTAGCCATACCAGATTTTAAACTGTGTTATATATATATATATATATATATCAGCAATCATCAAAACTACTTGGTACTGACTGAGGAATAGAATAGAGTAGTGCATCAGTGGAATAGATTAGGTACATGAGACAGCAGTAAATGACTACAGTAATCTACTGTTTGACAAACCTGAAGACTCCAGCTTCTGGGATAAGAACTCACTACTTGGCAAAAACTGTTGGAAAAACTGGAAAATAGTATAGCAGAAACTGGACATAGACCAATATCTTATACCATATACCAAAATAAAGTCTAAATGGGTGCACAATCTAAATATAAAGGCTCATTCTGTAAGCCCTCTGGAAGAGCAAGGAATAGTTTACCTGTCAGATTTATAGAGTAGGGAAGAACTTATGTCCAAACAAGATATAGAGAGCATTATGAAATGCAAAATGGATAACTTTGATTACATGAAAGTGAAAAGTTTTTGTACAAATAAGTCCAATCTAACCATGATTAGGAGGGAAGTAGAAAATTGGGAAAGAATTTTTACAACCAGTGTCTCTGATAAAGGCCTCATTTCCAAAATATACAGAGAAATGAGTCAAATTTATATGGATACATGCCATTCCTCAACTGATAAATGGTCAAAGGATATAAACAGGCAGTTTTCAGAGGAAGAAATTAAAAATGTCTACAAGCATATGAAAAAAGGCTCTAAATAACTATTGATTAGATAAATGCAAATCAAAGCAACTCCAAGGTATCACATCTCACCAATTAGAATAGCTAATATGACAAAATGTGAAAAAGATTAATGCTGGAGAGAATGTGGCAAAACTGGGACACTAGTGCATTGTTGGTGGAGTTGTGAACTGATCCAACCATTCTGGAGAGCAATTTGCAACAATGGCCAAAGGGTTATAAAAATGTGCATACGCTTTGACCCAAAAATACCACTTGTAAGATTATATCCCAAAGAGATCATACAAGCGGAAGGAGGATCTACATGTCCAAAAATATCTCTAGCGGCTCTTTTGTGGTAGCAAAGAATTAGAAATCAAGGGCATTCCCATTAATTGGGGAATGGCTAAACAATTTGTGGTACATGAATGGAATGGAAATCTGTTGTGTTATAAGAAGTGAGGAACATATTGACTTCATAAAAACCTGGAGAGACTTATATAAAACGATGATGAGTGAGGAGAGCAGAATCAGGAGAACGTTTTACACAATTACAGACACATTGTGTCTGTGACAACTAACTTTGATAGACTAGGCTCCTCTCAGCAGTGCAAGGTTATAAAACAACTCCAAAAGACTCATGATGGAAAGGGATATTCACATCTAGAGAAAAGAACTAGAGTCTGAATGCAAATTGAAGCAAACTACTTGCTCTCTCTTTTTCATGTTTTGTTTTGTTGTGTTCCTTCTTTCTCATTCACTCCATTGGTTATAAGTCTTCTTTACAGCCTGACTAATGTTTAATGCAAAGGTATTTGTAAAACCTATATTGGATTGCATGCCACCATGGTGGGGGGGGGGGAGGAGGGGAGAGGTGAGGGAGGAGGAGAAAATTTGCAACTCAAGGGATTGTGGAATTGAATGTTGAAAACTAAAAGTAAATAAATTTTTAAAAAGATATGTTGTCATTGCTATTATGGACTCTTCTCTGGTCTGTGAGTGGCCACAAGCCCCCTTTTCACCTTGGAAGTGTAGCCTTGCTCCTTCTAGTATTCTTCTCCTCACCTCGGGATTGTGACCCAGAACTAGGCAAGGCAACAGAGTTAGGCATACAGTGGCAGCAAAAGATCCCCTGTAATGCTTTCTGAGCAGTTGTCTGACGTCTTTATCATCTAGTTCCAGCTTAGGGAGTCACCCCTAATTCCTGTTCCTGACTTGCTGGGGCATGGCCTGCATTGGACTACACTTCACTCTCACTCCAATGAGATAGACTTTTTTCCTTCCAACCTAATAAATAGTCTTGACCTGGACAATTTTTTTTTCATTTTATTCTTTTGTTGATTCTGCTGCTCCAGAATTCATTTTGAGGTGATATTAAAATTTGAGAGGAATTTTGTTGATATCAGTCATATCCCTACCTTTACTCCACCATCTTGGGTCATCCTCCAGTAATAAATTTGGGAGAAAAGAGTATCAATCTAACAACTAAATAAGAAGTCAATTTAGGCAACTTTTATATAACTCTAAAACTAGTTGTCTTACCTAGATATGTACTATAAATTTCTAGGATAAGTATTTCATATCTCTCTCTCTCTCTCTCTCTCTCTCTCTCTCTCTCTCTCTCTCCCTTTCTCTCTCTGCCTTTCTCTCTCTCTCTCCTCTGTCTCTCTAAACTCTCTGTCTCTCTCTGTCTGTCTCTCTCTCTGCCTTTCTCTCTCTCTTTCCCTCTCTCTCTCTCTCTTTCTCCCTCTTTCTCTCTCTTTCCCTCCCTCTCTCCTCTGTCTCTCTAATCTCTCTCTGTGTCTGTATCTCTCTGTCTCTCTCTCTGTCTCTGTCTCTCTGTCTCTGTCTCTCTGTCTCTCTCTGTCTCTCTCTCTGTCTCTGTCTCTGTCTCTCTCTGTCTCTCTCTCTGTCTCTCTCTCTGTCTCTCTCTGTCTCTCTCTCTGTCTCTCTCTCTCTTTCTGTCTCTGTCTCTCTCTTATTCTCATTGGAATGGACCTCAGATGTCATCTTGTTTAACACTCTAAAGCCACAATAGAGTAAGCATCAGAGTTAGAATTTGAACACAGGCTCTCTAAGTATAAATCCATCATTCCTTACACTTTACCAATCAATCAATAAACAATTATGAATCACCTCCTTTGTGCCAGGCACTGTGGTAAGTTCCTGGGAAACAATAAGGGGCAAAAAGACAGTCCTTCTCCTTGAGGAGCTTACAATCTATTGGGAGGAAAAACACACAAATATATACAAAAGATTCTATCTATAAGAAATAATTAACAAATGGAAAGTACTAGAATTAAGAGGATTGATAAAGGCTTCCACTAAAAATTGAATTTGAGTTGAGACTTAAACCAGAGAGGTTAGAAGTCAGGGCAGAAGAAGACATAGGAGACAGTCAGAAAAAATGTTAGGAGCTGAGAGATGGAGTGTCATGTTATTGGCACAGAGCCAGGAGTCCAGTTCCACTGAATTAAAGAGCACATGTCAGTTAGCAAGGTGTAACACTACTAGTGTGAATATACATTATATACATATACACATATACATATGTACATATACATACTGTCATACAAAACAAGTATGAAAATGTGATCCAGTTGAAATGGAGTCCATCACTTTGGTCAATTCATAAAGCTAAACTTATCCTTTTTACCTTTGAATAAAAAAGATGAAGCTGAGTTACCACACTTTCACTGATTTTTTTTTTTTTCATTTTAAATGGATGGTGGGATTCTGGTGTTATCTTTAAGTTTTATTTTCATAAGTCCTGACAGTCCCAGCATGAATCATCTGACCATAGCAAAGAAGGAGTGTGACTAAATCCTCAGAACTCCAAAGAATCCAGTTATTTCTGGAGTAAAAAAAGAATTCAGTGCAAAAATTATAATGAAAAGTCCATTTATCCAATTGGTGCTAGTGTTACAAATGAAAATTTAGCTTACATGGAATTGAGACATTAAATTAATTTATGTATATATAAAAATCTAATAATACTGAATGAATACTTCACAGTATCATGTATGTAAAAAAATCTGAAGGATATTTCTTCCCCTAGCATAAAGAACTCCTGTTGTGAGAATTCACTTCACCAAAACAAATCCAAAGACATCTATGTCTCGGTAAATAAGTCTTAGGGAGTGTCCTAAAGCAGAGCAAAATTAAATCTTACCCCAGTGGACAGATCTAGCAGGATTTGAACTGAAGTCTTCTTGATTCCAAGCTCAACTCTTCCTTATCATGCCATGTTGCCTTACAGAAGAATAAATTAGTTTTATTATTTGGTTTTTAATTTGGTTTGTATAAAGGAGAAGAAACAAATATTTCAGAGGTATAGATCATCCTTTACATGATTTTTCTCTTCTCATTTATCCAAACCAATTTCTACTTTCAAAATTCAAATTCCATAAGTAATATCTTTTACCTGTATAAAATCAACATTCTTTTATGTAATATAGGTTAAAATCTTATTTCAGGTAAAAGTTAATTTATGCAAAGTGTTCAAATCGAGACCAAACTTTATCTCATTTTACCTACCTAAGTTTACATTAAATAAACAATTATGAGATAAAAGTTTCCAGAAACCAGGAGATTTAAGTATAAGTCATGTTTATGATCCATACTGGCTATGTGACCTTGGCTAATAATTTAACATCTCAGGGTCTTTAGCAGTTCTTTAAGACTATAGAGATATATAGGTGGCACAGTGGATAGAGTGCCAGTCCTGTGGTCAGGAAAACTCATATTCTGGAGTTCAAACTTGGACTCAGAAACTTACTAGCTGTGTTGTCCCAGGCAATTCACTTAACACCGTTTGCCTCAGGTCTTCATCAGCAAAATGAACTTGAGAAGTATATAGCAAACCATTCTAGTGTCTCTGCCAAGAAAAGCCCAAATGGAATCACAGAGTGTTATGTGTGATTGAAAATTGACTAAACACCAAAAAAAAAGACTTTCTGAGTTGCAGAAAAGGTGACACTATGCATTTCCTCATTCTAGAACTCCTACAGTAATTTATATTCCAGGTTACTCTTTATCCCCGCCCAAAGTGGGATTAATTTTATCACATTTTTTTCCTCTGAAGCATACATAGATTTGTATTCCCATATTTTAAAAGTATAATAATCACTATACCACTATATAACCACTATATCACATACAAATTTATGTAATTGAACTTCCACAACAAGACATTGCCAATAATTGCTGAATCTCTCTGCATCTCTGTTTGTGTCTCTGTCTCTGTCTTTGTCTCTGTCTCTCTAACACACACATACAAACACACACATTACACACACATTCATTAAAGTTACCAATTTCTGAAGTAGGCTAGCTAGACTAATTTGGTCAGTCAATGACACAAACATAGTGAATGTAACTTATAAAAACCAGAGTTTTTCATCTTATCCTTTTAAATTTTGGTTTAAAAAATAAATACAAAATACTATGGAACCTAAAATCTAGAATATCTCTTATAGCTCTGCTTTAGCAAAAATTACTTATCCTCAGGTCAATAGTGCTACATTATGGTGCAACCCTTCTGCCCATTGTCAAAGCCTATAGAATAACTGCCACAGAATCAAAATTATGGTGTACTACTTCTAGTTGTATAAAGAAGAACATTAAAATTGCCTGATTTATGCAACTGACAAATGAGTTCCTAAAGGCCCACAATATTCACAGTTAACTTTTTGGCATCTCCTCAACATGACAATTAGATGAGTCTCCATTGTAGCAAAATCCCCAAGTTGTTTGCTTATCTTTATACTCTAAGGGTAGAACAAGCATATTTCATAGCCCCTGGGATAACTCACTCCACAACTCATCTATTAAACCTGGGGGTCCCCAAGCTAGCTTCTAAGTCTTGCCACTGCTAAGTATTTCAAAAGAAAATGCACTTAGGAAAATGTGCATCCTTCCTTCCCACATCTCTATTTAAAACACATAAATGACAAAACTACATCTTGATACAAGGCCCTGGAGGGTACCGATTACTGAAAACAATTACCCACCAATTTTGAATGCATACATCATCCTATCATTCTCTAAGTGACTTTCAACAGGCACAGTAAAGGAGCTTGTTGTCTGTCTGCTTCTTGGGAGTATTGTCACTGGGCTATCACTTTCTCCTTTACTAATGTAATCTTATTTAATACAAGCCTTTACATTGCTGTTGCCCTCTGTATTCTACTTAATGAAAGGATATTTAATTATATGTATGCTTTATCATTTTTATATTGAGTACATCTGGAGGTCATGTGCTAGTACATGTAATATTTAATTTAATTTCATTTTTCAAAGTATATTTTGAAAGTATAAATAATTTAAGTATAACTAATTTTCATATTTTCTAATGCAGTTACAAAGATAATTACATATGGGGGACTGGATGGTTTAGTAGATTTATAATACAATATAGAACTTTTCGCTTCTAGGTCACCAGTTCAAATGAAACCTTGAATTAACAAGAAAAGAAGAGAGAATGACAGTTGTGGAAGAGAAATACATCATTTGAGTTAGCAGTTTTGTTTTACATGTTCATGAAAATACTTAGATTTGGTTAAAAGACAATCTTGTCTCTGGTTCTCACAAACTGAAGGGGTAATCTAAAACACTTGAGTGCAAATCAAGAGAAAAGATTCTTGGTTACATGGAGTTCTCACCTCTATATTATCTGTTAACAGATACTAATGCTGAATAACAAATATCAAACACCAAATACTCAGCATTTACTAATAGCAAAACAGTACTAAGTTATGATGATGCAAAGAGCAAAATAACACTGTTTTGCTTTCAAAGAAGCTCAGTTGCATTGGTAGGAGAAGAGGAAGTTTCTAGTAGTTGTTTAACCACAATGCCAAGTTGGAAGTGATGAAAGCAAAGTCTAGATCCAGACAAAGTTTTACAAATTTGGAAAATTTTCAATGGGGGGTGAATGAAGAGGAGTGATGTGATCTGCACAGAAGGTCACATGAAAGAAAAGGCACTTAACTGAGCCTTGAAGGAAGATTAGTATTCTCTTAGTTGGAGATGAAGTAAAAGGTCAGTCCAAACATGGATGACTTATATAGATATATTAAGTCCAGAGGTGACAGATGAAGTTCCACAACAAAGAGTTTTTGTGAAGGTAAATAATATGAAATAAGACTGGAAAAGCTTTCCTAGATCTATGAGCCCAAAAGGGTCTTTGGCCTTAGGAAATTCCTGTGTGAGAAGTGAACCAATATAGCTATTTGTAGAAAAGTGTGCCTCCTTTGTTCTCACGAATATTTTTGAGGAATATCCTTTGCATAATGTGAATCTGTCATACTTATTATTCATGATCTCCATTCTTCTCTTAACATTTAGTTAAAAAAATTAAAAACAAAGTGAAAGAAACAAACAAAAATGGTTTCTGAAAGCGAAGAGGGAAACATTTTGTTTGATCCAGTCATAAACCAAGTAGAATCTTTGAAATGAGTAGAAAGTTTATTTTTTTTCTTCATATTTTCCAAGCCCCTAAAGAAACTCAGGTACTGTGCTAAGGATTTGAAGGAAATAAATGAAACAATATCTACTCACAAGCAAATTGCATTCTACTGTCATTAAGGAGTGAATGTTAGTGCCCCCCCCCCTTGGATCAAAGTGAAGTACTGTGCCCATGATGTCTTTATTTGTTAGAGTTTTGAATCTCTGGAATTCAGAAGCTCTGAAGACATCCCCTTCAGAGTTTCCCTAGAATCCTATTGTCATAATGAAAACAGATGATAAGAGAAAGCTAACACAGTCTCAATATGGTAAAGGGAAAGAAGACAATCAAGTTACACTAAAGGAGGGCAAAAAAGATACTTCAAGGACACAAAGAAGTAGAATTTTAATCAATGAAGCATAAACTTCAATAGCTGGGAAATGCCAGCAGTCTACAATATGTTTTTTGCATGAAACAACTAGATGCAATATGGTTCACTTTGAAAAAAAAATGTTGAACATAAAGGATGGAAATTTTTCCAAATATTTTCAAGGTGGAAAAGGAGGAGGAGAAAGAAGTCCCTGAAATAGGTGCTGCTCCTGTTAGCTTCTGTAAAATAAATTCATTTAATCTATTTCCAAAAATAACAAAAATGTTTAATTCAAACTTTTAGTCATATTCATATTGAAATAGGTAACAGCATCTTCCTCCCCCAACCCAATCCAGGGCATAAATAATGTTGGAGGCTACATACATGATGCAATTTGTGGAACAGGATTCTTCAGGGAAAACATCTAATTTTGGAGCATGATACACAAAATTCTCATAAAAGTAGTTGAAGTATTATGTTTTTATTCTTTAACAACATGTAAAATGCACCATGGGTTGGAGATATTTGTGGGATTGGACTATTAAGTCAATATGATACGTGCCAGACAAGTACCATGTCAAGTTCTATCAAATTGGTCAAGTTAAGCAATATGATTAGCACCTATCACTTTTGATATTTTCTCAATAGTGAACCTCTGTGCCTGTGTTTCTTTGCCATTTACCATGTATGTGAACTTTGGTAAGTTGCTTGATTTGTCTAGGGTTTCATTTTCCTCATTTGAAAGCTAAAGAAATGGAGAGATGACCTCTAATTTTCTTCCAGCTTTAAAACTATTTTCCTTTTCAGTCTTCTAATTGATAATGACTTCCTTAATAGGGTATTTCATTTACATATGATTTAGGGCTATAACACCTTGGCAGTGATGGGAGATGAGGCTCTTTCAGGAATATTAGGAATATCAGCAACTAGTGTTTCCTTACACACCCATACACATGTATATAAGTTTCTATGTATATGTGCACAAAGCTTTGCACATATATGTATGTGTACATGTGTGTGTTTTCCCTGAACAGAGATTGTTGATGTATGGTATGAGCAAGAAGGAGAGGGGCGAAAGGCTATTTCCTAAAACAGAATGTGCAAGGCATTTAATCAAGTTTTCATGAAACAGGTTTGTTTGTTTGCTTGTATTTCTTGTTAATTTGTTTCTATTCCTTTCAGGGGGGGGCGTCCTCTGATTTGATCAGAATGAGGAATTCTTAGAATAGAAGTTCTTCCAATATATGTCTATCACTTATGTCTGCCACTTATGGTAGTTAAGAGATACCTAAGTTACTAAGTATTTAAGTGACTTGTTCATGGTTATATACTCAATAATTACCAGAAAAAAAAATTGAACCTAAGTCTTCTTGTCTCTAAAATTTTCATTCTCTGCATTTCATCCACAATGCTGCTCCACCAACTATTACCAACTGAGTCCTCGCATGCCCATCATTTGTCCTGTTCCTTGATTATCTCTTAGTCCTATTTTTTACAGTATATTTTCCAAACTTTGTCCTGGGCAAGGAGTATGATGTAGAGGATGATATACTGCAGTTGGAATTAGAAAGACATGTCAAGGAATCCTTCCTCAGACACCAGAAAACTATGTTATGTATACTGGGAAAGTATTTTAAACCAAAATGTGCTTCAGTTTCTTCAGCTAAAAATAAGAAACCAAAATTGACTCAGTATCCTCAGTTATAAATAAAAGACTCAGAAGCCTTTAAAATTATTTCTACCACAGAATCTATAATCCAATGATTTTTCCTTTCTGCTATCTAAAGCACCCTCCACTGTAATCATCTCAGTAGAGAAATTTGCTTCATACTTCACTAAAAAGAAATAAGGAAACTTGTCCCAAGACCCCTCTACTTGCTAATGTCACACAATCTCAATATAATTCACACTCTCTACTACTTTACTCCAGTTTTAGAGGATGAACTGATCCTTCTACTGGCCATGTCAAAATCTTCATTTTTGCACTGGTCCTGAAAAATTTTCTCCACATCTTTTCTGAGGATTTGCCCCTTTGATTATTCTCATTCTCTTTACTGTTTAATATTTTAAAATTTATTTTCTGGCTTCTCCCTTACTAGTTATTAATATATCCAGAATTTTCCCATGGGGGAAATATCCCTGTGTTAGTCCCTCCCATCTCTTCAAGCTATCATCCTATAGGTATCTTCTCTTTCAAAAACAAACTCCTAGGGGGAAAAAAAACGGTTTATACTTAATACTTCTACTTTGTCAACAACCATTCACTTTTCAAATGCTTTATAATCAACTCTCATTATTCCACTGAAATTATCCAAATTTATAATTTCTGAATTTGAAAATTTTCCCCATTCTCTATCCTGTTTGATATCTCTTCAGCTTTTAATATTGTTGACCATTCTCTTCTCCTAAATATTTTCCCCTCCTTTTGAGGTATTAACTTTTTTATGAGCAATCAGGGTTAAGTAACTTGCTTAAGGTTACACGGCCAGTTATTTCTGTGTTATTAACTTGTCCTTATAACCTACAAATTTGACTATTCCTCACTTTCCTTTGTTGATTGACAACCGTGCTCCAGAACATATTCATGAAAGGACTTAGTCCTAGGTTTTCTTATCTTTCTTCACTAACTCTTTGTATGATCCTATCACCTATAAAATCTTCAGTTACCATCTTTATTAGAATGACTCTCAGATAAATATATCTTAAAACTACCTTTGAATTTAAAATGTTATATAAAGGTTTTTTATTATGGTTGTTATTATGATTGTTTTTAATCAGAGTTAGTTTCTCTTGAACTCTATATGTCACAATATATCTAATAGATATCTCCAATAAAATGCCTCAGAAAAATCTAAAATTCAACATAAGCAAAAGAAAATGCATTATTGTCCTAAAAAATTAACCTCTACCTAACTTCCCTATTTTTCTTTAGGATACCAACATTATTTCAATTACTCAGAATTATAATCCTGAATTTAGTACTGCTTCTTCACTCTCACTCACTTGTATATCTAATCAATTTCCAGATGTCAGAGATTGCATCTCTAGGTCATCCTTGAAACATGACATCTTCTATGGAGAGAGAGAGATAGAGACAGAGAGAGAGCGACAGAGAGAGAGTGACAGAGAGAGAGAGAGAGAGGGAGAGAGAGAGAGAGAGAGAGAGAGAGAGAGACAGAGAGAGAGAGAGGGAGAGAGACAGAGAGAGACAGAGAGAGACAGAGACAGAGACAGAGACAGAGAGACAGAGAGAAAGACAGAGGCAGAGAGAGAGATAGAGAGACTTCCTTTTTCCCTATTGACAACAAAGATATTAATTTTTCCCTCCTCCTAATGAAACACTGAATACTTTGGGAACTTCCACCTGAAGATTAGATAAATTATATCTCACCCCAACCCCACAGTGTTCTCTTGTATCCTTAGAAATGTTGGGGATTGTCTAGGTTCTTTCCTATTTCCTCCCACCACCACTAATTGAGTTTCCTCAAGCATAGAAGAGTGGGTTACCTGTTTGCCAGTTCCATTTAACTGCTTAGTCAGATTAGCTTTTATTTTTTAATTATTTTATTTATATCATTAAATTTTTCCAAGTTATAAGTAAAAACATTGTTAATAGACATTTTGTAAAATTTAGAGTTCCAAAATCTCTTCTTCCCTCACTTCCTATCTGATAGAGCAAGCAATTCCATATTGATTATCTATGGGGTGATGTGAAACATATTTCCATATCAATCATGTTGTAAAAGAAAACACCAAGAAAATAAGAGAAAAATATAGTAAAATGAAGTATGCTTCAATATGAATTCAGAGTTCATAAGTCCTCTCTCTGGAGATGGATTGTATTTTTTATCTTAGGTTCTTCTGTATCACCTTAGATGACTGTCTTGATCAGAGATTCTAAATCTTTCACAATTGATCATCCTTACAATATTGCTATTGCCATATACAATGTTCTCCTGGTACTGTTTACTTGACTTTTCACCAGTTCATTTAAGTTTTTCTTTTCAGAAACTAACCTACTCATCATTTCTTATAGCACAATAGTATTCCATTATAATCACACATCACAACTTATTAAACCATTTCCCAATTGATGATTTCTAATATTTTTGTAACAACAAAAAGAGCTGCTATAAATATTTTTGTACATATAGGTCCATTTGCCCTTTCATTTGATCTCTTTGGCATATAGATACAGTAGGGTTATTGCCATATCAATGGCTATGCACAGTTTTATAACCCTTTGGAAATAGTTTTAAATTGTTCAACTGAATGTTTGAACTAGATCAAAACTCCATCAATAGTGCTCTAGTGCCCCAATTTTTCCACATGACCTTCAGCATTTTTTTCTCTCATGTTAGCCCATCTGCAAGGTAGGAGGGTGGTACCTCAGAGTTGTTTCAATTTGCATTTCTCAAACCAGAGCGATTTAGAACACTTTTAATGTTATGATTGATACTTTTAATTTCTTCTTCTAAAAACTACATGTTCATATTATTCAACCATTAATCAACTGGGGAAAGGCTCTTTTTTTAATACATTTAATAAATTCCATGTATATTTGAGAAATAAGGCTTTAATGTAGAAAGACCCTGTAAATTTACCTAGTTTCTTCTTTTCCTTCTGATTTTGCCTATATTTGTTTGTACAAAAGCTTTTTAAATTTCATGCATTTAAAATTATGCATTTTACTTCCTGTAATCCTCTCTATCTCTTGCTTGGTCATAAGCTTCTCCTTTATACATAAATCTGACTGGAACATATTTCCATGTGCCCCAAATTTACTTATAAAAGTATATTTTATATCTAAATCATTTATCCATTTTGACCTTATCTTGTTACGACTTATGGTGGGGTACGGTGTGTCATATTTATCTATGCCTAGTTTCTGCCAAAATTCTCTCCAATTTCCCCATCTATTTTTGTTAAATGGTAAGATTTTATCCCAAAAGCTTGAATCATAGAGTTTATCAAACACTAAATTGCTATGGTTATTTTCACCTGTGTATTGTAATGTATACCTAAGCTACTCCACTGATTTACCCTTATATTTCTTAGACAGTATCAGATTATTTTTATGATTACCACTTTGTAACAAGTTTGAGATCTGATACTGCTCAGCTGTCTTCTTTCATTGTCTTTTGTATTGATTCCCTTGATAGGTGGGCAATTTATATTTTTATAAATATTCATCCACTTAACTTAGATTGGCAGCTTTACTGGCGTAAAATTGATAACATTTTTAGAAGATACATATAATCATCTTCCCTTATAGAAAGGTAAACAGTTTAATTTTATTGACTTCTTTATGATTTCTCTTTCACATTTACCTTTTTATGCTTCTCTTGAGTTTTATATTTAAAAGCCAAATTTTCTCTTCAGCTCTAGTCTTTTCATCAAGAATAGTTCAAAGTTCTCCATTTCATTAAAAATCCATTTTTTCACTTTAAGGATTATACTCAGCTTTACTAAGTAGTTTATTCTTGATTGTAATCCTAGATCTTTTGCCTCCCAGAATATAATATTGCAATTCATCTTCTCTCATAATGAAGTAACTGCTAAAGCTTGTGTGATTCTGACTGTGGCTTCATGGAATTTGAATGGTTTCTATACAGCTGCTTCAAAAATCTTTTGGGAATTTCTGGAACCTCTAGAATTTTGATATAGTATTTCATTTGGAATCTTTTTCAGGAAGTGATTGATGAATTCTTTCAATTCCTATTTTACCCTCTGGTTCTAGGATATAAGGGATGTTTTCCTTAATTGTTTCTTGAAATATGACATCCAGACCATGGGTTAACCTCTTCCCCCCATGTTATAGATTTCTCTTTCTATGTTGTCTTGGTCTGGAAGAATGTCTCACTCAGACATTTTTTTTTACTCTGCCACTATAGAATTCAATTTGAGGCATTATTATTATTATTATTATTAATTATTACTATTATTATTTGCACAGGATCATTGAGAGATCTCACTTGAGTGATTTTACTACTCTACCATCTTGGTTCCACTTTTGGAAGTACTAATTAGATTAACTTTTAAAAAGAAATACTTGATTCAAAGGTATATTAACAAATATATACACATATGCTACAACACATGGGAGGAATCAACGTCTTCCCCTATTCCACCTCAGTATCTTGGTAGGGGAAGGGCTTTTACTTATTTGTTTGAATCAATTATTAATGAGTACAATTCCAAGTTCCAATTTCAAAATACCTCATGAGTTTGAGGGTCAATTATATCCGTCCCTATTGATCTAACAAGCTATGATGTCCCACCCAAAATACTAGTCCCAAAGTTTGCCATGATCCAAATCCTGAGACTTTTAGGGCTTGCTGCCAGCACCTGCATCTGAGAAGGATAGATGAAAGAGAGCAGAAATACAAAACCCAGCACTGTTTCTCAAAGCCAAGAGGTAAAGGGAAGATAAAGGAAAGAAAATCCTTACCTCCTCACTAGGTCATTTAATGGCACCTGTGCTGTGATTGAACTGTTTTTGATCTTCATTTTGTGAATAGAGCAGGAAAGATTTCATAGGAAAGAGAATGGCACTTCACTTATCTTAATAGTTGTGAAGAAGTATCCTGTACCAGCTACCTTGCCAATTAGAGGACGCTATTCTTCCCCTATGTAATGGCAAGCAAAGAAGTAGTTAACATGTTTCAGCTATTGAATTAACACCTTGTTTCAGTTTATGTTTCTTTTGAGCCTTGCATCAAGTCTGTTAAGAAACAGATGCATGAAACCCACAACTTGTGAACTTCTAGAGAGGAGCTGTGATGTATATAAGGAAGAGCACAAGCTGGACAGTCAGAACTTCTTCAGATAAGCATCACGGAGGCAGGGCAGCTGCTGATGGACTAAAGATTGAACTGAGAATTGAGAGAGAAATGAGAATTGAAAACTGAGACAGAATTTCTTGGAGCAAGCCACGTGGAGGCTAAAGTGATTTTGATTTTGAGAAGACTTCTGAAGGAGGATTTCTGAGGTTCAGCTGGAGCTGCTGAGAATTTCTGGGCCAGCCAGAGAAGCTGAGTATTTCTCAGGGCCAGATGAAGCTGCTGAGGATTTCAGAGGGCTAACTGGAACTGGCAAAGGCTAAGGAAGCATGATTGTGTTGCTGGTACTTTGTTCATATGCTGTTGTGACTTTGTTAATGCGTATGAATGTTCTTGTGAATTAGTTAAGACTTGACTTTCCAGGAACAGAGCTTGTAAAGTATTTGAGATGAACTGGACACTGTGAACTTCAATATGGAATGGGAACAGGACAAGGAACTGGATGAAAAACTGGACAAGGAGATGGACAAGGAATTGGGAACTGCCTGCCTTTGAACCCAGGAGAAAAGTGGATAGATTCAGATAGGAGCTGGGACCATGGAAGAGGAACCATGGAAGCTGAGAGCCAGCCTTGAGTCAAGCTGAAAGAAGACTTTACTTGGATAGTATGTATTGACAGAAAAGATTATGCTTTACTGTTGTTGTGGTTTAAACCCAGGGACACCAAAAACTGTTGAGTCGGAGGCGTTGCCCACCCAAAACTGTTGCAGTTTCATGATGTGTTGTGGTGGAACCATCTCAAAGAATTCAGAGTCAGACCACCTCTAATCCAAATATAGGCATTTTTTCAGATTGACGCCTCTCATGAAGTGGGTTAAGTTCCAGGAGGAACCAGCAATTTAGAGAAAGCAAGATGTATTTTTATAGGGTAAAGATACAATTACACAACAGAAATTTACATAGCATTAATATTAAAAAGGCAGAAGGAGTTTGTTAAGGGATTAGGTAATGGAGGAGGGGTTCCATCTATGGTTTGGTGGTTAAACATTCTGGTCATTCTGCCATCCAACTAGCTAGCTATTGTTGTCCTATCTTGGGCTAGATGGATGATGTGATTGAATACAATAACACACCAGTTTCTGTGGGAACAGGTCTGGGGGCAGTGACCAGGTACAGGCAATAGCTAGGTTCCCATCATATGGACACATCTGTTGTTTCTCTGGGAACTAAGAGTTTAGGGACACACCTATTACTCCACTGGGCAATGAGGCATATACAAAAAAGTTAGGACATTCGTGGGAGTTGGCAGGGGCTAGGTAGTTGCAGTGGGTCTGCTGTTCACAAGGGCCAGGTTTATAATGAAGTTTAAATATTGGGCTGGGGGAAGCTTTATTAGGATTCCATCACTGTGACCTAGGGGTGGAGAACTTTGACTTTTGTACTTTGTGATTGAATTACCAATTTTGTGATTGACTAAATGAATATACCTTGTTTAAAACTATGTGAACATAGGGATGGCTAGATAGCACAGTGAGAAAGCACCAGCCCCAGAGTCAGGAGGACCCAAGTTTGGTTCTGGCCTCAGACACTTAACACCCACACACAAAAACTAGCCATGTAACCTTGGGCAAGTTACTTAACCCCAATTGTCCTCCAAAAGGAAAAAAAAAAACCTATGTGAGCACTTTGGGAAAACTATTTGTCCATTTTAGTGCTAAGTTGTTGAGTTGTGACATGGTTGAATGCTGTATTTTTATTTTCTGTGATAAGTTGTAACATTGAGAATGCTGCATTTTGATTTTCTATTAATGTTTTGCTCTGTTTTGTTATTGAATAAATAGAGAGCTCACTATACTATGTAATCAGAATCTTGAAAACTGTTCATGGCAGCAGTCCTCTGGAAAGCTATTTGTGTGTGGATATACACCCACATGCAGAAGAACACAGGAAAACAAGGTGTCTCCATGTTAAGTAACCTGGTTATACATCAAGAAAATCCCATTACTTGAAAAAAAATTCCTCTCACCTTATTTATTCATCACCATTTTTAAAAATTCCACATCTCTCTTTTTTGTGACTTAGATTCCTCAATCAATAAATAAACATTTGTTAAGTGCTTACTATATTTCTGCTGATGGGGATAAGTACCCCAATGGGCTAAACACTTGGGATATAAAAAGAAGTAAAAGATTGTTTCAACCCTCAAGGAGTTTACAACCTAATTGGAGAGGCAACATGCAAACAAATATATACAAAATAGTTACATACAGGATAAACAGAAAATGATTAATAAAATGAAAACACTAGAATTAAGAGAAATTGGAAGAGGCTTCTTATTAAAAGATGAGATTTTAATTGAGACTTCAAAAAAGCTTAGAGAGGTCAGTAGACAGATTTGAGGATGGAGAGGATTATAGGCAACAGCTAGGGGGAAAAATACCTAGAGATAACAGATGGAATAGTTTTCCTTTCTGTGGAATACTAAAGAGGCTATTTTTACTCTCTTCTTAACTCTGTAGTCTGTTTCATTCAAAAGAAACCATTCTCTACAGTACCACTAATGCTCTCTCTCTCTCTCTCTCTCTCTCTCTCTCTCTCTCTCTCTCTCTCTCTCTAATTTTGGGCACATGTTCTCCTACCTATCTGGCCACTCATTTTCTGTCTCCTGTGTTAGATGTTCATTCAGATCATGACCACTAACAGTGGGTGTCCCACATGGATCTGTCCTCAGCTTTCTCCTTTTCTTCCTCAATATCATTCCATTTGGTGATCTTATCACCTCCAGAGAGTCAATTATTATCTCTATGCTGATGATCCTTATTTAGCCATAACTTTTCTGCTGACCTCCAGTCTGGAATCTCCAATGACCCATTAGCTATTTCTTACTAGATGTCCTATAGACATCTTAAAATCAATACATCCAAAACTATCTTTCCCACTATCATGCCCCATTGACACTCCTTCCAAACTTCCTACCCAAACTTTAAGAACATTGCCATCCTAATTCCCCAGATTGCAACTTCAGTCATTCTCAATTACTTACTCTCTTTCCCTGACCACTCTCTATAACTAGTCTGTTGCCAGTTCTCAATTTTACCTTTGTGAGACCTATCAAATATGATTTTTCTCTCATCTTACATTTTCACCACCCCAGTGTATACCTTCATCTCCTTAAACATTAACTATTATAATAGCCTGCTGGTTGGTCTGCCTAATAAAAGTCTCTCTCCACTGATATGTCTGTTAGTCAACTGCTAAAGTAATTTTCCTAAAGCTAATGTTCAACCATGACAATTTATAATTCAATAAACACCAGGGGTTCCATATCTTCTTTAAGATAAAATACAACATTTTGTATTTAGTATTCAAAACCCTTCATAGCCATTCCCTGCCACATATGCTTCAGTTCAAAACATTGTCTTCTTTGTTTTTCCATCTCTACCTCCTGATTTGGCTGACTTTCTTCAAGTGCCAACTAAAACTCAGGCCTATACATGATACCTTTCCCAATCCATCTTAAATATACTCTGTGTGTGTGTGTGGGGGGGGGAGGGTTATCTTGTTTATATGATGTTTTTTCATACTATCCCCCCCATTATATATTCTTGTGCCTTTCTATTTATGGAACTTAATACAGTGTGTGGCACATAGTAGGTACTTAATAAATGTTTATTGACTAATTGATTAACAGACACAAACCTAATTCATGTCCTCACAGACTTTCTCTTGAACTATTGCAGGGGAATCTTGCATGATCTACTTGCCTCAGATTGCTTCCTCATAGATTCAGTAAGTTCTTAAGTCCAAGGAATGATTCTTTTTTTTTGTCTTCATATTCTGAGAACCTAGGACAGTGACTGACATATATGTGTTAAATAATATTTGTTAAATTATAAATGAAATCCAAAAGTTTTGTATAGTGGATTATTATAATTCATTTACAAATTTATCTATTCTTTCTATAATTAATTATTTCTTTAGAATAATATTATCTAGCTCTAGCTAGTCCAGGACTGTGTCTTGGGCAATAATCCTCTCTCCTCTCATCTCCCCAATACATTAAACATCAAAGAAAAATGAAATTCAATGCAAATATGTACAGTCATGCAAAACAAATTCCTAAACTAGCTATGATGAAACAGAAGAAAGAAAAGAAAATATGCTTGTCTGCCCTTTATCACCTCTCTTTGAATGATCCTACCCAAAACTGTCTTATCCACCAGTGAAAGAAAAATTAAGAAGGAGGCTGAAGTTTGGTACAATGCATTATCAAAATAGGAGAGTATAAATAATATTGAACATTATATAGCAAAGTAAGAAATAAGCAAAAAAATAAATATTAATCAGTGTACTAACAGAAGTTTAAGGGGATTTAAAATGTAATAACATGATTTTTGGATTTTATTCTCAAATCACCTTCCACTTCAGAAGAAATATAAAAGGATTTGGAAGAAATGGAATAAAAACAAATTAGTGCTCTAAATCTACAGATATTCAATCACAATCCTGTAATCTTCACCTCTTGAACCACACTAGTGTCCTATCCCTTCATTTTTTAGCATGTTCCATTATTTTGCTCATTTCCCCCTGTACTATCTCACACTTTTTGATTCATGACTCCCCTTGATTTAGTATAATTTTGTTGACTGATTGAGACATATTCTTGCATTACTTTAAGGTAAAGTATTTTAGTTCTTTTAAATTAAAATAGGGTGATTTAATGGATTTACCCAAGTGACCACCATCATTATAACCCTATTTTCTTCTACCATTTTCCAATTACAAAAAATGCCAAAAAACTTCTTTTCCTTCTTTCTCTTATATTTGTAAAATTTTTATTGACTCTCTATTTATAAAAAAAAGAAAATATACCATGCTCTTTTCCTAAATTTGTCCATTTCTTTATTATCTGTTGCCTCTTAAAGATTTTAAAATTTTGAAGGGACAGAAGTCTTTCCTCCCTTTTAAAGTATCAAGATTGAGTTCTAAAAGAGATATTAGATGTAATGTAACCCAACCCTAAGATTTCAAAGTTTAGGAAACTGAGGCTTGAAGAGGGCAAATAATTTTAAGAATGTCAGACAGGGTATAAGTTGAGATTTGAATTCAAATAATCTGACTACAAATTGAACCCTCAAAGTTGTTGTGCAGATTAAATGAGCATAAGTTTAAATCACTCAGCACAGAGCATAACACATAGTAAGCACTACATAATGTTATCAATTATTATTATAGCTGAAACCAATATGAAACAATAACTTAAATCAGCAATATTAAGACAAAGTCAAATCAAAATAATTTTAACTTTTCACTTCTTATCCTGAAAACTGTCAAAGATAACCAAAGATGGTCATTGTTAGTATTGGAAGGGTTGTGGAATGACAAGCACCCTAGTGCATTGGATAAGCTGTGAAAAGATCCAAGCATTTTTTGAAAGCAATTTAGAATTATCTAAATAAAATTCCCACATGTTTTGAATCAGTGATTCATCAGTGATTGAGCTTATATACGAAAGAGATCACTGATAAGAACATAGTCACCAAATGTAGGATAAATATTTATTGTTGTATTTTTTTTATAATAGCAAAGAATTGGAGACAAAATAGACCTTCATTGATAGGGGGATGATTAAACTAATTGTGTGATATGAATATCATGGAATATTATTGTGTTGTGAGAAATAATGAATGTGATGAATACAGAGAAATATGGCAAGATTTACATAAACTGATGAAGAGTAAAGTAGGAAGAGCCAAGAAAACAATATACACAATGACTTCAACAATGTAAATGAGTAGAACAAATCCTTCCACCCAAATACACACACATATCATATATGTTGCAAGATTATAAACTTGAGGAGACATTCCCAACCCATCCCTTTTCAGAAGTGAGAGGTCCAAAAGTGTACTTTGTACAATTTTCAACCTTTTAATGTAAGGATCAGTTATGTATATTTTCTCTTTCTTTTGTTTTTCTTTAAAAATACTATCTCTTATATGAGATAATTTTCTGTTAAAAGGGAAAGGGATGCTGGAGGAGGGGAACTATGGTAAGGAAAAATAAGTGAGACGACCAGAGCATCTCTTCATTAGAGAAAGGAGTGAAAAAGAATAAGTGTGAGGGAAGTAGCTGAATGCCATGAAATGATGGGAGAAATGATATAAGGTTTCTCTTCTAATAGTCTCAGTGAGGTGAAAAGTATAAAACTATTTACTCCCTGAGAAGATAGGGGAAAAGAGTGTTGTGGAAAGCTTGAGGAGACATGAGAATATTTGGAACAGCTGCTGTGGAGAGTAAAATAGCAAAGCTAATTAGGAATAATAGAATGTCTACCTCACTGTAGTGAGGGCACAATTAAGATAAATTTGAATTAAACTCAATCAGTGTGGTTTTGTATGTTTCATCAGTTCCTTTCAGTATATGTGAATAAAAGTAAAGGAGGTGAGAATAAGCCAGATTCAGAGTTTTCAGATTGGTTTAAATAATTCAAGTCAGTTTAGTGATTTCTTGAAATGTGTTATCTATACTTCTCTTTTATCATAGTTTTTAAGGAACATAATGATTTTTATTTTTTTAGTCTCATCATATTTTCCATGTAAGATTTTTGTTTTATTTTTGCATGTCTAGCTCATTTTTTTTTCTTCATTTTTGCTCTGTGACTTACCTTGTGTTCTTTTTTTTTTAAACAATTTAAGTGGTGGCTAGCTGGTACAGTGAATAGAGCCCTTGGCCCTGCATTCAGGAGGACTGAGTTCAAATCCAGCCTCAGACATTTAACACTTACTAGCCATGTGACCTTGGCCAAGTCACTTAACCCCAGTCACCCTGACTTTCCCCCTCCAAAAAAGAAAAAAAAAACACTTAAATCTAATATTTCTTGTTTAAGCATTGAGTTTGTGAATTCCCCTTATCCCATTACCCTATTTTTAGGGTGCCTTCTACCTGAATAAGATTTTCCAACTTGTATTCTAAGCTGTTTATTCTTTTAAGTTTTGACTTGCAACATTTAATTTTATTCTTTGACTCTTACTTCAAGGTAGTAAGTCTTCTATTCACTCATCACCTCTCTGAGGTTAATCCATTTCCCTTCTGTGATTCTCTTTATAAATATATTGTATTAATGTTCTACTTCTGAGATTTTATTTTTATGTATTTCATAGTATTCTTCACTGCATTAATTTCCAATGGCTCAATATTCAGTCTCTTTGCTAGGGATGGTAGAAAAGATCTTCCTCTTTTCTATTTCATATAAACTTCTTTTGGCTTAGCTTTTGACAGACTCATTTTCATTCCTGTCTTTCAGTTAGTGTCCTGATGCTCTGTGACTATAAAAGCATTCCAATCAGCCACATATCAATCCTCAATCTGGACTAGGACAGACTAATAATAATATCTTGACCCTATAACTTGCAATAATTGTGTTCTGGGACCATGAAATCAACATTATTGTTTTAAAGGGGGTACCTGATTCTAGGATCCTAATTTTCAACCTGCCTACTTCTTTAGTCAGAGTGGATAATATTTGTATAAGATTCCTCCCCCTGCCATAATCCTGGGTTAGCATGTTGAGCTGATACCAGCCCTGCCCTACCTTCATCCTATTACTTTTGCAAGTGGCTTCCCAACCAATGCCCTCTGTTGGATGTTGTAGTCTTAAAAGGAGAGAATAAACAAGGTTCATATTACTTCAGGATCCTATTCCCTCCTCTAGTTTTACTTGGGTTGAAGCAGCCAGGAGTAAATTTTTATTTGAGAATGATGAGGCAAAGATCCTGATCTCTATCAAGAATCTTCTATGAATTGTCATAGAAGTAAAAGCACGAAAGAGCCAGTATTTGAAACAGATCCTTTGTCAGTGAATCCAGTGTTCTTACTCCTATACCACAATCTCCTCTAAAGAGGTATTTAAGAAATTAATTATTCATCCCCAATAAATTTAAAAAAATAAAAAGACCTTCTGAAATCTAGAATTACTTCTTCTCAGAAGAACACTGTATTGAGTAAATTTCAATCTCCTTCAAATGAACAGAGAGTAAATGAATGAATAATGCCCATTTTCTAATGTTTCCAGCCCTTCATTTCAAAATTACTTAAAGCGTGCCAAAATCTATTGGGAAATATTTGATCATGCATAACATTAGGGCACTGTTCAGAATTTCATATTTCTTTTTCCTGAACTGACTTCCACAGAACTGCTAAGGAGGGACAAAAAATAATCCAGAAATGTGTAACCTGGAATCAAATGATAATTGACACCTGCTTTAAAGTTTTCTAAAACATTTGTGGAATGTTCTTTACTTCTGGATGAACAGAGATGGGGAAATGCAACTGACAACAACTGGTCTTGCTGCCTGGATTCTTTGAATAAGGCATTGTGTGAAATTCCTAACTCATTAAATCTGCTGTTTAGCTCTACCCCTTGTAGCTACCACAGATCAGTTCTGAGTCAGCTCTGCTGCTTATGAAACCATTTAAGGCAAATAAGATGCCTAAACCATGAGGTGTAATATAATACAAAAGTCAGGCTAGCCACATTCTTGACTACTTAAGTAAATTTCTGCATTCTTTGCTGATCAAATTGAATTCTTGTTCTTTTTAAAAAAATATTATTTTATAATGTTGCAAGCAGAATGCTGCACATCCTAAATCTCAAATAACAGAGAAAGACTTTTGAGAATGCCAAGGAACCCTCATTTTATTTCACTTCAACAGGATTAAAAACAAGAGTTTCTGTTTCCCCACTCTAAAGTGGGCCAAATACAGGAAGAGAAACTGGTGGAGATGTGACTTGAACAGAAGGGGCAACCATATGCAGAACATTAACCCAAAGGCATCATCCCCGAAGGACCTGACTTTACTTTTACACTTATTAGGAAATTACAAAGATGATATATGTGTCATGGAGGGATGGTCAAGAAATTGTAGAGAAATGTGTCCATGAGGTATCTCTGCACAGAGATTTCGTTCTCATTTCACATAATTGAACAGCTGTTCTACAATATCACTCTCTGGTCTCACCCACCTGGAGGAAAGTCTCAAATCAATCAACACCCTAAATGGTAAATATTTTTTTTTTTATTATTTATAACTGTACCCTTCAGTCATCCAATTTATATTGTGACCTAACTGGGTTTAACCTTCCAAAACAGGTTTTTCTTGTAAAGGAATGAGATTTCCCAGAGACAAAAAAATATATAGTGAAATTAGAAGGGACAGACAGATTTTTTTTTTAAGTTTGGTTTTGTTTTAACATATATGTGATATAAACATTTTATCAAATCAATTTTTCACAATATTTTGCATGTGTTCACATTTGGATTTAAAAAGAAAAAAAGGTATATAACTAGTCTAATTGAATGTCAAACTGTGAAGGCACATCTTGAAACTCTGAGTTAATATGACCTAGTAGGTGATGAAAAGTGTGTATGGAATGAGTTACTAGGAAAGAAAGTAGTATCCCATTATGGCTTTGAGGTACAGGATAGATTTCCATATACTTGAGATTCTTCAGGAGTTTAAAAGGCCTCATAAGGAAAATCAAGGCATTATCCTTTCACAGTTGTATTAGTATTTTATAATATTTTATGAGAAGTTGTAATCAAAATACAAAACTTCAAATTGAAGAATCAGAGAAGAAAATCAAGATCTTTCTTCCCCTCCAGGAATTGTATAAATGAATATGAAGAAATAGAACAGCAGAAGTTTCAAATACAAAAAATCCAAGGAAAAGAGTCTTGAAAAAATTCAGAGAGATAGCAATTCATGTAAGTCAACCAGTTATAAAATAATAATGACTTAATGGAAAATTCAATAGTAGATTTAACTCAGATTTTAACTTAGCAACAATTCTATCCCTTTTATATAAGTTTTGTCAGTAATTTATATGTAAATACTTTTTAAAATTTTTTCCTGATTTTTTTAAAACAATGAACTTTTAAAAATGTTAAATGTGTAAAATGCCATGTAGGAAAGTAAGCAATTATTATTTAAATGACAGCAATATGCATTTTGGCAGACTGACTTGGGATATCATGTAAATAAAGAGGCAATGGTAGATTTATTTCAATTCAAGTGGTGATGAATTAGATTGGGTTTTATAAACTGAAGACATTTTAGTAAGAAATAAACTATAAATGAGAAATTCACTATGAAATAAGTGAATATCATCCTAAAGAGTTAGTTGCAAGGAAACAACTTTACTTTGTGAATATAAATTTGATTATTTTTTTTTCTAATTTTACATATCTATTCTTTTTTCTAAACTTTTTTTATTTATACTAGAATCAATGAAGCTATTTGAGGTATGATAAAGGTGAAATTTTCAAATGAACAAACAGCTCTTAAGTCCCTATTATAAGCAAGATAATATAGGCACTGAAGCATCATAGAAAAAAAAAAGAAACATTTTCTATTCTCAGGGAATCTTCAATGTGCATGCCTGTGTGGTGATGGTGAGAAGAGTGTATGAATAAAATGAAACATAATGATTTCAAGAGGGAGAGAGATCACTAACAAGTGATGGGTTACTAGGAGGGGCCTCACATTAACATTGTGATATTATAGAAAAGTAATTTGAATTGAAATTTGAAAACTTGGTTTTAAGTTGTGACCTTTCCATTACTATGTGACATTGAGGAAGTGACTTTAGCACTCTGAGACTCAGTTTGCTCATTTGATAAATAAATGTACTGACATTTGCCCTTCCAACTTCAAAAGGTCATTTTCTGGATCAAGTAAACTAAAGCAAATCAGAACCCAATTTAAATGTAGTTGGAATTCTTTTCATAGAATGGTGTCTCTATGACTGCAATTATCAATGTTGGCAGGACACAAAAAAGTTGTATGACAGAAACAGACTTGGGGTAAGAGGATAGAGATTACTCCATATTTTCTCCTATCATTATAAGGAGTTAAAATGATCATCAGTAGATGGTTGAGAGCATATAATTTAAGTTTTGTTAGCCACTTTCTCAGTTGCACAGGGAAGATGGTAATTAAGGTGAGGTAAAGATGTCTAGTTCTTAAATCAGTACCTATATCTTCATGTTTAGCTCTTCCTTAAAAAAAACAATCTTTCCAGACTATAGTGCTAGGAAATACACTGCTCAGAGTAATTGTAATTCCTGAATGCTACAAGCACATTTGTAAAGAAGTTAAGAAAACACTACAGACATCGGGCAGAAGTCTTCACAAGACTTGTAAAGTAGGAAACATGATGAAGTAGAAATGGTTGTACTTCACATCACATATGCTTAGGTGGACTGCCACAGCTGTACACTCACACACATACGTAAGAACACACTGTGGTCCTCTGTTCCCTAACCTTTGAAAACAGATCGAAGGTTTAAAGTGGCTTAGAAAAAAAATCACACAAAAGCCACTGTGGCCACATTCTATAAACAAAGCAAACTAATAAAGGGTTTGGCTGCTGCCTGGAGCTTCTCTTGTCATTCAGGAATTCTCCAATACCATATACTTAGCCTCTTGTTACAATTTAATTATGCGTAATTCTTTTGGAATAGGGTCATTAAAGCTGTGCTTATAACAAGCCCAGGAACCATTTCAAGACATTCACCAAAGATATCCTTGTGGTGAAGCTTCAAGACGCTTGTCTGCATCCAATTTGATAACCACAGAAGAGAAGTCAGAATGAAAACATCTTACTTCTGAAAACAGCTTTTTGGCTTACCCCTTCCTGAACCAAGTTAGATATAAACATTACATAAAAAAAAAATATTTAAAAGAATACCAATAGTCAAGTTTTAAGGAATGATGCCTAGCAATTGTAAATTCTGAAAGGATACAGAAGATCTTGTAAGGTAAATAGAAACATCTGAAAACTTCAACAGCTTTTTTTCTTCGGTTTATCCATCTAAAAGACTGTGGCCTCAACCATGTTCACCTGGAAACATGCTATCAAATCAGATCACCAGCTTATCTGTGACAAAAACTGAATTAAATGATATAGACTACAGCTGATAATATTCTGTACAAACTATGTTCATTATGTTTATATTTTAATCAAGTGTTTTCAGTGTGCTATCTCAATTGGCCAGCATATGGTATGATTGAGGCCAAGATGTCAAGCTTGATAATCCATTGGGTCAGTAAGTATTATACCAAGGGTGGGGGGGGGGATTTATTACAAATAATTTGCCAAAAAGAGCAACAACAATGACAACAGTGAGAACAATAATATGATAAGTATAACTATAATAATAACTAATAATGATAATAAAGCTATATGAATAAGAGATAGATCACTAATTTGAGATCCTGGCTTTATTTACCAACTGTGTGACCTTGGGCAAATTATTCACCTTCTTTGGGCTTTAGTGGCTCATCTGTAGTGACTGTTTTGTAATAGATGACTTCTGAAGTTCCTTCCATCTCCAACTCTGTGATTCTGTAGCCTCATTTCCTGCTAAGTTATGTCATATATAAAAGAAAATCTTTAAAATGATATGAAAGTGTCTAAGCTGCCCTGCTGCTAATGTTGAAGCCTGACAATATAAAGCAACTGACACTTGTAAAAGGTAAAAATGTAGGGATTTTATCCAGGTTTCACTGTGTCCACTCCTCCAAGTACTGTTTACATTTCTAATGTCAATTCTGACAGGTGCTGAATGGTGATTGTTGACAGCTGAGGCTTAGTGGCGAAGTCAGAATCTATCTTTAGGTGTGAGTCTATAGAAAATCTTAAGATAATTGACTTCAGAGTTTCATTCACATAATTAAATTATACAACTGACTAGCTTGTAAAATTATATTTGTTACAACTTCACAGATCTTTAAGATTTTCCTTTGCTTATTTTTATTTTCTACAGGCAAAATATCATGTGAAGACGCAGTCGTAACTCTACATTGTTCCAAGTGAAATGTTAAAAGAATAAAGTGGGCCAAGATATATTAATACTATGGAGACCAATGGATCCCTGAGGCAGAAACATTCTGGGGGAGGGGGGATCTTCTGTCCTCAAAGCCATATGCAGCACTCTAGGTCCTTAAGTGTGACCCTTTGACTGAATCTGAACTTCACAAAGAAGTTCTGTGAAGTTTAGATTTAGTCAAAAGACCACTTTAAAGGAAACAGAGGGCCACATGTGGCCTCAAGGTGCCAGTTTCCCCACCCCTAAGTCAAATAAAAATCCTAAACCCTACCACTTTAAATACTCATGAAATGAATGAAATGGGAATATTTGGGGGTGGCTTTTATGATCTGGATTGTTGTCTCTTCCATATTTCATTTATTTTTATCTTGAATGTACTTGTTCCTTTTCCTAGCTCTGAATGACAGCCCTTCCACTCACCTGTAACATAACTGATTATTCCTTTTCACTTTGACATATTTGACATTTGAGTTATTCATTTTTTAAAATACTTATCTGGCAACAACTTTGGCCATCAGGTTGGCAGCAAGGATAAGTAGAATGATCACTGATTTTGGAGATAAAGGATCTGGATTCAATCCTTAGCTTTTTCATTTACTATCTTAAACCATCTCTGACAGTCAATGAATCTCAGTTTCTTAATGTGAAAGATGGTGAGATATGTCCAGAAGACTCTTCCAAATATAAATAACTGATCTTATGATACTGTGTCTTCTATGATGATCTGTTGCCACTATGAGAAAGCAGTATTATTTTATAGATCCCTCAAGATTTGATTAGGTAGGAGGACATAATTGACTGCTGTTAGAAGTTTGGAAAATGGAAGAATATTGCACAGAGATGGAAAGGAAGATCGTAGAAAAAATATGAAGCTAATGAGTAAATGTGAAGCTATTTTAATTTGTATGATACATAAATTTCTAAGAATAATAATTTACATTGAGAAAAGAATATTAGATTTTGGAGGACCCATAATTTAGACCAACTGGTTCTTTTTCCATGCTATTGTGTTCTTCTTGCTGCCCACTAACCTAAATTCTACAAACATTGGGAGGAAGGATCTCTAGAAGATGATCAACTGCTTCTCCACTTGAGGTTTTATGAGTAATGCTGCCCAGGGGTGGAGTAGTACATTCATTTAGTCAAACACAAAGTCTCTCTTATCAAATCGAGATTAGGATTAGTTTCCAATCCTAACCAAAGTATATTCATTTGGTCAATCACAGAGCACAAAAAAAGTCAAGTTTCCCACCCCTGGATAACAACTGAATTACAATTATCATCAGTTAATGCCAAGTACCTTATCAAATGGGCAGTGGAGAGTACAAAGGCCATCTACCCCTGAGCTACAGCAAGTTAAGATATCATCACAGCATTTAATACCCAAAAAGAGGTTTTTTCTTCATCTTGACCCAAGTCAAATTCTCAGCAATCTCTGTTCCTGGGGAGACAAAGTTTAACAAAGCCACAGTATACATTGCCAGTGTCCCAATCAATTCACTCTCTGCCTACAGAACAGTCTCGGGACTCCTGAAAATATCAGCAAGACCCTCTTCCAGGATTTCTGTAAACATATAACAAGAAAATCGTTCTTCTGGGCTTCTGAACCAACAGCAAGGTTCCAGAACTTCTGCAATAACAGCACTGTCCTTCACCAGCAGACAAATATGGCAAAACATCAAAACAGACAGACAAAATACTAGCATCATAGCCATGTCTTTGGCAGTCTTTGGCAGCTCTCAAAAGTCCTCGGGACCTCCAACTGGCCCTCAGAAATCCTCCACAATGCTGCCACTACAAGTTCTTCTGCCTGCTCTCTCTGCTTGGGCCTTCTCTAAATACACCTCACCAGCTCCTCCCAGTTCTGTCTTCTCTTTTTACTTCAAGTACATCCCACAAGTGGATTCACAAGCTCTGGGTTTCAACACTCAACCCAAAACCCAAGCCAATACAGGGGGATATTTAAATTCCATTACTATTACAAGGGGATGAACAGGAAGGCAAAAGGGAATGTCAACCTAATTCTCATTGAATTTGGTTTAGGGAAGGAATGACATATACACTAAATAGGGTACCTCAACCTACAGGAGAGTAGGGGGAAGGGGATGAGAGGGGGTATGATGGAAGGGAGGGCAGGCTGGCAGGGAGAGGGAAGTTGGAAGCACACATTTTTGAAAAGGGCCAGGATCAAAGTAGAGAATAGAACAAGCAGGGGGTGGGATAGAATGGAGGGAAATATAGTCAGTTTTTCACAATATATCCACTATGGAAATGTTTAGAATAGCTACACATGTACAACCCATACTGAATTGCTTGTCTTCCCAGTAAGGGTGGGTGACAAGGGAGGAAGGGAAAGAATCTGGAATTCAAAGTTTTAAAATGAAATGTTTAAATATCTATCTATTATTATTATTATTTTACATGTAACTGGAAAATAAGATATACAGGCACTGAGGCATATAGATCTACCATGCTCTACTGGAATGTCAGAGGGGGAATGGGGGAAGATATGGGAGAGAACAGATTGGGGGAGGGGATATTCAGTGGGATCACTCTTTTGGGGTGGTGGGTAGGGGAAAAATGTGGAGAAATTTTATAACTCAAAATCTTGTGGAAATGAATGATGTAAACTAAAAACAAACATAAGACATTGGCATGCAACAATCACTTTGCTATTCCCTAGTTTGTGTCCTAGTTTTCGTCAGCAAATTTTATATTTAGTCTTTATATATACATATGTATGTATATATAATTTTTCATGAATGAAAAAAGGACTTCATAAATAACATCTCTGTCTCTCTGTATATGCTTAAATATATATACACACACACATATAAAATTATATGAATTAACATTTGAGTTTATCTTTGATTTAATCTACATCAGAATTTACTGATATGTAATCTACTGTCATACTGGAGACAAGCAATTCATTTGTTACATAATAGTAGAGAGTTGCCTGCAACATTAAGTTAGGTGAGTGGTGCATAGTTATACAGCTAGAACGTGCCCATCATAATTACACAAATACACGATTTCATAGATGAAACAAACCTACAAAGTCATTCATTCTAATTCATAGCTAACAAAAAAATCTTTTCAATATTGCTAATGCATGGCTATCTAGTCTTGACTTGAAAATTTTTCATGAGTTAAAATGTCCTATCCAAATTTTAAATGTTTTTCATTGTCCCTTCAGTTATATGTGATCTTCAAATTGGCTAAATATGTAATCTATCCCTTTAACTGTCAATGGAAATAAAAAAAAATTAAACCACAGGACCCAGAATATATCCCTTGTGCCTTCTAACAGTCATCCTTGAATGTTGATATTAAATAATCAATAACACCCCCCCATTTGCCTCTGAATATTCAATTATTTCTGAAATTGACTACCTATACTATTACCTCAATTAAATGTCTTCATCATCTTTATACAAATTATCTGAGAGACTTTGTCAAGGACTTTGTCAATTCTAGGTGTTGCATTTGTTTGTGGTTTTTAAACGTAGATTTCCAAGTCTAGTAAACTTCTCAACAAAAGGGAATTAAATTATAACATTTCAATCTTATTTTATCAATCTTTAAGCAAGATCAACCAACATATTGATTATAATTAAAATTGTACCTCAGCAAAGGAGGAGGGGATATATTTTTGCAATTTTTGTTCGCTGCTCAGTCAATATATTTATAAAGCATTCATATTCTTTTGTGGTTATTTGTACATGATGATAGTTATTGTGTGTAGTCTTCTTATTCTGCTTCCTTCATTCCGTAGGAGTTCAAAAGTTTTCCATGACTTTTTATATTTCATATTACTTGTTTCTTATAGTGCAGTGAAATCTTATCATTTTATTTTACTACAATTTGCTTAGCCATTGTGCGATTAATGGGCATCAATTCTGTTTCCATTTCTTTGTTGTCAAAATATCTCACTCACACACATGCATGCACATGCACACACACACACACACACATTCACAATCGTCTTATGAAATTACTGATTGTTACCAAGGTCATGATGGTCTTTCTGAATACCATAAATATCTTTCTAGACATTAAAACTATCCAGAATATTTTAAGAATTCAAATCTAGAATAAAACATAGTCTACAAAATTCCCTATGAGTCAGGCTATAGATTCTAGAATTTTGATATGAATTGAGGTATATCATGCCCTCTTTCCTTCTTTTTTAAGTCGGTATAGTTGCTTGTCCCTAGACATGGAAATCTTTCCATTCTCAAAGATCATTCCAAGATCATTGAGAGTAGCTCAGTATTCACTTCTGCTAGATTTGTCTGTAACATTCATTATGCTGGGGTTAGAGCTTTTAATTTAAGTAGGTGCTGTCTTATCACCTTTCCACTAAATTAGATTATTAATTAAACTTAACTTCCTGTTAGTCACCTGGTTCCATTTTTTTCCTATATAAAGATAAGTTCTTTTGGCAGAGAAAAGAGAATGAAGAGTAAATTATCTCATCGGACACTGAATTATATGATATTTTAATTTTAATCCTTTAAACGTGATTAATATGTATTTATTTTCTCATACTTACCCAGTACCACTGCAAAAAAAGAAAAAAAACTTTGTAAAAAATGTGGATAGTCACAAAAATCATCTTTCATTATACATTGTTGGTCCATTAACTGTATAATTTTCCCCCAAAATAATTTATTTTTAACATTCTTTTATTTTTAAATTTTGAATTCCAAATTCTTTCCTTTTTGACATCTCCCCCACCTACTGAAAAGACAGGAGAAATACATATCAATTATTTACATTTGACATCAGGTAAAACATGTTTCCATATTAACCATATTGCAAATATATATATATATATATATATATATATATATAATTGAAGTGTGTGTGTGTGCATACACACACACACACACACACACTTCAATTTGTACTCTGAGTTCATCAATTCTCTCCCAGGAAGTTGAAAATATTTTTTTTTTATCATAAGTACTTTGGAATTGTCTTGGTTAATTGTATTGATCAAAAGAGCCAAGGTTTTTATAGCCAATCATTGTTATATCATTGCTATTACTTTGCACAATGATCTCTCAGTTCTTCTTACTTCACTTTGTTTATGTTCATATAAGAAATTCCATTTTAAAAAAAATCATCATTTCTTATAGCACAATAGTACTCCCTCACAATTATATGCCATAGCCTTTTCCATCACTTCCCAATAGATGAAAATCCCCTAAATTTCTAATTCTTTGCCACCACAAAATAGAACAGAGATAGATAAATAGAAAGATAGAGAGAAAGAGATATATAGATAGATATGTATGTACATACATGCATAAACACACATACATATACACATCTACACATACACAAAAACATATATGTGTGTATTTATATGTATAGTGAAATAGTAAATATAGGACCTTTTCCTTTTTCCTTTGATGTTTTTTGGGGGTAAAGAGCTCATAGTGGCATCTCGGGGCTAATGTTAGAATCAGTTTTATAACCCTTTCAGCATAATTCCAAACTGTTCTTCAGAATGATTGGACAAGTTCACAATTCCACCAAAATTTTATTGGTGTGTACCCAATTTTCTTCATCTCATCCAACGTTTGTCATATCTGATAGGTGTGAGATTGCATTTTAGCATTGTTTTAATTTGCTTTTCTCTAATCAATAATGATTTAGATCACTTTTTCATATGACTATAGACAGCTTTGATTTCTTCTTCTGAAAATTGCCTGTTTATATACTTTGACTATTTATCAATTGGAGAATGACTCTTACTTTTATAAATTTGACCTAATTCCCTATTATACATTTGAGAAATGCAAACTGTATCAGAGAAATTTACCATTAAATGTTTTGATAATTTTTTTTTATTTATGGTGCCTTTTAGCAAAATTTAATTTTACTGATTATCTCTTTTTATTAGGCTTTTTTGTTCTTTTACTTTGTCTCAGGTCATGATTGCCTCATCTGCCTCTTTTACTTCATCTGAATCATGATAAATTCTCCTCCAGTTTTGTGTGGCTTTCTATTTCAAGTCTGTCTTTTGTTAACAACATATAGTTTGATACTGCTTTCTAATATTTTCTGTTATCCAACCCCATTTTATGGGCGACTTCATCCAATTCTCATTCACAGTTATTATTACTGTGTATTTCCTTCCATCCTATTTTCTTTTTTTTTTGTCCTCTTCTCTTTCTTTTTATCTTGTCTCTCATCAAAAGAATAATTTGCTTCTAACCACTGCCTTTTTTAATCTGCTCTTCCTTTTCATCATCCCCCCTCCTTTACCTCTCTTATCCCCTTCCCCTCCTATTTACCTGTTAGGTGAATTAAATTTCTATACACAAGTAGGTATATACACATATATTCTTCTATCTTTGAAATATTTTTTATGAGATTAAAGTTCAAGCATTGCCCTTTAGTGCCTCCCCATTTCTTCCTCACTGTAAGATTTCTTCCATGTGCATCTTTTTATGTGAGAATTTTCCCAATTTTTCCACTCCTTCCCCCTTCTACCCATACATCCTTCTTTTATACCCCTTTGTCTTTTCTGAGATATCCCACCATAATCAACTTATACCCATGCCTTCTGTCTATGTAGATTCCTTTTATTTGTGCTAATGATAAAATTTTTAGGAGTCACATATGTCACCTTCCCAAATAGCAATGTGAACAATTTAACTTTATGGAGTTCCTTATGAATGTTCTTTCTTGTTTATCTTTTTTATATTTCTCTTGAGTCCTGTGTTTGAATGTTAAAGTTCCTATTCAGTTCTAGTCTTTTCATCAGGAATGCTAGAAAGGCCTACAATTTATTAAATATCTATTGTTTGCCTAAATCATTGTACTCAGCTTTGCTGAGTATTTAAATTTGATTGTATTTCTAGTTCCTTTGCCTTCTGTAAAATAATATTCTGATACCTACACTTCGCTAATGGGGTCATTGCTAAATTTTGTTTGGTCCTGATTATTGCTCTATGATATCTGAATTGTTCCTTTCTGGCTGAATGAAGTATTTTCTCCTTGATTGAAGAGTTCTGAAATCTGGCTATAATATTCTTGGGAGTTTTCATTTTGGAATCTCTTTTAGTAGGTGATCAATGGATTCTTTTGATTTCTATTTTACCCTCTTATTTTAGGATATCAGGACAGTTTCCCCTTGTGATTTCTTAAAACATGATGTCTAGGCTCTTTTTTTTTAATCATGGCTTTCAGGTAGTCCAATAATTCTCAAGTGATGTCTCCTCAATCTATTTTCTAGATCAGTCCCCCCACCCTTCCCCATGAGATATTTCACACTTTCTTTTACATTTTCATTCTTTTGATCATGATTTCTTATTTCTTGATGACTTTCAATTGTCCAATTCTAGTTTTTGTAAGGAATTATTTTCTTCAGTGAGATTTTGTACTTCTTTTTGTCTTTGGTCAATTCTGCTTTTTAAAAAGTTCTGTTCTTCAGTATTTTGTGCCTGTTTTTCCAAGCTACTAATTCACTCTTCATTTTCTTGCATCACTCTCATTTTTTTCCTATTTTTTGTTTCCTCTACCACTCATCTTTTAACCCTTCCAGGAATTCTTTTTTGGGCTTGGGTCTAACTAGCATTTTTTTTTTCTTTGAGACTCTGTAGTGTTGTTGTTTAGCAGTTTTTTTTTTAGTTTTCTTTTGTGTTTTGTTTAGTGTTTTTGTCTGCTGAGTTTATATATTGGTGTTCCCTGCCACTGAAGGAGCTTTTTGTTTTCAGTTTGTTTTGTTGTTTGCTCACTTATTTCTCCAGTTTATTCCAAGCTTCAGACTTTTCCATATTGCTGTTTTTCTAATCTAGTTCTGTTAGTCTGCAAGTTTTTGGTCTTTCCACAGTGGTATAATCCTGGGATATGTGTGGTCACTGGTCTCCTCCTCTGTGCTCTGATGAACTCTGATGAATTATAGAAATTCCCAAATGAAGATAGAATTGCATTATGAACCTTGAACTGTACCAAGTGTCAGGAAAGTTAAAGGAACTTGTTCAAGCAGTAAAAATAAAACTTGTTCAAATGGTTTTGTATCACATCAGATTTAAATTCCGCAAAATGTCTAGTGTCTATAATCATGATAAATGTTAAAAAATGGCTTGTTGTCAAAGGTACACTTAATATTTATATGATCCTCATCTACATCTGAGTCTTCAGACTTTAGCACCAAACTACAGGCTCAGCTTCTTACCTATCCTCTGTTTTGATGATCCCTTTTGTGCTTTATTTTCTCCCATTAAAACATAAACACCTTGAAGGCAGAAACATTTTTTTCTTTTTTTACTTCATTTGCATGCTAGGCTATTAGCATAATACCTGTAACACTTAAACACTTAATAAATATTAATTAAATTAAATATTAAGTAATTAAATATAAATTAAAAATGAAACACTTAAAAAATGAAAGTTTAAGTCTCAAGCAAAATCCTAACTTTTATGGGAAGCCTTCCCAATCACTTGTAATTCATCTATCTTCCCTCTAATAATTATTTCTCATTTATCCTGCATATATCCTGTTTGTATATGTTTGTTTGTCTATTGTCTCCTCTACTAGATTGTGAGCTCTTTGAAGACAGAGACTGTCTTTTTCTTCCTTTCCTGTTCAGTTATTGATTGATTGATAAAATGGGGTTATATGATTAAGATAAATTATATCATTAAGATAGGCTGATTTGGTAGGCTATGGAGCCCCTCTAATAATGATTTGCGTGTCCAAAATAAAGTACATAGTATTACAAAGGAAACTGAAATAGAGTTATTAAAATACTTGAAAAAAATCAAGTTAACAGACTCCAATTTAAGGACCCCCTGATCAATGTTCTTTACTTTTTAATAGAATATAACTGGTCCACATTTCTCATCTTGCTTGATGTATTTCTTGAATGATATATTGGCAAATGCTCTTAATATCCTCCATTTCCTATATACTTATCAATATTCTCTTTCAAAATTGGGTTCTTCTTGTTCTTTCACTTGTTCTATGTGACTTCAGAAAATAAACTTAAAACTTTCTGGGTTTTATATTATTCATTTATAAAATTAAGGGATTGAAGCAGATACTATCTAGTTACTCAGCCCTCTAGTTACAAATAAATAACCTTATGATGCTATGAAGACTTTCCTAATTAATTCTTTCTACTCTAAACACTTCTGTCTCTGTGGCTTTAGTCTAGGTAAATTTATATTTAACAGCTTGTTTCTACACACTATTTCTTATGTTCACTCTGTAACTAAAATTTTAAGTTGTTCTTTTTTTTAATAAGTGCACAGAATTCTACCTTTCAGTGTGCTCCCTTCCATGCAATAAAACATATAACCTTAATGCTAATAAAATGCTGCTTACTCAGTAAGTTACTCCATAACTTTTGAGTGTTAATTCAATCAAATTACTTCAGACAGTGTTTGCAGACAGTGCTTGCTCAATAAATGTTGTTGAATTACCACAGAGATGAAATACCAATTTCAAAGTATTTCTAGGTTTACATAATATAAATTAATGGATTGCTTGCCAAGTGATGTCCCTAATACTAAGGACTGGGGAAACCCTTCATTCTTTTCAACTATATATCACATCAACTTTGTCTACTTTGTCATCAGATCAGGCAAACCTTTTTTCTTTGCTCCTCTCTATTTTGCACAGAAGGTAAATACTAACAAAATACTCATGAAAACTCTATGTGAGTTATATGATCTCACAATGTACATGTTTTCCCATAGTTTGAACCCTATAAAATGGGACTTCATAAAGACACACAAACTCACATAATGAGAAACCGATCAAAATCCCACATTATGCAGGAGCAGCAATGGACAGGGAGAAAGAAATGGGAAAGGAATAAACATTTCTGTAGTGCCTACTTTGTGTCAGATACTGTGCTATTTTACAAATATTTTCTCATTTGATACTCATAACAACCTTTCCACATAAATGTTGTCATCTCTACTTTCTAGTTGTGGGAAAAAAAAAAACACAGAGGTGAAAGTGACTTACCTAACTGGTACAGCTAATAAATGTAGGGTTTTTTGAGGACCACCACTTTTTCCTAAAAATCTGCTTTTGCATTACATGAAATGATTTTTAAAAATCATGCCTTGATGATGTCTTTAATTTCATATTTTAAAGTACTTTAAATAATTTCTTGATCATACAACCCAGGATAAAAGGAACACTTGCCATGACTTTGGTTCAATTATTATTTTCCTGCTAAAACTACCATCCAGGAATCAATTAGATGCCATAGAATCTGATATTCTGTGTAAGTGTTGCTATTATATAGCAATGTTTATACTCAATGGTAATAAATCCCTATGTTATGCCATAGTGATAGGGCTTTTCCATGACTCCATGAAGCCTTGTGAACCAAACTGCTAGCTATTTGAATGGATGTTGCTCATATGGAAGTAAGTCAATGAAGGAAATAGAAACATTAAAACATTCATCTGGTTACTTTTAATTCATTTAAATGGTAGATGTAAACAATAATATTTTTGTTTTTGTTGTTATATTTTAGTGGTATTTTATTTTTCCCACTTACATGTGAAGAAAATTTTAAGGATTCATTTGACAAGATTTTGAGCTCTAAATTTTTCTCCTTCCTTCCCCTCCCCTCTTCTGAAAATGGCAGGCAATTTGGTATTGGTGACACATTTGCTATTATTACAACCACCATTTTGTGAATCTCCCCCATTTCTCCTGTCTTGGGTAAGCTCCCCTATGAGACTTGTCTGAACCCACCAACAAACCCTACCAGAGACTTTCCCTAACCCCCCAACAAAGCCCTCCTAGGAGGCCTACTGAAACCCGACACCTGGAATCCCTAGACCCCCTTTTGTTTAGTTCTCAGAATGGACTTCGGAACTTTCCAGTTCGGCAACAAACTGATCACTAGGCAACGAACTGATTACTATGTAATCTAACTGTTAAGTTGTGGTTTTTGCCTTTATAAAACCCTGAGCATATGCTCCTCAGGGCTGCTCAATTTGGGTACATGCCCCCTGCCATTACTGGCTAAATAAACTCCACTTCTAAAATTATTAAGTTCTCACTCACTGTCACTTTTGGTTCAACACTATCATATGAACCATATTTCTTTATTAGTCAGATTTGTGAAAGAAGAAACAGATTAAAGGGGGAAAAAAGTATGCTTCAATTGTAATTCAGAGTCCATCATTTTTTTTTTATTTGGATATGGATTAAATTTTCCTTTGTTAGTCCTTTATACTTGTCTTAGATCATTGTGTTGCTCAGAAGAATTGAGTTATTTATAGTTGATCATCAAACAATGTTGCCATTACTGTGTATAATATTTTCCTGGTTCTGACCATTTCACTTTGCATCAGTTCATATAACTTTTTTCCAGGCTTTTCTGAAATCTGCCTGTTCATCATTTCTCTTTGCACAAAAGTGTTTGTTACATTCATATATCACAGCTTGTTCCAGTCATTCTCCAAATGATGGCCATCCCCTTAATTTCCAATATTTTGCACAAAAAGGGTTGGTGCAAATATTTTGGTATATGTAGTTTCTTTTCCTTTTCTGTGACCTCTTTGGGAAGCAGACCTAGTAGTGGTGTTGTTGGATCAAAGGGCACACACAATTTAATCACCCTTTGGTCATAGTTCCAAATTGCTCTCCAGAATGCTTGGATCAGTTCACAACAGTGTATACTTGATTATGGCTCCCCCAATATTTGAATTATTTCTTTCTGGCCACTTGGAATATTTTTTCCCTTGACCTGACAGTTCTGTGATTTGGCTACAGTGATCCTTGGAATTTTTATCTTGGGATCTCTTTCCAGAGGAGATCAATAGAGCCTTTCAATATCTATTTTGCCCTCTGGTTTCAGGATATCGGGGCAGTTTCCTGTGATATGTATTTTTTTTTTTAATTCTGTCCTGGTAGTCCTTTTGATTATGGCTTCCAGGCAGTCTAATGATTCTCATATTGTTTCTCCTGGATCTATTTTCCAGGTCAGTTATTTTTCCCATGACATACCTTACATTTTCTTCTAATTTTTTATTCTTTTGAATTTGTTTGATTGATTGAATATTGCTATATTAAAGAGTCATTAGCTTCCACTTGCTCAATTTTAAATTTTAAGTTTTCATCAGTTGGAATTTGTACTTCCTTTTTGATTTGGCCAGTACATTTTCATGAGTTTTTGCATGTCCTTTTCCATTTGGCCAATTCTACTTTTTAAGCAGTTTTTTTTTCCCCCAAGCTGAGTCCTTTTTCCTAATTCTCTTGAATCACTCTCATTTCCTTTCCTAGCTTTTCTTCTACCTCTCTCATATGCTTCATAATGCCTTTTTGAACTCTTCCACAAGTTGTCTCTGGGCTTTAGACTATTTCCTATTTTTCTTTGCAGTTTTGAAAATAGATATTTTGGCATTGTTATCCTTTTTTGAGTTTGCATCTTGTACTTCCCTGTCACCATAAAAACTTTTATGGTTAGATTCTTTTTATGTTCTTTTGTGTTCATCTTTTTTGATCTTTTTCTCTTCTTTTAAATGTGAGCTCTGCTCCTGGAATGTAAGAGGCACTTCCTCAGTCATCTTTTTCAAGGAGTTGCAAGCCATGGTTGTTTATCTGGTGCTATACTGGTGCTTCCCTGAGGACTATGGGCACCCTTGTGTCTGGTGCTAAGGTGAGGGTGTAATTTGGGAGGTGATTGATGTTGCTGTAGGCTATAGGCATCTGAGAGTTTACCTGGTGTCGATCTGTCATCTTAGTACTGGTATCTGGTTTGTGCTGAGATTGGTGGAGTGTTTCTGTGCTTCCCCAGTGCTACAATGGAGCATATGTTGATCTGTATTTTGGTGGCTGCCTATTTGTCCAGAGTTATGCTGAAGCATGTGACAGTTCTCAGATTTGGAGTCTGTGGCATTCCCTGGCTATGCTAAGGCACATGGGGGGGGGGGGGGGGGGAGGCATTCCCTAATGTTGGAATTTGCCTGCTTCACAGGTTTTCTGAGGTGGGGATTGTTGCTGGCCTGCTGGAATGTTTTCTCTGGACTGGGTTTCCCTTATACCTTAAGTGAGACTAACCTTCCTTGCCTATCTTTCAAGTTTCTTTGGCTAAAATATTGCTTCACCCCATCATTTTTGCTGGTTCTTCTATTCCAGGATTTGTTTAGGGGCACTACTTTATAGTTGTTTGGAGGTCAATATGGTAGGTTATAACTATTTCCTGCTTACTTCACCATTTTGGTTCTGGGAAGGTATCTAAAATCCAATGATTTGATGAGACAAAAAGATCGTAGGAATTATTAATGATAAGCTTGGTGATTTTCTTGGTGTCCTTTATTTTTTGTTTATTTTGTTTTAAAAAAGTCCACTTTATTATTTAATTTATGTAGTACCTATTAAGAGCACCCATTTTTATTTTCAATATATCATTACTATCACTACAACGGTATATACTTGCTATTTATGATGATATATTTTCAAACCTGTGTAGATAATCCATACGTTATGTTAACCAAGAAGAGCAAGTCAAGCTGCTATTTCCAGAAACATAAATTTTTTTGTGTTTTGGTTTTGGCTTTGGGTTTCCCCCTCCCTGCCTCTCCCACAGACTCCTTTAATTTACTTTAGTTTTACTTGGTGTTAAAATATAAAATTAATCATATGTCTACCTCCTCAAAATTGGCTCCTCATGTTGACTGCTGATATATTCATCTATCTATCTATCTATCTATCTACCTATCTATCTATCTATCTATCTATCTATCTACCTATCTATGTATTCTGTTTCAAAACATTATTGATGAGTTATACGGCTATCTATATACTTTATTCAGCAATGCTTTAACCAACATTTACAAGAACATGTTTAAACATGTGCATATCTTATAATCTTCATTCATATGAAAATTGATTTTACTCTATTGAAGAATAGTGATTTTAGATCTCATTGTAAAGTAGTCTCTCAATCTCTGATCAATATTTTTTTTCCTTTTTTAACAACATGAGAAGAGGACTTTTACTACAAGAGGTCTTTACATTTTTAAAACTTATAAAGAAATACATGTCTACAACAACAAAACCCTACTAATCCTTGCATTTTCTGTTTCTCACTCTTAAATCCTCCTTTTCATCTGATTCTGCAAGAAAGTATTATTTTCAGTTATGCCAGCATATTTTGTTGTTGTTGTTCTTTGGTCATTTAAGCCATGTCTGACTTTTTGTATGATCTCATTTTGGGTTTTCTTGGAAAAAATACTGGAGTGGTTTTCAATTTCCTTCTCCAGCTCATTTTGCAGATAAGGAAGTTGAACAAATAGGGTTAAGTGACTTGCCCAGGGTCACACAACTAGAAAATGTCTGAGGCTGGATTTGGACTAAGGAAGATGAGTCTCAGAAAGATGAATCTAGGTCTGATACTCCTCTGTACCACCTAACTGCCCTACCATAGTGTAGTGAGAATATTGAATAGCTTGAGAGTAACTAGATGAAAGGCCAATCAGAATACGAAAGGTGTTGAGAGTTCAAGTCCATGTTATATGAAGACAACCTGAATGATTCTATAAAGAGGGGAAGACTGCAGATATTAACTCAATCATGTAAAATATTTTCATGTAAAAATATTTTGCTTCCTCCTTCTAGATGGTATGACTATGTTAATAAGGTCCATGATTAAAATAATGATAGCTTGTAGTAGTAGAGAGAGGCATGCATTTGTATGGGATCTCAGTTAATGAGTTTAAAGGTTTCCCCAATTTATCCCAAGATAATAATTATCCTGAGAGGAAGTTTAATCCTTTTGTATTTCTAAACCCATTGACCACTTAGTGTTTATACACTTTTGGAAATAAACTAACTCTAGCCTAAAGAAGACTTTTTAAAGATATTATGCACACTATGAGTTTGTGTAACCAATGAAATCATTAAGATCTTAAGATGGTGTTGTCAATAAAATGGTGTAATAGAAATAAAAAATGTGATACTAGTGGTAATTATTTTTAACATATAATATTTGTACTCATTTTAACATATAATTTTTGTACTCATTTATCTAAATGTGTATGAATTGTTATAGGCAATGTAACCTAAGACATGCAGGTGGAGTGGAGGTTGACTTTGTATTACTCTAAAACTACTGATAATTCAGTGAAGGAAAAATCATATGGAAATATCTAGTTGATGGAGCATACTTTTCACTCTGTCAGAGAATGGTAACTATGGAGGACAATTAGGATTTTGCTCCTGGTGGCTATTGACAGGATATTAATTCCTTCAGTAATATAAAAAATAATCTAGTTAATTAAATAATTATTGTTTATAATTAATTGATAAATGAATAGAATTAATAATTATGTAATGATTGTATAAGTGTGTATAATTATATATAATAAAAATGAACACTTGTTTAATAATAAGTTAATTTAAAAATAAATAACTAAAGGTAAACTAGTTAATAAGAATAATTCATATTCATAGACAAATAAATATTTAAAATATGAAACTACTAGGAGCTTGCCTTCCTATCCCATGATGCTTACTTGCCACACACAATCTCCAAACCTAGATGAGATTTTCCATTACCCTGTTCAGTCAGTGCTAGGGAATCTGTCACCTCCCTGTTCCAAACTAAATTTTGGGCCCTTTTTTTTTGCCTCTTGTCACACACACACACACACACACACACAATCACAAATGCTGGTTATTCGCACTTTTCAGTTGTCTTTGTATTATATTGTCTCACTTAAGAAAATAATAAAAGCATGAGATTAAATTGTCTAAACTTGATTCAGACAATTACACTTGATTTTGACCTTGGTAAAAGTACAAATTCTTCTATGTTTCTGAGATTTTGTTTTTTATACAAAAATAGTGCTGTACTAATTGATTAATAGTTAAATGGTAATTGAAATAATGGTGCTAATTGCTTAGAGATGCTCAGATGAAAAAAGTCATATAGGTGCCAAGAAAGCTGTCAAATTATCACATTCTTTTCTTAATTTAAATTTTAAATTTTAAATTAATTTTAAAACTGTATATGAGGGTTTTAAAAAAATAAATATAATAGAAGTTATTGTTCAGAGTGTTTAAACAGTGGACCATATCAATGTTCATTTCAAAAAGAAGCATTTTTTTTTTGTTCCAGGTAGCAAAAATATAAATTTAATTAAGCAAATGGTATCTTTTCTTAATAAATACATCTTTTATATATTTGAAAATCTCTTTGCATAGTTACTATAATTTAAACATCTCTTTGTATAGTTACTATAATTTAAAAGTAGTTAGGGATTAGAATTGGAGTTTGTAAAATACAAAAAACCTAAAATTTCAAATGAGCTGTATGCAGAAAATAGTCACATACTTTTATTTTGTTTTTTTAGCTTTTTGGATGGGGGAAGGTAGAGCAATTGGGGTTAAGTGACTTGCCCAAGGTCACACAGCTAGTGTTTGTGTGTGTGTGTGTGTGTGTGTGTGTGTGTGTGGTGTCTGCAGCTGGAATTTGAACTCAGGTCCTCCTGACTCCAGAGCCACTGCTCTATTCACTGTGTCACCTAGACTTCCTAATAGTCATGTACTTTTAAAACATTTCCATTTGCTTACACAATTTTCAAATTCCTTGGACCCTCTACTTGAGTCATAAAATATCAAGAAGAATAATTAAGATAATAAAAACTAGAGAATATAAAATCACAATCCAAACTGCCTGTTTACATTTGGAGCTAGAAGAAAATATCTCTAATCCTTGGAGGAACTCTTTTATATTTATCAATTAGGTAGGAAAGGGAAAAATGTCATTGTCCCATCCCCTTCCTTGTTAATGTAATCAGTGGATCAGAACAGTTGATAGAAAGGACAATGTGTAGTAGAAATATGTTTTTGTTTTTGTTTTCACATGGCATGAGGCAATGATACTTCTTATGGTCAGTATTGTACCCATAACTGTTGATTTTTGAAAATATTTGAGCAATAAATTGCAAGAAAGTTATGTCCCTTTTAAGCCTGAAAAAGAATAAAAATTTAAAGGCATTTTCTACCTATGGACTTCATATTGTTTATAAGAAATGGGATCATAGATCTGAAAGTATCACAATATGAACATAGCTTAAGTTATACTCATCCACAAATGCCTCAAGAGATTTCTTATCCCAGCCTCTTTATCTTTGCATAGCCTACCAATATAAGCACTATACATAGAAAGATTGCTGAGAACTTGCCTCATGTCAAGATGAATAAAAGACCTCCATTTGGGTATTAAGTGCTGTGCTTAAACTTGTTGTAACTCTGGGGTAGATTCAATTGTGATCCAGGGGTGGGAAACTTTTGACCTTTTTCTGTTCTATGGGTGAACAAATGAATGTACTTTACTTAATGATTGGAAAACTAATCTCCATTTGAGAAGAGGGGTTTTGTGATGGACTAAATGAAGGTACAGCCTAGGGGTGGAGTAGTATTTAGAACAGGGACTTTGTAATTGATTGAATGAATGTAAGGTCCTGGGGTGGGGTAGTACTTGGAGATTATTTAATCACACTTAGTAAATGCTGTATTTTGAATAATGTCATATTTTGACCTTCTCTGTTCTTAATTTGTCACTGAATAAAATGGAGAGCAGCTATGCTGGTATTTTGAACCTTGGGAAGTTGCCTTTTCTTGGCATGACATTACACAGGTAAACACAGGACACCGAACAGTAACACAGAGAGACAGAGAGACAGAGACAGAGAGACAGAGGGAGATTATTTTAAAGTAGGTTTTCTTGCCTTAAAGAATACAGGCCCCCTTCTTTTGAAAATCAGGAAAAAACTAATTTTTGGTATTACCAATACTTCCCCATGTTGAAAAAATTAAAAAGAAACAAACCAAAATATGTTGAAAGTACCAGTACAAAAAAACTTCTCCCTTCTTTCACACAGACGTGTACTAAAATAGTTATTTGACTTGTGATTCTACATGGTTCACTGAAAGGGGGAGGTACATTCTTGGAAACTTATTTAAGGGAAAATAACAGAGATAATCTGGTCATAATAGTTCACTAATATATCTTCCCCACATGAAGGAATCTAACAAAAATTCCCTTGGTTTCCTCATAAGTATATTTTGACTGAATGTCTACTGAATGGAGAATGTCCACTTTGAGCCCTGGCTTTATGAAGAATGGTCATCAGCCTTCTGCAATCTACCATGTGGACACTGAAGCATGTGAAGGTTAGGAGTCTGTCACTACTTCTGATCATGTAACTACATACCTTTTGGATTGCCTTTTGAGATGGAACAGTTTGTCCATACAAAAAAGACTATTTAATTTTTGTCCTGTCTGCATTTGAGAAAGAAAGAAATATAGCTAGGGGTCTAGCCAAGATGATGGTGTAAAGACAGGAACTCATTGAGCTGTCCCCCAAATACCTGTAAAAATGACTGTAAACAATTCTGGAGCAGCAGAACCAACAAAAAGACAAAGTGAAACAAATTTTCAGCCCAAGACATTCTGGAAGGTTGACAGAAAAGGTCTGTTAAGCTTGTCTGGGAGAGGAATGTAGTGTAGTGCAAGTCATGTCAACACAGACTGGGTCCTAGTGAGCCTGGAACAGGACTCAGATGACTGAATCTTAGTCACTTGTGGCAATTTCCAGATTTTTCAACCCACAAATGCCAAAAGTCAACTTAGAAGATCAGATCAGAAACTGGGTGAGTGAGGAGTGCAGTACAGCCCTGGATACAACATAGCTCTGGCAGTGGCAGCAGTGGCCAAATCAGTAGGGTTGGCAGTGGCAGCAGCTTCTTCCAGAGCTCTCATATCATAGATGTTAAGGGGACCAAACAACTGATCAAAAGTAGATTACAGGGGTCCCTTTGCTGGCACTGAGGCAGGATTCTGTTGCTTTGTCCATAGTTGGATATGGGTGGCAGTCCTGGAACAGTCTGGGGGATTTTGGTAGCAGTGAATAGTGAACCCTCTTCACAGTTCCAGGGCTGAAAAGAGTGTTTGTGGTCACTCACAGACCAGAGTACAGGCCAGCAGAGAAATAAGCACTTCTCCTTAGCATACCACCTTTGAAGAACTAAAAATGTATAGGTCCCTAGAAGTATCTCTGAAAACAGCTGCACAAATACCTGAAGCTTGGGAAAGTATGTCTTCCACATTAAAAGCAGAGCCCTATATTACCAAAGAATTAAAAAGTCAAATAATTGGCTGGGAAAATGAACAAATAATGGGAAAAACCTCAAGAGAATAGAAACTTATTTGGGTAATGAGGAACAGCAAAACATACAATCAGAAGAAGACAACAAATTCAAAGCTCCTATATCCAAAGCCTCCAAGAAAAATTTGGATTGGTCTCAGGCCATGAAAGAGCTCAAAAAGGATTTTGAAAAATCAATAAGAGAAGGAAAGGGAAAATGGGGAGGGAAATGAGAGTGATTCAAGAAAATCATGGAAAATAAGTCAACAATTTGCTAAAGGAGACAAAAAATACTGAAGAAAATAACACCATAAGAAGTAGACTAGATCAAATGGCACAAGAAGTCCAAAAAGCCCATGAGGAGAAGAATGCCTTAAAAAGTAGATTGGCCAAATGGGAAAGGATGTCCAAAAGTTCACTGAGGAAAATAATTCCTGAAAAATCAGAATGGATCAAATTACAAAAAAATAAAATAAAATAATAAAATTCATCTGGAAGAACAAAAGGTCCAAAATATCAAGGGAATTAATGAAAAGAAATGCTAGATGGGCAGCTAGGTGGTGCAGTGAATAGAGAACTGACCCTGGAGTCAGGAGAACCTGAGTTCAAATCCGGCCTCAGACACTTAACACTTTACTAGCCATGTGACCTTAAGCAAGTCACTTAAACCCAATTGCCCTGCCTTCCCCCATCTGAAAAGAAAGGACAAAAAGAAATACTAGGGAAAGTGGCCTAGTCAAACCAGATCTTACATTATATTATAATGCACAATCATCAGAATTACTTGGTACTAGCTAAGAAATAGCAGGGTTGGGGTGGCCAGGTGGCACAGTGCATAAGAGCGCCAGCCCCAGCGTCGAGAAACCTGGGATCATTTCTGGCCTCAGATTATCAGCACACACACACACACACACACACACACACAATAACTGGCCATGTAACCTTGAGCTAGTTACTGAACCCCGATTGCTATGAAAAAAAAAAAAGAAATAGCGTGGTGGATGAGTGCAATAGGTTAGGTAAAAAAGACACAGTAATCAGTGACTATAATAGTCAACTGTTTGATAATCCCAAAGAGCCCAGCTTCTGGGATAAGAACTCTCTATTTTACAAAAAGTGATGGGAAAACTAGAAAAAAAAGAATGGCAGAAAAGAGACATAGACTAATATCTTACAACATATGCCAAAATAAAGTCCATATACACACACATTTTAGATATAAAGGCTGACACTATAAGCAAACCGGGAGAGCAAGAAATAGTCTGCCTCTCAGATTTATGGAGAATGGAAGAATTTAAGACCAAACAAGAGATATACAATATTATGAAATGTAAAACCAATAATTTTGAGAACATTAAATTGAAAAGTTTTTTTTTAAACAAAGTCAATGCAACCAAGATTAGGAGGAAATCAGAAAACTGGGAAAGAATTTTTACAAGTCTCCCTGATAAAGGAGTCATTTATAAAATACAGAGAGAAATGAGTCAAATGTATAAGAATACAAGTCATTCTCCAGTTGATAAATGGTAAAGGATATGAACAAGCCGTGTTCAGAGGAATTAATTAAAGATATCTATAGTCATATAAAATTGCTCTAAATATTTGGATTTCAAACACAACAATCAAGAGAAGCAGGAAAATGTAAACAGGAAAGAGAAATCATACAGAACTTATTAAAGTTGAACTGCTTACATTTTTACATGGAAAGATGATATTTTAACTCATGAGACTATTCTCAGTATTAGGATAGTTGAAGGGAATACATACATATATACATATATGCATATACACACATGTATATATAAACATACACATATATGCGTTTGTATATATGTCTTTATATTTGTGTGTATGCACATATATGTATATATGTGTATGTTTATGTGTGTATGTGTAGGCATAGAAAGCACAAGGTGAGCCGAATATAAAGGGATGACACCTAAAAATAAAATTAAGAGATGACAGAGGGATATATTGGGAGAAGGAGAAAGGGAGAGATTGAATAGGGTAAATGATCTCACATAAATGGGGCAAGAGAAAGCTATGAAAATGGAGGAGAAGGTAGGTGGAAAGGAATGAGTCAACTTTGTTCTCATTAGATTTTGCTTAAGGAGGGAATTGCATACACACTGAACTGAATATCTTACCCTACAGGAAAAGAGGGGGCAAGGGGATAAGAGGGGGTGATGATAGAAGGGAGGGCAGATTTGGGGAGGCAGTACTCAAAAGCAAACACTTTTGAAAAGGGACAGGGTCAAAGAAGAAAATGGAATAAATGGGGAGATGGGAGAGGATGGAAGAAAATAGAGTTAGTCTTCCACAACATAACTACTCTGAAAATGTTTTGCATAACTACACATGTATAACCTATACTGAATTGTTTGTCTTCTCAATGGGGGTGGGTGAGGAGGGAAGGAGGGAGAAAATCTGGATATCAAAGTTTTTTTTTAATTTAAAAATAGTTTTTACATGCAACTGGGAAATAAGATATGCAGTTAATGGGGTACAGAATTTCATCTTCCCATACAAGAAAGTAAGGAGGAAGGAGAGAAGAGAAGGATGGAGGGGAAAGAAGAGAGGGGAAGGGGTAATCAGTATGGTTGCCATCTTGGGGTGGGGTAGGGCAGAGATGGGGAGAAAATTTGAAACTCAAAATCTTGTAGAAATGAATGTTGAAAACTAAAAATAAATACTATATATATATATATATATATATATATATATTCCTATAAGTTCCTACTCAGGGTTGTTATGAGGATTAAATGAGGTGATATTTAGGAAATATTTGTGCTTGACAAAATTAAAGTGCAATATAAATTTCAGATATTAAAAAATGCTCTAAATCACTATTGATTAGAGAAATGTAAATCAAAACAACTCTTAGGTAAATCACACCTGTCAGATTGACTTACAAGACAAAACATAGAAATTACAAAAATTGAACAAGATGTGGGAAAATTGTAACATTAATGCCTTGTTGGTGGAGATGTGAACTGATCCAACCATTCTAGACAGCAATTTGGAACTATGCCTAAAGGTTATAAAACTATGTATATACCCTTTGAACCAGTAATACTACTTCTAGGGACTGTATCCCAAAGAGATAATAAAAAACAGGAAAAGAGCCTGCATGTACAAAAATATTTAAAGTAGCTGTTTTTGTGGTGGCAATGAATGCAATGGAATACTAATGTGATATAAGAAATGATGAGCAGGCAAATTTCAGAAAAACTTTGAAAGACTTATATGAATTGATGCCGAGTGAGGGTAACATAACCAGGAGAATATTTTACACAGTTAGAGTTACATTGTGCAATGACCAACTTTGATAGACTTGGCTCTGTTCAGTAATGCAAGGTTCCAAGACAACTCTAAAAGGCTCATTCTGGGAATAGCTATCCACATCCAGAGAAAGAATTACAGAGTCTGAATGCAGATGAAAACATATTATTTGCTCTCTTTCTTTTTTGTTTTGTTTTATTTTTTTCTTGTTTATTTCTTCTTTTGTTCATTCCCTTGCTTATAGTTCTTCTTTAACATGACTAATGTAAAAATATGTTTACTATTACTGAATACATAGGGCCTATATCATATTGCATGCCATCTTGGGGAAGGAGATAAGGGAAAGGGAGAAAATTTAAAACTCAAAAGTATGTAAAACTGAATGCTGTAAACTAAAAACAAACAAATAAATTTTTAAAAAATTAAATTAATATATAGTACAAAAAAATAGAATGGAGCAAATGGAAACTGATGACTCTCAGAGAAATCAAGAAATTATAAAACAAAACAAAAAGAATGAAAAAATACAGAAGATAATGTGAACTATTTCACTGGACAAAAAGAAAGATAATTTAAAAATTATCGGACTACCTGAAGACCACATTAAGAAAAAAAAAAGACCCTTGATATCATCTTTCAAGAGATTATCAAGGAAAACTTCCCTTTAAAAATAAATATTGTAGTGCTTATATTTTGGACAATGGGAAATCAATGAAGGATTTCCTTGGTAGGAAAGGCACCACTATGTTAGCATTTAAAAGTTCCTTTAAAAACTCTATTTACTTTTGGTTCTTTATGGAACCCCATTAGTTTATGACAATGGCACATAAGTTAGGATTTGGGCCTAGGGTATAGTTTTTCAATAGCAAATAGACCCTCACTTGAAGGTATACTTATCTCTGTCTTATTTCTTGGTGTTTGACACAACAATTTTCCTTGAAGGCAGAGCAGGTATTTTGTTAATTTCTAACATGCAGTAAAGCTATCTTCAATTACTATCAGAGAGCAATTAAACAACATGTTCAATACTTGAAGACTAAGAAAATTCTGTATTGAAAAGGATCACTTTAAAGTATAATGAAAAGCTTGATATTCACCCACCAACTTTTTAGTATATCAGAGGTTGTTAACTCTCTCTTTCATTCTTTCTCTCTCTCTCTCTTTCTCTCTCTCTCCTCTGTGTGTGTGTGTGTGTGTGTGTGTGTGTGTGTGTGTGTGTGTGTCCTCTAGCCTTTTGGGGGCCCAGTGAAGCTTAGAGATTCTGAGAAGGTGAAGGAGTTTATATAGTATGACATAGTAGGTATCAGAGGTGAGATGTGAACAAAATTTTCCTAAATTGAGACTGATTCTTTACACAGTATGTAATTCTGCCTGTATTGACTTCCATATGAGAGGCAATGAATTGAATTGAATCTTGAAAATAAAATATTGGAAACGAATAGATAAACTTTAACATTAACACTCCATAGGAACTATACATAACCAGCATTAAAATCCGCAACTCTTCTTTTATATGGGTTGGAAATGTAGGGAATTTTTGTGATTATTAATGGCAAAATTCTCACAAATAGCATTCACAAAGGTATTTAAATTTCAGAAATAATATCAATAGTTTGGTAAAAATTTTTGTTACTTATATTGCAAAGATATGCTATCTATCTCAATATGGCATACATAGTCAAATTGCCTCCACAAGAGCATAAAATTAACTTACCTAATAGCACATAGAACCACAGAATCAGAATTACAGAATTTTAGGGACAAATAAAGACCTTAGTGGCTATATATTGAGAATTATAAAAGAAAAGGCATAATAAACGATATAAATGTTTATACATGTTTTCTTCAATTCTGGCATTGAAAGAAAACCTACTAATTGAGTAGGCAACAAATTCCATGTTAAGATATAAGTAATTATTAGTTTTGTTTTGTTTACCTCATTTTTTTTATTATTATACAACCTCAAATTTGCAAACCCTAGCCCCTTCTCCTGGTCCTGATTTTTGAGAATAATAAGCCAATAAGTTCACTCTTTCACAAGATATTCCTTTGAGTATCTGATATCTTACACCCCTTATGTCGTCTCTAAGCTAAATAGCTCAGGTTTCTTTAACTGATTTTCATATGACATGAAATTGAGGCCCTTCATTATCCTAATTGCCCTATTCTGGACTTTTTCCAGATTTTCATTATCTCTCCTAAAATGTTGCACCCAGAATGTAGAACTCTCCAGATATCATCTCAACAGGACAGAGTAAATTTGAATTATCACCTACTTATTCGTAGAATAAGGAGACTCCGACACTCTCAATGAAACCTGTAATTTCATGAAAATCTGAGTGTTAATCTGATTAAGGAGATTCACCAGATAATAACATATTTACTAAATTTACAATCCATTATTTTTTTCAGATACATTCTTTGTCTTTTCATGCTATTTATATCTTCTACTTGTGAAGTAGAGTTTAAAATGTTTCTCCCTGCTCTACCCCATAGAGGGTCATTGCTTTCAAAAAAATAAAATAAATTTAAGATGTACAATTCAAAAATCTAACCCATTAAAAATCTCATATTATATATAATGTTCTGTATACATACTCCAATTTCCCATCTTATAACTCTTCTTTGGGAAAAAATTTGATCATTATAATTTCACAACTTTTAGTATCAATTATCCTATTGTGACTTTTCTTCCCATTTGCATTTTTGTAGTGCCTTTACATATAATTTCCTGTTTCTTCTTATTTTCCCTTGTATCAGTTTATAATTAAATATTTCCCAATTACATTAAAAACATTCCTTTTTATTTTAATTTCAAATTCCTCCATCCCTTAACTCCTGAGAAGGCAAGTAATATGACATCAATTAGACATATGAAGTCATGTAAAACCTACATCAATATTTTCTGTTTCCATAATATTAAGTCCATTATGATTTCTTACACTGCAGTCACATTTCAATGCATTAACATATTAAAACTTATTTCATTATTTCCCAATCGATGAGCATAATTTTCTTTTCAGTTCTTAGCCACTGAAAAAGTATGTGAAGTTGATTGATTGAACCCAAGTAAATTTACATTTATCTCCACTGAATGTCACCTTCTATGCAGCCAAATTATCTCACCAATTAAGATTTTTTGCTAGTCTATGAATCCACTACTGTTCTCTTTTTTGTCAACTACATATTTAAAAGAATATTTTCTATGCCTTTATTAAAGTTATTCATAAAACTTTGTAAAAGGGCCTCTGATTTGGAGTTGGAAGGGATTCTGGTGGTCATTCAGTCTACCTACTCATTTTATAGATTATAAAAAACTTTATCTTAGAGAAATAAAGAGACATGCCTCATGTCATACACCCAATAAATGTTTGAGACAGAAATCAAACCCCCTCCTTTTTAATTGTAAATTGCCTACTCACTGAATAGAAGAGCTTAGGCTCATGGTGTCCAAAGGATCTAAGGGAATATGCCAGGCAATGGGGGAAGTATATAAGAATGGAAATGAAGTGTAGTGTTGTTGATTATAGAATAAGAAACTGGGTGTCTTGGTAGGTAAATAACGCCAACAATTGGTTTCAGGGCATCCTTAGGGGTCATTTATTCTCTCCACCTGAACAATTTGCTTGAGGGTAATGAGCTATGGTGGTGAAAGCTCAGCTAAAGTAGTGGTTCATGATTTCCTTAAGCTCAACTGAAATAAATTCAGAATTAGTAGATATAAGTTTATAGCAAATTCTCAGTTACAAATACATGGTTTATGCTCTGATTCTTTGAGCACAATTTTGAAGTAGAACTACAAGACACTTCAAGGAGTCTGTCACAAGGAAGAAAGTCATTCTTATAATAGTATTTCATAGCACTACTACAGTGCTTTAAAGTGTGTGTGTATATGTATGTATATGTATATACATATACACACATAAATATACACTTATATTTATATATACATTTGTATATGTGTTTATGTGTGTATATACAGAGAGAGACAGAGAGACAGAGAGAGAGAGACAGAGAGACAAAGAGAGACAGAGAGACAGAGAGACAGAGGAAGGGAGTGAAAGAAGCTGTGTGACATAGTGGATAAAGCACTCTGCCTAGAGTCAGGAAAATCAGACAAGAATTAAAATCCAATTTCAAAACCTTTTTAGTTGTGATCCTGACAAGTTATTTAATCCTGTTTGCATCAATTTTCTCATCTATAAAATGAGCTGGAGAAGAAAATGACTGAAAGATTAAGTGACAAGTTCAGGGTCAGTGAAGCAGGATTTGAAGCAATCACTCCTTGATTCCAGGTCCAAAACTGTATCCCACTGCCCACATTAGAATTCAGCAAAGCATTTGAATGAATCTCTCATTATTATCCCAAGAAAATATGATACTTCATGATTATATCATTAAATAAATTCAGAAATGATTGAATGTCTGGACCTAATATAGTAGTCCTTTAAAAAGTAGTCTAGTGTGTCTCTACTGAAAAGCTCTAAAGTTGTCTGATTTACTTTAGGGGGCAAAATTGAGTAGTCAATTTTTGAGTTTTTTAGAATCTGCTTTAAAAACTCTCTTGTTATTGTCATTTTTAATTCTAGGTCATGTATCATTATTTTATGATTTCTTGGAGCAGAAATCTTCACCACTCTCTTGCTAACCATCATCACTGCTGGCTTCAATTATTATTATTATTTTTTTTAATTTAAGTAGTCCTTTTGACAAAGGCTCACAAAATCTTCAACTTATTCAGCTTTGATGAATTCTTTCTCACTTCCACAGGCAAATATGGTTATGCCTTGGACATGAGCATATCTCAGAATTGGACCAATTCAAATATACACAATTTTGAAATTCTGTTCTATGAATGCACCCTGATAGAAAACTGCTTTCTCCTACCTTTTCTCCACACTAAACTTGTTCTTCACCTGTATTGTGATCTTTGATCACTTGAACCATCTTTATTCTATGAGTATATCTGACTCCACTTGCCTCACCTGTCTTCTAATCACATGGTTCACTCCTTTATAAGCTATTGTCTTTAATCTTTAAAAATCCTTGCCTTAAGGCTGAATTGCCCCCACTAACTTCTTTCTCTGCTCTAATTCTTCCTCCAAAAAATACACCCACCTCATTTCCATAGCAAAATATCCAGCTTTTGCTTCTTTTTTTTCCATGACTGATAGGACTCGAAATTAATACCAGGTAACATAGTTTCCTACTTTACTGAGAAAATTAAGAACATCAACAAGGAATTCCACAAGTTTTTGCCTCTGTTCTCCTTCCTACTTTTGGGTTCCAAAAGAAGAGATATCATTCCAATTGATAAAGATGAATAACCTGGACCCTTGATCTCATTCCCTTTCTATGATCTCCTTCAAGGATTTTGATACCCTGTATGATATTAAAATTTGATATTCTGCTTTATTTCATTAAGGCTTTTTCAAGTTTAATCAAGTTACTCTTCTCCCTCATTATTTGAGTTTAAAACTCCTTAAGCTTGCAACTTTAGAGCCCTAATCTCTCTAATAAGTCATCTACTACCTACTTTTAGGAGAAGCCTACTTCAGATAAAGTTCAAATATATCTCATGAAATGATGATGAGAGATATTCCAAGTGGTATAAAAATTCCCATGTTGTACAAAATTCCCATTCTCTGATTTTAACAAATTGTAAATTGTTAACATTCACAGTGCTAATAACAGATCACGTCACTTTACAAGAAAATAATTGATTTGACTGTCGTATGATGTTTTGGTTATTGAGGATCCTTGAACTCCATTTATTGGCAATTGCTAGCTTTGCTAATAAATTGATCAAACTTGTAACTTTGTTGCCTCGATTTCTGTTATTCAGAGATTTCTATTGTAACACTTGAACTTTATTCTTCTCTTAACCCCAGGTACTCTCTGATACTTTTCTTAAATACTTTATGTGGTTTGTCCTTCATTTCTCCAAGAGGACAATGACATCTGGGAGATGATGACATGACTTGCAGTTGACTTTTATTTGGGTGAGTGTGGGCTGTGCAAAGTCACCAGTCTCACTTTCTCCTCCAGAACCATCTAGGTCCAGTGGTCACTCATGAATAGAATGACTGGAGATGGCCCAAAATGCAGTGGGAGACCTTGGCCCTTTTAAGCTAAGGTTTTTTCAAGTGCTCAAATGGAGTGAGGCAATGGCCATTCAGTGAATAAGATTCTTGAAGAAGTGAATGAAGGGATGGACATTTTTAATTGTAAAAAACTCAAACTGGAAGGGGAAGAAATAAGTGTAAAAATAAACAGAAAATCCTTTGTATTTTCTTATAAACATGCCTATGTGTTCAGACTCCCTGGTCTAAAAATAATGCTTTCCCATAATCTGTCAATACAGCCCCTTTCACTTAATTCACTACTAAAATACATACACACAGTTGTTTACATATCTAACAGGAAATCAGATAATAATAAGGAATGACAAAAGAGTGTACTGTTAAACTTTGTGATCTAAAACTGCAAGAGATGCAGCTGATAATGTGTTGTGGCCTAAATTTGTCACTTTAAATTACTATATATTGAGAAAATTAAAGACTACTTATTAAACAAACTTACTCCAAATGAAACTGTTCATATCTTTTGATCCTTTATCAATTGGAAAATGGCCCTTGTTTTTTTATAAATTAGGCTCAGTTTTACATGTTTGAGAAATGAGGTTTTATCAGAGAAACTTACTTAAATTTTTTTTACAATTGCTATTGCCAACTTACTTTTACTCCATCCTATCCCCCTCCCTGTATATTCTATTTTCTCTCTCCTTTTACTCTGTCTCCCCTCAAAAGTGTTTTGCTTCTGATTAGCCCCTCCCCTAATCTGCCCTCCCTTCTATCAAACCCCTTCTCTTATACCCTTGCCCTCCTTTCCTATTGGGTAATAGATTTTTATACACAATTGAGTGCGTATGCTATTCCCTCTTTGAGCCAATTCTGAAGAGAGTTAGATTCAATCAGGCCCTTCCTCTGCCCCCTTTTCCCCTCTACTTTAAAAGCTTTTTTATTTCTTCCCTCTTCATGTGAGATAATTTATCCCATTCTATTTCTCCCTTTCCCATTCTCCTAGTACATTCCTGTCTCACACATTAATTTTATTTTTTTTAGATATTATCCCTTCACATTCAACTCACACCTGTGCCCACTGTGTGTATGTATATATAAATACACACACACTCATCTATCTATCTATCTATCTATCTATATGTATGTATGTATGTATATGTATGTATATGTGTGTGTTTTATGTGTATATGGATTATGAATGTGTGGATGTGTGTGTATGCCTACTCCCTGCCCCAATGATGAAAAAGTTCTTGGGAGTTACACATGTCATCTTACTATTTAGGAATGTAAACAATTTAAACTTATTAAGTCCCTTATGATTTCCTGTTTGCTATTTTATACTTCTCTTGGGTCTTGTATTTGAAAGTCAAATTTTGTTTTCAGCTGTGGTCTTTTTGATAAGGATGCTTGAAAGTCCTCTTATTTCATTGAATTTCCATTTTCCCCCTTAGAGAATTATACTCAGTTTTACAGATAGGTTATTCTCTATTGTAATTTGAGCTCCTTTGTCCTCCAGAATTTCATATTCCAGGAACTCTCATCTTTCAATACAGAAGATGTTAAATCTTGTGCTATCCTGACTATGGTTCCATGATACTTGCATTGCTTCTTTCTGTTTACATGCTCTGTTTTCCCCTTGAGGGCAACTCTGGAATTTGGATATAATATTCCTGGGAGTTTCATTTTGGGATCTCTTTCTAGAGATAATTTATGGATTCTTTCAATTTCTGTTTCACCCTCTTATTCTAGAATATCAGAGAAGTTTTCCTTGATAATTTCTCGAAAGATGATGTCTCGGTTATTTTTTGATTGTGGCTTTCATTGAGTACAATAATTTTTAAATTAACTCTCCTGAATCTATTTTCCAGATCAGTTGTTTTTCCAATGAGAAATTTTACATTGTCTTCTATGTTTTATTCTTTTATTTGTTTGTTTGTTTTCCTGTTTATTGACTTATCATAAAGTGAGCTTCCAATTGCTCAATACTAATTTTTAAAGAATTATTTTCTTTGGGCACAGCCAAGACGGCAGCACAGAAGAAGGAAAACTCTGTGAGCTCCACCCATAATGACCTCAAATACATATAAAATATGACTAAACAAACTTTTTAGCTGCAGAACTCACAAAGTCAGAGACAAACAAATCTTCCACTAAAGGCAGCCCAGGAGGCCAGCAAGAAGGCTCCATAATAGCATGCTGGGAGCCAAGCCCAGGCCAGCATGAGCACATTGTTTTAGCCCCAGTATGGCCCCAACCAGCAGCAGCTAAAGCAGACTTCAGGAGAGTGGATCACCAGCAGCAGTGTCAGTTTCCAGAACTATCACACCAAAAATGCTAAAGGCAAAGTAAAAGGTCAGTGTAGAACTCTGTTGGAACTGAGGCAGGGAGAGGAATGGAGCAGTCCATACCCTGCTCCATGGGGTGAGAATTTGTGGCCGTATGTTGGTCCTGGAGCTGTTAGCATATGGCTGTTTCAGAGCTCCTAGCCTGCAGATCATACAGAAACCAAGTGAACATTCTGAGGGATAATCATTCTTGCTTTAACCAGATGGGCAGAAAATTTGTAACTCAAAATCTTGGGGAAATGAACGTTGTAAACTAAAAATAAAAATAAAATTAAAAAAAGGAAAAAAATTGTTTTGAAGTATTTGAAAGGTTATCACATAGAGGAGAGATCAAGTTTGTCATGCTTTACCTCAGAGGGCAGAACTAGAAATAAAGGGGGAAAGCTGGAAAGAGGTTAGATTTGATGTAAGGAAAAACTTCCTAATGAGGAGAGCCCTTCTCAGGTAGAATGGATTGACATAGAAGATCAGGGGTTCTTCCTCACTTTGGGCCTTAAAGCAAAACCAAGACACTCAGTTGTCCATGGTCAAGTAGAGTATATTCTCATGCAGATATTGTTTGTACTATCAGATAGCCCTGAGATTTCTTTAGGTTCCAAAGTTTTCTTGTGTTTTGGGTTTGCTTTAAGGGATATCTTTATTTATGACTCCTTATGATTTTTTAAATGTAGAGGCTAAGAAGTCACATGGGTTTGGTGACTTGCTTATATTTTATTTATTTGCTTGTTTTACAATATGTTTCTTAATTAGGTAGGAAGGGTAATGGTGAAATTGAAATGTTATTTACAAATATTTGGTTTGGAGCTATGATTTACCAAGAAATCCTAAGCAATAATAATAAAATATACATATTATATATATATATATATATATATACACACACACACATATTAAACCAAACATTTCAATGAAAGTTTCTAAAATAAATGTATCATCAAATTTTTCTTAATGCATGCATTCTGGGTCAAATAACAACACCCTTGCTAATTTCTATTAGCTTGTGTTAATCCAGTCTTTCAAATCAAAGCTAAGGCAAACAGTTTGGGATTTTCTCTCACTGTGGCAGATTTCAATGATTTCAGCATTTAACTGCTATGTTGTCAAATTTTAAATAAAGAAGCTGTAATTCATTACATCAAAAGTAGTTATGATAACACAACATAGCATTATGAAACAATACATTTAGCCTACATATTGTTTTGATTAGCAACTCTGTGTTTTGTAGTGACAATGATGAAGTAAAAGTACATTAGCAAGAACAAATGAGCTGGATTCTCTTTCTGTGTAATCAGGAAATTCATACCTTTATTGAGTGTGTAGGTTCAGTCATATATTGGGCATGCAGAGCAATAAATGAGACAGCCCTTGTTCTCAAGGAGCTCTTATGCCATTGGCATTAGAAAGATCAAATGATATGAAAAGACCTTCACAAACTTTAAAGATCTATGGAAAGTCAGTTGACATTGTCATTAGTATCATTTTCACTTTCAATTTAATTTTTAAATTAATTTTTAGCAAATTAATTTCATTTAATTTTTTAAGCAAACTGTACTCAAAACAACAGGCCTCCTTCCCCTTAATCCCGCTCAAAAGAGGAACTGTTTGAAAACAGACTCCAAGCATAGTCATTAATAAATATATTGAGGTCAACAAAGAGAGATATAAAGTGGATTAAAGAGATGATGTGGAAAAATTGAAACACTAATGCACTGTTGGTGGAGTTGTAAACTGATACAGGCATTCTGGAGAGCAATCTGGAACTACTCCCAAAGGGCTATAAATAAGAGCATACCCTTTGACCCCGCAATACCACTTCTAGGGTTATATCCCAAAGAGATCAGAGAAGTAGAAGGATGAACTGTATGTACAAAAATATTTATAGCAGCTATTTTTGTTGTGAAAAAGAATTGGAAATCAAGGCAATGCCCATGAATTGGGGAATGGATGAACAAGTTATGGTATATGAATGTCATGGAATTTTACTGTGGTATAAGAAATGAGAAGCAGACATACTTCACAACAACCTGGAGAGACTTATATAAACTGATGCTGAGCAAGAAGAGAAGAACGAGGAGAAATCTGTACAGACACAACATATGTGTGATGACTAACCTCAATAGACTGGGCTCCTCTCAGCAATGTAAGGTTATAAGAAAACTCCAAAAGACTCATGATCAAAAAAGATATACACATCCAGAGAAAAAGATGCAGAGTCTGAATGCAGATTGAAACAAACTACTTGCTCTGTTTCTTTTTCTTTTTTTATTCTGTTTCCTTTTTCCCACTAATCATTCCATCAGTTGTAATCCTTTTTTACAACCTGACTAATAATTAATGTGAAGGTATATGCAGATCATATATTTGAGAACATGCTGCCATGAAGTTGTGGGGGAGGAAAGGGAGAGGGAGAAAATTTGAAACTCATGGGACTGTGGAACTGAATGCTGTAAACTAAAAATAAATAAACAAATCAATTTTAAAAAAGGAAAAGAAAACCCTTGAGAAAAAAAAGATATTTAAATATCGGCATTAATACTTATAAATCAAGAATTGATTTGGTTGAAATTTTTGTTCTTATCTCATTTACACTGAGATGAAATATTTGCATCTACCTCCCAGTGTTGCTGGGAGAAGCACATAAATTTGAAGTGCTTATGTAGAGGATAAGCAATGCAGTATTCAGACCTCATAGGAATTCAACTGGATAAAACCTTCTGTCACTAAAAAAGGACTTTAGAAAAATATAATGTTGACATTGTGTAATGGGAATGGGAATTTGAAGATCTTCCTTACCCCTTAATGAGCCTAAGGGAATTTGAAGACCTTTTTGATTTGAAAATACACTCTGCCCCCTAATAGGCTGAATGTATTCACATGGAGCCTGTGGTGGGAGGAGTTTGATGAAGGGTGTAGCAGAGCCTACAGGAAGCTCAGAGTCAGAGAGAGCTAGATTGGAGGGAGGAGAGCATGCATCTGAGGGAAAAAGTTAGGTTTGTGAGTAAATATTGGTTGGTGGGAAGGCTCGTGTGGCTCTCTGTGCTATTATGACTTATTAACTTCTTTGCTACTATACTGGAATCAGCTTACTGGTTTTGGGATTTGGTTTTCTGGTGTCTAAATAAATGTTTTGCTTCTGGTTTCTATATGGAGAGTCTGTTATATTTTACAATTGAGCACCATACAGGTATATTTGTAGTGATTGTAGGCACTGTAAATATTGCATTGGTGCTACACATTGACAGTTAAAATTGTTCATACATTTCAGAAATGCAAACTATAAATAAAAGGTTTTTTTTAATGGTATACATTTTAAAATACCAGAGAAGGCATTACTTTGAAACACTTTAAAGTTTCATAAATCAAGAAAAAGGGCTGGCTAAGTGATGTGGTGAACAGAGCACAGGCCCTGAAGTCAGAAGGACCTGAGTTCAAATCAGGCCTCAGAAACTTAACATTTACTAGCCTTGTCATACTGGACAAATCACTTAACCCCAATTACCCTGCCTTCCCCACTCCAACAAAAAAAAATTAAAAAATCAAAAAAATAAATCAAGAAAAGCCAGTATGTGGCATTATATAAACTATTGTTGAGGGTAATTACTCCATATTAGATTAAGATATGACTAGTATAAAATTTCCAGGGGTTATGAGATAAATTATTTTGTAAGTAGGATAATTTGTAAATGAATTTGACTGAATTAATATTCGTGATTGCTAATATTTTTAGTGCAAATTCTTGTGCATGTTTTTGTATTTGTAAAATCTTTCTTACATTGTGAAATTTGAAAAACTGCTGTATCAGAAATGCTATTAGAAAAGTAACTTCAATTTTTATCTGGAGGCTGTTATAAATTGAACTCAAAAGAATGTGACAATTTTTTTTTTGAAAACTGTTAGATATTTAATGGAGTGTATTTTGTTTTAAATTAGAAAATAACAATAATGACTTACTGTGGGGAGATATTCATTGTATATGACTAAAATCCAGAATGTAATTATCAATTAATACAATGTCCTTAAACTTATTACAGCATGAGAAAAGTAACAATAACTTTGCCCTAATCTATGATTTTGTGAAATTTTGCTATATGGGATAAAATCTCATAGAATTATAACTTCATATTATTTTAAGTTTTGATGTCTGAAACATAATTAAGCCATTGCTCTGTCATTTAAAGAAATTCCATATGTTTCCCGAACTGAATGCAATTTGAGAACTGCTACAGTTCTATGTCTGGAATCAGTAAAAAGATGAGGGGATGACCTTGCAAAGGCTCTCTTGACTTAATCTCCAATTGTGCTACCTTCCTTCTGGGTAGGAAAATTTCCCACCTGATTAATTGTGAACCTGGCTTACACCGTATGTATACTGTGGAAGATTGCATCCTAGTTGACAGACAGATATGACTTATGTCTAAAATTAAACAGAGTTGATGTTTGTTACTCCCCCCTCTTTTATGGCTCATGTAAGGCCAGTCTTTGCAATTGATGGAAAAGTCTGGTTCTCTTCATAACTGTGTCCCTCCTTTGATAGAAAAGTTCTATAATCAGTGCAAGTAAACTAAAATTTCTTGTAATACTATATGGATTAATTATTAGGTGAATACTGAAAAATGTAACTTATTATAATGGAATGTAAGTAGGAAATATATTACTGTTTTCATTTTGAATTTGATGAGTTTCCAATTTTGCCATTCACCTTTGTTAATAGTTATATTCTATCAGAGTAATATGAGAATATCATCCTCCAAACTGAGGAATTAGATAAGAATGTGAAAGTTTTCTAATTGAATGGACTAGAAATTTTCAGAAAAGCATCATGATCAGAATGTTTTCTTTAAGAATTAAGAATGTATGGCTTCCAAATTTTTCTAATAGAAGATAGAGACTCTGAATACATATTAGTGCCAAGTTCTCAAAATCTGAAGAAGGATTTTTATATATGCAATTATTTGCATCTGTATGGGAACAAAGGCCCTCTGATCCATATTTCTGTATATTAGGGTTTATGTGTTGGAGGAGGCATACTCACAATTCTAGTTAAATATATTCTCTTTTCTTTAGGACTTACAATTGTCTGGTTCTATATCAACTGTTGTGCTTACAGTATGAAGATTTTCTCAACATTAATTAATATTGATCATTATTAAGTGGCTTTGTAAAAATAGATTTAGCTAAACCTTTTTGATTCTGTAATTGTTGCTTTACATTGAAAGATTTTGATGGAATGATATATGAGATGATATAGGGTTCATTAGATATTGATGAGTTTTCTATACTCTGATCAAATAGGTATGCCTCTTGAAAGTATCAAAAGGGAGAGTTGTGATATTGAAATGCTTTTTTCACCCTTTCTTCCTTTTACATTTTATTATTTATTTATTTTTATTTTTCAATATGCACTTTTATAAGATTTTGAATTCTAAATTTTTCCTTTCCTTCCTTTTTTTCCCTCCCCAAGACAGCCTATAACCTGATACAGGCTACATATGTGGAATATATTACACATATTTCCGCAAAAATCATCTCATGAAAGAAGAATCAGAACAAAAGGGAAAAATCATGAGAAAGAAAAAAAGGGAGAGAAAATAGTATGCTTCAAATTGCATTCAGACTCCACAGTTCCTTATCTGGATATGAATCGCATATTCCATCATGAGTCTTTTGGAATTGTCTCAGGTGATATTGAAGTGTGATATACTACTTTATTTCATTAAGGATTAGTCAAACTAATCAAATTACTATTCTTCCACATTATATGAGTTTGAAACTTTTTACACTTGTAACTTTAGTTCCCTATTTCTCTCTTGTAAGTGACCAATTACCCACTTTTAAGAGATATTTGCTTAAGATAAATGTCACATGTATCTCTTGAAGGGCTAACGGCAAATATTCCAAGCTGTGTTAAAATCCCCAGATTGTGCAAAATCCCCATTTTCTGATTCTAGCCAATTGTAAATCAGTAACATCCAAGGTGCTAAATAATAGATAGTATCACTTTACTACTAAAGAACTTCCTTGTGATGGCTATGTCGTGCAGTTAGTAAGAGCGCCAGTTGGGAGGACCTGGGATCGGTTCCAGCCTCAGATATTTAACACCCACACAAAAAAACTGGCTATGTAACACTTGGTCAAGTTACATAACCCCAATTGCTTTAAAAAAAAAAAAAAACTTCCTTGATTGTCAGGTATTGTTTTGGTTTACAAAAAACCTTGAACCCCATTTATTAGCAATTGCTTGCTTTACTAATAAATTGATCATACTTGGAACTTTGTTGCTTCAGTTTCTCTCTTTCACAGACTTCTATCATAACACTAGATCATTATTCTCTAACCCCAGGTACTCTCTCATACTTTTCGCAAATCTTTCGCATTTGCTTAAAAACATGCTCATGTGTTCAGATTACCTAATCTAAAAAAAATCTGCTTTCCCAAAACCTGTCAATGGCTATCTTAACATTTCATTTACTATAAAATTCACCCCCCCCTCCAAAAAAGGTGTTTAAGTATTTAGCAACAAATGAGATAACAATTTTAATATGCTTATCCCAGTTCCTGGTATGTAGTAAGTGCTAGATAAATTTGAGGTGTTTTTATTATTACCATTTTCATTGTCATTATTATTATTTTCCTGCACTTATTATTCCATTTCTTAAGATAGGTCTTTGAAAATAGGAGGTTCTTAACAAATATTTGTTCAATTGTATTATGCTGAAAATATAAATCTGGTAAGTAACTGAAGAAATATCCCTTTGGTGAGCATATTTCTGCATCTCCTTAGCCTGATTCCTGGGAATAATAAGGTTGCGAATGTGCTTAAATATAAAATTTATTTCTCTTCTCATTAAAAAAAAAGAAATAATGGAAATCTCATGGAAGACAAGAAGTGAGTTAGGTTCTTGACTATGAAAGGGATATACATCTCTTCATGAAATGGAGAGAGGAAAGGTAAAGAGGGGGCCCAGCAAATTAGTCCTCACTCTTGCTGCTGCCATCATAAGACTTCTAAGAGAGAAAGAGAGAGAGAGAGAGAGAGAGAGAGAGAGAGAGAGAGAGAGAGAGA
>NW_027187391.1:4006275-4044046 GCF_028583685.1 Petaurus breviceps papuanus
AGAGAGAGAGAGAGAGAGAGAGAGAGAGAGAGAGAGAGAGAGAGAGAGAGAGAGAGAGAGAGAACGAGAAGCAAGAAGTTATAAAAATGTGCCGGTTTCCTGGTACATCAGACCACAGTAATGAAAGTTTTACCTCCTCCTGCTTCCAATTTTAGTTTGGCTTTTTTGATAATCCTATTATCAATTCCATTATTCCTTATTTTTTTATTTCCTGTAATAACTAGTCTTATACATGAGAAATGAAAGAAACCATTTATTTTCCCTAAAAAGATAATTTTACGCGTGTGTGTGTGTGTGGGGGTGTTTGTCTTTGTGGGTATTAAAAGGAAGCCAAGGAACCAGGGACCTGGTCAGTATGAGACATATATAAAGAAAAGAAAAATTATCTTTCAAAGCATCTTGGATTTTTTCTGGCCTGAAACTGGATATGCATCATCATAGCTTCCTTGATTGTTGGGTATTGTTTTGTTTTCCAAAGAGCCTTGGACCCCATTTATTGGTAATTGCAAGCTTTGCTAATAAATTGATCATACTTGGAACTTTGTTGCTTCAGTTTCTCTTATTCACAGCCTTCTATCCAAACACTGGATCATTATTCTCCTCCAATCCCCAGGTACTCTCTGATACTTTTCACAAATTCTTCATATTTGCTGATAAGTATGGTCATGTGCAGACCTAAATTCAAATTCCACCCCTGACACTAGCTATGTGGCCCTGGGGAAAAAAATCTAACACTTAATCCATTTTAGCCTCAATTTCCTAAGCCTGTAAAATGAGAATAATGATTGTACCTAACTCACAAGTCTGTTTCAAGAACCAAATAAACATAGTTCAATAGAGGAATCATTAAGGAACACAGAACAATGACCACAGGAAAAAAAACAAAGTTATGTATAAGTCCTTGTAGGTGGTGGAAGGTGGTAGTGAACAGAAGCTGGAGCAATCTCCTTAAAGGCAGAGAATTTCAAGCAAATTTTCCCTCTTTTGTCTCCACCATAGACACAAATTAAGTCAAAGATACCATTTCTTAACAAGCATTTATGAAGTGCTTACTGTGTACCAGGCATTGAACTACTCTGGGAAATAGTTTCTGTTATTAGTGAAAAATTTAAGGCAAACAGATATTAAATGACTGGCCTAGAAACTCACAGTTATTAAATCAGTGTTGGATTTGTACAGGGATCTCAGTTTTTCCTTATAATGGTCAAGATGGATTGAATTGAGTTCCTATTCCTATTCTACTCCTATTACCACTGTCATGTAATTTTTTCATTTTGCAAAAAAAAAAGTTTCTCATAGGAAATAATGTAAAGTCGGATGATTGGTAACACATGCCCATAAATATTCATATAAAACAATAACTAATAATTTAAAGTAAGTTTTTGTCTCTAATGCACTTAAGATACAATAGCAATTATTAGTATAATATAAACCTAAAATAAAACAAATTAACCTTCACTTTACCTTTGAGAAGAATTGTGTCTGGAATGAGAGAGAAGAGAGGAAGAAGGGGTTAAGAGTAGTGGGGGTGGGAGAGGGAATTGAAGGACTGGTGGAAAAGGTTAGGGTCTGAAGACCAGCATCAGAGGTTGTGGCTAGGACTGGGGTCAGAGGAGGTGGGGGGTGACCTGGGACTTAGGGAGACAGGGAAGGGGAAAGGATTTTGCTTCTGCTGCTTCCACTCACTGCCACCTACCCGGCAGGAGTGGCCAAAATGTTGGCAAAAGTCTCAGGCCGTGGTCATCCCACTGCCCACCAACCCCCCCCTCCACCTTTCCCTGAAGTCCCGAGTTCCCGACCTTCACCCCAGTCCCTGCAGCCCACACTTCCCACCCTCAAGGTCATAGTCATAGGTGGGGTAGCTAACTACGATCTCAAACCTCTGAGTCCAAGTAGCAAGTATGTGAAGCTGAAAGTGTGTGTGTGGGAGGGGGGGAGAGGGGGCTCACTCCACTATACCATGCTGCAGACCCTGATCCAGCAGGACACCACCCTCAAAAATATTTTCAGTGGCCTGGCGGCATAGAGGTGCTCACAGTCTCTGAAGGCTGGGTGCTGATTGACAGGAGTGGTCATCATTTTGGGACAATCCTGACCTACCTTCAGGATGGGTCAGTAATTCGAGGGCCCTCAGGAGCTGGGTGAGCTGTTGGGTGAGACACAATACCAATTGGTGCAGGGGCTAGCTGAGAACTGTCAGTTGGCTCTACAGTAAGAGTGAGAGCCTTTCCCCACTCTGCCATATTCCCATGGTCAGAACTCCACAGGAAGAGCAGCAGCTTCTGGCTAGCTCCTCCAAGCCAGTGGTGAAACAAACATGATGTTCATACTGCGATTTTGTGTTTGTCCAGCAAAACAAATTTTGCAAAAAAAATTTTCCTCGTCCAGCAAAGCAAAGGCAAACCAGGTTACTCATAAACTGTAAACCGATGTTCTACTGTATATCTCCTTTTCATTTCCATTCTAATGGGATATTAAATACTAAAGTATTCCTCTCTCAGAGTGACTTGACAATGATATCTTCATTAATGACATCTGCGTATGTCTATGTGGCTTATTTTTCTCTTGATATTTCATCAAAGCCACAATTTGAAGTAAGCAGCAATTCATTTCTGTAAAACACAATTACTGAAGCGTAGGTATCAATAAGTAAATGAAAAAAAAATACTTATAGAAAAGTACTGCCTGACTGGTTTAAAAAATTTCAGTTAAGCAAGAAGGATTATTATATATGCCATTCATTGTGTAGCACAATGATAATATTTTTTGGAGTTTCAAATTTATCAGGGTTTATTCTAGGTGGTTCATAGCTATATAGTTTAGTTCACAGAGCACTGACCTGGAATCATGTAGACTTAAGTTCAAATCCCACCCCTGATACTAGCTATGAGGTCTTAGAAAAAAACACTTAATCCCTTTCAGCCTCAGTTTCCTAGATCTGTAAAATGAGAATAATATTTGTTCCTAACTCACAGGGATGTTGCAAGGACCTAAAAAATGTCTATCTCAAATGAGAGAATTTACATAAATAACTGCAAAATTTAAAGTGCTATGTAAATGCTAGGTATTATTATTATCATTATTGTGATTATTATTATTGAGTTTCTATCATTATAAACATCTGCTATTGGTAAGAAAGTATTTTGTTCAGAGTAGTTCTGATGAAATATAAAGAATGTCATTGACATGTCTGTTCACTTGAACACATAGAATAAATAATATTCACAAAATGATATTTATTTATGAATTCTGATTATTTCCTCCACCTATAAGTAATACCCATGTCACAACGCAAGAATAGGGAGAAAATCACGAAACCTCAAAAATATTAGAGGAAAATGAGATAAAAAAGAAATAATAAAAAGATGAGAAAATATTTGAAAAAGAAAGGAAGGGGTAAAAATTCCAGGAGAGAGAATGTAAGGCAGAATTACTTTATACAAATTTAGAAGCAGAGAGGTAAATTAGAAATGCCAATAACATATATGTATAGTATCTGTAGATTTCTTTTACAATTTTCAAATGAATGCAGTACAAATAGTGCCTTTATTTTTAAACATACACTTCAATACTTTGATTTATACAATTCAGATTATGTAAAATGATTTTGAAAAGTTAAATTGATTTATAAGCAGCAAATAATAATTATTAATGAATACTTTAGCTTTCATTTTAGTTCTAGTACTAGAAAGTAGTGTCAACTACATGTGTTGTCTTAAATATACATTTTCTCTGGGCCTCAGTTTCCTCTACAGGAGATCAGAAAGTGAGTTAAATGGATCATGAGTCTCTAAAGCCCTCTTAGTTTTACAACCTTACCCTTATCCCCAACAGGCTTACAGTGTAATAAAACTTTAAACATGTTTTGAATGTGGTTCTCTATATTCATTATCTTTATCAGCCTAAGGCAAGAAATTCCTAAGAGACCGTTGACTATTTGATTCTTTTTGCCACCTAGAAAAGGCCTATAGAGACATGCTTTTGATGAGGGATGATATATGAAATACACACATACACACATGTCTATGCATAAATACACACATGATATATAGGTACATAGACATGCAAGTATAATATTAACATATTATACATATATGTATGATCATGCAATTATATAAATGTGGTCCTGTATACCTAATTCCAAAGTCTCTAAATAGAAAAAAACAATCCACACTGGAATAGGTGCCTTCAATATATATTAAATATATCAAATGTATTAAAACATTTGAATCCTTTTGTTTTTATAATTATATATATATATATATATTTATTTATTATAATGACCAAGTACTATGGAACCATTTTAAAACTTTAATTCAGGAGGATTCAGAAAAACAACTTCTCAATTTCTGAACTGTAATTTCCTCTGTACTTTACAGGAGTTTCGATAAGTAACTATTGTACTTTTTGAAATAAGTTTTGAGGGGGCGATAAGGGAGTGGCAAGGGGGCAGCTATGTTGCACAGTAAATAGAGTACCTGCCGTGGATTCAGGAGGACCTGAGTTCAAATCTGAACTCAAACAATTAACACCTACTAGCAGTGTGAACTTGGGCATGTCACTTAACCCCAATTGTGCTGCCTTCCCCCATACAAAAAAGCAAATAAAATAAAATGAAGTAAGTTTTGGATATCTAGAAGGATATCCTAAGCCAGCTGATACCCAACTTGAGTGCTGGTTGTTAAATTTTCATTGTACAGGCACAACAGAAATTGGCAAACACTATAAATCAGGGCTTGATATATAATTTTGTTGATCTACTAGACTTAAAAAAGTGGTAGAGAAAAAATTAATAATGCAGACTGAACTTAAAAGTGTTTAGAGCACACACACACCACAGTGAGATGATTTTTAAACATATACTGATACCTAAATAATGTGCCCCACCCCAAAAAGATTTTAATAAACTTAGAAAATTTGACTGTCACTGCTATACTCAACAGTTAAAGAAATAAAATAACTTTTCAGGCTTCTAGTCACATATTGTCTCATATATTATTTTCCACCTCAGTCCTGAACTCTATGATGTTATGAGAATGGGAATCTAAGATCTTCCCTGCCCCTAGGCCTTTTGATGGGCTTAAGTGACGCTAAGAGCCTTCCTTGATTTGAAAATATACTCTGTCCCCTAATAGGCTAAATGTGGTCACTAGGAGCCTGTGGTGGGAGGCTTGTTTTTCAGGAATGCACACACCTTGATACTTTGTGATTGGGTAGTGGATCAAGAGGGTTGTGATATTCTCTGATCCAGGAGAAGGCTATATATGCCCTGATGTGAGGATTTGTTTTTGGGCTCACTTTGAGAAGAGTTGACTGATTTGACCAGACAAGACTCTGGGTGGGCATTGAGCCCCCGGATTTGAAAACCCAGATGTTGGCACTTGCCTCTCTGGTAACTGACTAGGTATGGATGTCATGGTCAAACAGTTGTAAGCCTGTCTCCTAATGTTTCTCTGTATTTGGTGTCTGATTGTAACTTATTTGTATTCTCTGCAGTTCAGGGTGCTGACCTTTTCCCCCTGAACTAGGTAAATGACACGTTTGATTAAAGTAAGATTAACACATTTTGAGTTGCTTTCCTTTAGAAAAGCAGATCTAAGAACCCGTGTTGGAATTCACCCTGGGTATGCTAGGGTGCTTGCTGCTACATAGGGTTAAAAAGTTCTCCCTCATCATCTCTGACTGGAAATATTTATCCTTATTCAATGTTACATGCAGGTAGCAACTCCTACATAGTGTCTTTCCTGAATTTCTTAGCTGTTAATGCTCTACCTTAAAGCCCCAGAGAGATATTCCTTTATCTTTATTTACTTGGGTTCATGTTTTATCCCTAGCATCTCAATCATCTTCCCACCCCTGCCAATAGAATTTAAGCTGCTTGTAGAGAGAGAGAGACTGTTCTTTTGTCTCTATATTTTCAGTTTCTAGCAGAGTGCCTTACATATTTGGGGGTTGAGGGAATTAAGAGTTATTGGATTATGATTTCATAGAAATGATATCTCCAAGTATGAAACTGCCCCTGATATTTCAGATCAACAATTCATGTTTAATTTAAACCTATTGGAGGGTATTGAGAAGTTAAGTTGATTGTCCATGCTTAAACAATTAGTGTATATCTTAAGCAAAAGTTAGACCTATGTCTTCAAGATTCTAAGAAGAACCTTTCTTACTTATACAATGTCTTTTGAGTTTAGATAAACTAATTGGATTTGAATAAATTGAAACTTAATTGGGGAAAGTCTCCAAACCTCTATTCTTACTATTTTTAAATATTATTTTCCAAAACCTTAGTGGATTCCCTTTTTGGTTTTCCAAATTTTGAAAGAAGTCTTAGATGTGTGATAGAATTTCCCTTAAAGATGACAATTTTGATTTCATTAGAAAGAAAAAATTTGGCAACAACTTTTTTTTTCCTGAAAGCTTCCACTTAAAGTGAAGCTACTCACTTTATGATTTTATTGTCTTTTAAAAAAGAATGATAAGTCTGAATTTTTCTGGTGGTTTTCTATACACTGATGAAAAAGATATGGGAGTAGGCATTGTTTTATTCATTCTATTTTTATTGACAGCTAATCCTTGACTAACATGTAATATGTTCTTAATAAATGCTTTTTTATTGATTGGTATTAATTAACATTACTTGAGGGAGAAAAATTACTCATTAAAAAACATGAAATAATCTATTGTAGATCCTTTCCATTTTACAATTAGAGATACAAGTAGGCTTTCAGGTTAGAATTTGGCAGCTCCATAAATGTGCTAAGCTGCAGAAAGAACACATCAAGAGTCTATCACAGGATCTTCAATAATGGATTCACATTTGGAAGTCTTAAGGTGATGCCTCTTAATCTGAAAATTCAAGATGAAATCAGGAAGAGATAGAAGAGGAAAGCTCCATCAGGAATGAATTAAAAAGGCATTCCAAGCAGGTATTTTCCACATTAGCCTAGAAGAGGAAAATGTAGTCCAACTCAATCAGATTTTTTTTAAAAGCATTCAATTCAGTTAACTCATTTAAAGTCAGGAATCAATCATTATCTTAAGTTTTTACCCTCAAGAAAACTTAGTGGTGCTCAATGCAATCTCCTGAATTTTCCCCTTTCAATATGTACCAACAATAATCATTTATATAATCTTTACTGTTTAAAAAAGCATTATTTTTTTTTAACAAATTGTTTTCAATATTTATCTTGTGTACCTCCTTTTCCATTTGACCAATTTTTTCCTTTAAAGGATTTATTTTCTGCAGTTAGCTTTTGTATCTCCCTATCCATTTGGCCAATTTTACTTTTTAAGGAATTGTTCTCTTTAGTGATTTTTTTTCCCATTTTGTCAACTGTGTTTTTTAAATAATTGCTCAGTTTTTTCTTCAAACCTTCTAATTTGTCTTTAATATCCTTCTTGGCCTCTTCCAAGAATGTTTTTTGAGTGGCAGGTGGCACAGTGATTAGAGCACTGCCCTTGGAGTCAGGAGGCCCTGAGTTCAAATCTGTCCTCAGACATGACACATTTACTACCTGTGTGACCTTGGGCAAGTAATTTAACCCCAATTTCTTTGCCTTCCCCCCTCCAAAAATAGGGTGCTTTTTGAGCTTGAGAGCAGATCATATTCCTTTTTGAAGTTTTAGATGTGGGCATAGTGTCAATGCTGTCCTCTTCTGATTTTGGATTTTGATATTTCTTGTCTACATAGTAAGCTTTTATGGTCTTTGATTTTTTTAATTTGCTTTTTGCCATTGTAATCGCCTATTTACTATCTTTTAAAGTGGATCTCTGCTTCAGGGGCACAGAGGGTTCTGTCCCAGGCTTCTTGTGCTGGGAGCTAGGAGCCTGGTTATTGGTTTTGTGTGTTGTAACCTCTGATTTTGTCAGAAGTTATATAATGCTGCAGATCACCTGGTGCTGAGCTGCATCTGGCTGATGTGTGTAGAGGCCAAGGCCAAGGCCAGGTCTATTTGAGTTTCTCCAGGCTTACATGGAACTTCTCCCTGTGAGGTATGGGGGAGAGGTGATCTGGTTCGTCCAGGTCTCCACCTCTCCAACCCTGGACTAGAGCATAGGTAGACACAGCTGCTGGTGAATGTCCATCCACCCTGGTGTTTGCTGAATCCACTGGCTGTGTGAAGGCACACCTGGGGTCCTAGTGTTGGTGCTTGCTGGTTCCACCCACCTCAGGCTCAAGATCTCCCACTGGTCCACTGAGGTGGGCATTACAGGGACGCCTCCCATCCTGCACTGGTTCCTTTCAGCCAGAGTAAGAGGAACCTTTACCATCAGTCTCCCTAACCTCCCAAGCTAAAAGACTGCTGTACCCCCTTCTTCTGGTTCCACTATTCCAGGATTTTTCCTAGGACAATATTCTTCAGGTTTTTCAAGGTCAGTAAAAGGGGGATGAGAGCACTTGCAGTATAGTTTGCCATGTTGGTTCCTAGAAGTTCAAGTAGGTGACTTTCAAACATTCAGTCTATGGGCCAATAACCAGCATTAGCTGCTGCCATTGAAATAGGCCCTGCACTTGTCTCTCACCCAGCTTTGACTGTAACCCATACTGAATTGAGACATTTGGGAATTGCCACTGCCACAGGTGATTCAGCTGCCAGGGCTCTCTCCTGTTTCGTTTTGGTAGGGTCTGTTCTGGTGCAGCCCATGTTCTCTGTGCTCCCCACACTCAGAGCAATAGATCCTTCCTATTGACTTTCCCAGTTAATCTGCCACACTGTCTCCTAGGGGATTTTGTCACTCTAAAATTTGTTTAGATTCATTTTTTAGAGATATTTGAAGAAATTTATGGGAGAGCCCAAGTGAGTCCCTGCTTTCACTCTGCCATCTTGGCTCCGCACCCCCTCCCCCCCAAAAAAGCACTTTTAACAATGTTTTGCGATATTCCACTTTTCTAGGAGAAAAGGGACTTAACTGTTTAAGGGTTGAGTGATATTTTCATGGTCACAAAGTTTGGTATTAGAAATACTGATTTGGGGCAGCTAGATGGTGCAGTGAATAGAGCACTGGCACTGGAGTCAGGAGGATCTGTGTTCAAATCCAGCCTCAGACACTTAACACAAAAACTATACATGTGACCTTGGGCAAGTCACTTAACCCCAATTGTCCTCCAAAAAGCAAAAGAAAAAAAAAGAAATACTAGCTAACATTAAAGTCCTAGATTTTTCCCTGAAGTTAGTCTTTGGTTGTGGTTTGAAGAAATTTTCAAAGTGAAATTATAATCAATTCTTGAAAGGGCACCATTGTTCATTTACACTGAAAGTCTGTTTTAGAAAATGTTAGCTATATTTATGTTGCTGTTTTTCCTTCCAATGGAAAGATTTTAATGATTTTAGAGATATGAGCCTGGTTCAAACTAGATCTGTTACCAGATCTTTACTTTTTAAAGGCACAAATTTCTTTAGGTGTCTGTTTGCTCATCCATAAAAAAGAGGGCCATAGTCACATAAACAATCACTGACTATGAAGCTGGTATAGAGAATATGGCTATAAAGAGAAGAAAAAAAATGATGGTTTTAGCATTTGGGGGGTAGGGGCAGTATTGTATGTTGTAATTTTATATTTAGACAGCCAGGATGAAAAATTTACTAAAAATATGTACTCTCAAGACTGTTTTCTTTTTCCTAGGCAATTATCCTAAAGATCTCTTTTCAAGCATAAATATGACCTTTGAGTAAGGCATAATTTCCTTATATCTTTTACAGAGGAATTAAGACTCATTGTGTATTTTCTGTAGAAGAGGTAAGTTTTTATGTTTCTTGATTTCTTTCAATCCAACTATTTAAGTAGAAAATACATATGATTTTTATATTATCAGTAGTTTTTACTTATGAATTGAATTTAAAAAAACATTTATTAGTTACTTACTGAATTCAGAACATTATATATGGAGAGCAAATATTAGATAAGATAAAGTCCCATTCTTACGGAACTTAGTTTACTCTAACATTAAACACGGCTTTGGCCCACTTATAAAATAGTTTTTACTATTATTCAAATAAGGTCTTTGTTCTATGTAGATTGAAATCTTTCATACCGATGTATAGGACATTACCTTGTGAAATAATTATTTTTAAATTTATAATCTCTGGTAGGTTCACAAGCTACCTGTCATAGAAAGCAGCTATTTCTTTTTGCAGAATGTGTTTGTGTGGAGAAAATTCAAAATAATTTTAATATATGTCTATGTAAATATAATTAGGAAAGTAAATTTGCTAAAGTATAACTGTGAAAAAAGTTTGTTTTTAAGTCTGATGATTTGTATTATCTGTGCTATTACTTCTCATATTTAAGAGTAAAAATATTTTTATTTTGTTCAACTTAAATAACAGAATCTTTCTAATATTGCCTACAGTCTAAAATGAGATTAATTTGAAAGGAAATGCATGCAGAATAACTATACAAAGTCAGCATATATAAAATATATGCTAGTATGTCAAGGAATCTGTTTTTATCAATGTTTTTATTCAATTCCATAATTCAGATTACCACACATCTATACCTAACCTGTGCAATTCTCATCCATATTGCCATAAATCTTTCAAAGATCATCCACCCATTATGTTGGAGGATTTATTCACATTTTCCTAGAATTTCATGGATGCTAAGATAACAGAAGATGTATCCATTGATTATCTCTAGCTAATCCCCACCTAACTGGCCCATATTTTACCCACTTAAACTTTTCCTTATTTACTGATGTTACATCAATTAAACACCTCCTTATTTTTAATAGGTCGCAGTCTGCTCATGCCCACCATATACCTCTCTGTTATCTTTTGGGATGATAGCTTAGTTCTGCAGAAGCTAGATTTTACCATGAGTAAAAGTCTTAATGAAATACCTTGGCTGTGAAAAGAGGGTTTTTTTGGATTTTTTTTTATTTCTAAGTTTAATATGTCTTTCAGCTAAATTAAAGAATGGCAAAATCTCTAACTTACAATGAACTCCAGAGGCATATATTAAGTCAACTGTTAAGTATCTAAGATTTTTTTGCTATGATATTCCTAACAAGTGCTCTTTTAAGTAAAACATAAAATAAATGGACAGATAGATATATTGATTTATAGATGGATAAATATAGAGATAGATATATAGATAACATATTTTTATAGTCATCTAATTTGTGTCATTTCCATGATTGATCTATCCAGGGGTAGGAGACAACCTGTGGCCTGGAGGCCACATATGGCCCTCTAGGTCCTTAAGTGCAAGCCTTTGAATTCAATCTTCACAGAACAAATCCCCTTAAAAAAGGATTTATTCTGTAAAACTTGGACTCAGTCAAAAGGCCTCAGCCAAGGACCTAGAAGGCAACATATTGCCTCAAGTCCAAAGGTAGTTTCCTCATCCCTGATCCATGTGAAGGGCACTATTGTAGGCTTATGATTGGACAAATCCTATCTGTAAATCCAAATCTGGATGAGAAAAAATAAAAATAAGACATATATTTAAACACTAACATAAAATATGTAAGACAGAAGGAATTTTTCATATTTTACTAAACTAATTTTTCTCCTTTTATGGTATATGTCAAGTTAGTCTATGGCCTTGAGGGGACAAGTATTGGCTTTATTTAACTATGTCACTTCTTTTCCATTCACAGGAAATTTCTATAATCAGGGCAGGTAAGCAGTTTTTTTTTGTTCACACACACACACATATATGTGTGTGTGTGTGTATACACACAATATTAAATCTATTAATTAATAGACTGATATGGGAACATCTCTGACTGTAATAAGATGAAATTACAGAAAAATCTAATTTTATTCTATATGATCAAATTGTAATAAAGGGATTGTACACTCAAAAGAGGAAAATTAGACAAAGAAATGAGACAAATATGTAATGCAAAAGCTTTCAAATTAAATAGAAGAGTAAATTTTGTAAAAAACAAGATTAAACTTTTTCTCTAAGACATATATACATCTTCATGCTTTGAGCATATTTTAGTCATAAGTTCTCAAAAGTGAATTAAAGATTTTATATTTGAAATTGCATTAATAATTATAAAGAAAATAAAAATTATTTTCCCATTTTAATGTATCTGTCTAATAATTTTAAAGACAGAAGTTTCCATCTCCATTCCAACTCCTCACCCCACTCTCACTCACACTCACATACATATTTATACCATTTATCACCTCTTTGTCAAGAGGTAGATAGCATGATTTTATTGATCCTCCATAATCATGACTGGTCAGAGTACTAAGCACAGTTCTCACATATTTCAAAGTTGATTATCTTTAGAATTTTGTTGATATTGTATAAATTATTTTATATAAATAATTCTTTTAGATCTTGTCATTGCACTCTGCATCAGTTCATGCAGATAAATCCAGGTTTTTCTGAAACTCCCTTTCATTATTTGTTATGACACAATTATATTTTATTATATTCATATCCCATAATTTATTTAATAATTATCTAATTCATGAGACACTTTAGTTTCCAGATTTTTATTGCTATTAAAAAACTATTGAAAATATTATTTTGCACATATAGATCCTTTTTGGACATAGTTAAATACTGTTTTCCGCAATATCTGAACAAATTCACAGGTCCACCAACAATGTGTTGATATGCCTGTTTTCCTTTTCCTACAATCCCATTAAAATTCATTATTTTCCTTTTTCAGCTTTGACAAATTGATGAGGGTTAGGTAGAACCTTAAAATTCTTTTTAACTCACATAACTCCAAATTATGACTGACTTGGAGCTCTTTTAACATCTACTTATCATTTGGATTGCTCTGAAATATTATTCCTATATTTTGACCTCTTGTCATGTGGGAAATGGTTCATAATTCTATAAATTTAAATCAATCTCCTATATATCTTAGAAATGATACCTTTCTCAGGGAAACATGCTGACAGGATTTTCCAATCTACCTACTTCTTATTTTAGCTGCATTATTTTTGCTTTTGTTTTTTGGAAGAAAAAATACTAAATATTGTGTAATCACCATTGCTCTGCCTTCCCTTGTGTTTTCTATCATTTGTATGGTTGAAACAATAGCCTAACTCCTCTTCCCATAAAAATTAATTTGCTTTGGTTGAGGAACGCCCAGGATGGGAGATTTTCTGAGTATCTTCAACTCAAAGTGTTCTCAATTACTATCTAGGTTCAATAATCTTCTTCTGATATGTCTAAATAAATCCCTTGTTGTTAACTGTGGAATGATTTGCAGATGTCTTATTTTCTTTCACTATTGAATGTAAATTTCTGGGACTCTGGTGTATCAGGTAGAACTCAGATAAAAAAAAATTGGCTTAGACACTGTTTTAATATAGTGAAATTGTGAAGAGAAGGGAAATGCTGAGCAAGAAGAGAGTAGATTGGCCTTCATGATTCTGGAGGTGCTTGGTGTAAGGCTTCTGGAAATGTTGGTTGTTTATTATGAGGCATATACCAGTTCAGATATATTAGAAAGTAAACTTTCAATTGTATTCAGCAAGAAGGTGGGAGTATAAACTATGTCCTTCAGAATTGTACTTCAAATATAATGGCACTAAATTCCAGCATTCTTGGGTTCTGTAAACTGTTGATTTAAGCTTCTTTCAAGTTCTCCTGTGCCATCTCTTCAGAATTTAGTTTCCTTTCAAATCTGACTGAATGGACTGATTTTTTTTTAATTTTTAGAATGGAGAAAGAGATTGGTCCCCTCAGTACAAAAGGATGAATGGGAAAATAAAAGATTTTGTAATTTAATTATTAGATTCTGTAAATTAATTAATTAAGAGATTTAACCCTTGCCATGAATGGACAGCATTTTATTGCATATAGTCATTTTCCTTCACTTATTCAGGGAATGGCTTCCTGAAAAAAAAGAAAAAAAACTCCCCGCTTTAAGAGCACCATTTGTGTAAACTACCTGGTTTGGAATGACTTTTTAGAAATGAGAATGTGGTTGAACCACAGGCATCACTCATATAACTGTATATGAATATAGCCAGCCATTGGGAGGTAAGATGAGGAAATTAAGTTTCAGGTGGGTTTGTTTGCTTGGCATAGCATCAATAAGTAGAAGGAGCCATACCAGTCCTAATGCCCATTTCTCTTGATGACTAATTTATTCTTATTCCATTGTACCCCATTTATGCTGAATTATTGACATAGGTCAAGTTAAAACGTTTTTTTTCTTGCCTGTATTATTTTGTATTGTTTTGATTCTGTCTTTTACCTGATATTCCAATGGAAACATCTAGACTAGAGCATTCATTTGATTTTTAAAATTAATCCTACTCACTTTGGGCAGTATCAGACAATTTGACAGCATTTGCATAAAGATTTCTAAAATAGCAATCTGAATGAGTTATTACCATGGTAGCATTAGAACTTTCTTTCACTAAATTTCCAAAGGACTTCAAAGTGCTGCATGGGAAAGACCTTTTAAAAGTAAACTGAGAACAAAAGAATACAAAACCAAAATGCCAAATTTGTGTATTTTAGTAACCTGTATAATTAGCTTATAGGCATAAAAGTAAAAAGAACATTAGACTTTTAAAAATATAAGTACCTACTATTTGTAGAAATTCTTTAAGATGTGATAATATCTTTAAAAAATAAAATAACTCATAGAGAGTAAAGCAAGTAATTTCTACTTCAAAAAGTAGATCATTTGTTCTTATGGACACATTAACACCTAATCTCTTAGCAGAGATTAATGTCCACAGTCTGGGAATCACATGCTTCTGCATTGCTAATGTGCAAAGTCCTAATTATAAACTTTATTGCCACTGTCCATTGCTCTTCAGCCAGAACAAAGCACATGAGCAGAACATGTTAGAAAGGTCTGTGCAGTACATAAATAAAATATTATATTGTAATTCACTGCTAGCTTTGGGAGAAAATCGTGTTACCTGTTTTAAAGTTGGGGGGAGGAAGAGGGGCTGATTTCCATTGCTAAAGTCTTTCAAAAAGTTTTGTTTAATGAAATAAAGGGATATGAGGGTAGTAGTCAATTGTTGGAACAGCCCTATTCTCCCTCATATATGGAAGAACACAAATTATCTTACTATGTAGGGCAGACTGAAAATAGAATTTTCAAGATTGTATTTTGTTTCTCCATCTTTTCCTTGTCCCATGCCCCTTTGCCCAGACCCTTCACATAAAATACAGAGAATCTCATTACTCTCATTTTTCATACATTTATTGATAACTAGATACTTCATGTTCCTGGATTCAAATCCAACCTCAGAGACTTACTAATTGTGTGACCCTGGACAAGCAACTTAACACTTTTTTTGCTTCACTTTCCTCATCTGTACAATTAAGTTGAAAAGGATATGGCAAAGCTATTCCATTATCTTTGCCAAGAAAATCCCAAATGTGATCATGACTAAAAAACAACTCAACAAATGATCATTTGATACTTCTTCTCCATCATACATAACTTGTTACTGCCTTGACTATAGTAGATCAATATTTTTTGTTGAATTAATTGAGTAGATGAATGAATGAATACCTCTGAGTCCTACTTCTGCCTGATATTTACCATGCCTATACCTCATACTGTGTGAAGCTCAATTTCCTCTTCAACAAATGAGGACATTGTTACTTGCACTATGTTGAGGGTTTTGTCTGGATTAAATATAAAGTGGGATTACCTAATTAATCTTACAAAATTTTCCATATTAAAGTGCTACTAGAATTACAAAACTCCTGTCTCAGATAGTCTACAGCATGTTAAAAGTAGGCTTCTGGAGACAATATTTGCACCTTTCCTAAAGTGCTGATAATTCTAAAGGTAAGAATTTTTAGTCCAGAGGCAGAGAGTCATAGTTTCTCTTTCCACAACAGTGATCTTTTTAACACTCAACCAGCCAGATTAAATTAGCCTTAATTGGCTTTTACTGAAAAGTTTAGTAAGAATAGTTGATAAAAGAAAGCAAAACAAAATTCCCCTTCAAAGCCTGAGGTAAAAAGCTATGTGACCCTAAGCAAGTCATAGTTTTTACAGTTTCCTCAACTTTAAAATCAGGTGGGACCTAGTTCCAAGGGTTCTTGTAAAATCAAATGAGATAATATTTGTTAAAAGCATTTGGATAGTGCCTGGAATATATTTCTTACTATAAAAATGTTTATTCACAGTTTTCTGTCCTTTATCCTTTTCTACACAGTCATGCCTCACCAACCCCCGAGTCTTTGGGAATGGGTAGGCTCAAATGGGGTGGGGAAGGTGGTACAAGTAAGCTTGATATCTAGTTAGATATTGACCACTTTGTTTTGTGCAGGATTTTTTTTTTAATTTTACAAATTCCCCCTTGTAAAGTGAGTAATGGAATGTTCCCAATAAGCAACTAGGGCACCAGGGGTGGGGAACCTGTGGCCTCAAGAGCACATGTGGCACTCTAGGACAAGTGAAGCCCTTAGACTGAAACCAAACTTTCCAAAACAAATCCCCTTAATAAAATGGTTTGTTCTATAACACTTGAACTCAGTGAAAACCCTCACCCAAGGACATAGAAGGCCGCAGGTTTCCCACCTCTGGATCAATAGGGATGAAAGTGCTGGGCAAAAAAGCAACAATTAAACTTGGTAAAAATGTTAATTCAGCATATAATTTCATGACAGAATGGTTGGGACACAGGTAGCACTACCTGCAGGTCTGCCTTTTTTTGTATTCTCTGGTCAGGTATCATGAATGACAAGGACATCCTTAAATGGTTGGTTGCTTTCTTTTTTTTATTTTTTGTTTACATCATTCATTTTCACAAGAGTTTGAGTTACAAGTTTTCTCCCCATTTTTACCCTACCCACCACCCCAAAACAGTGATCCCACTGAATATCCCCTCCCTCAATCTGTTCTCTCCCATATCTTCCCCATCTCCCTTCCAAAATTCCAGTAGGGCACAATGGATCTCTCTGCCCCAGTGCCTGTATATCTTATTTCCCAATTACATCTAAAATAATAAAATAATTTATAAATAAATATATATATTTAAACATTTGATTTTAAAACTTCAAATTCCAGATTCTTTCCCTTCTTCCCTTGTCACTCACCCTTACTGCGAAGATAAAGCAATTCAATATAGGATTTACATGTATAGCTGTGCCAAACATTTCCATAGTTGACTATTGTGAAATACAGACTATAGTTCCCTCCTTCCTATCCCCCCGCACTTCTTCTATTCTCTACTTTGATCCTCTCCCTTTTCAAAAGTGTGTGCTTCCAACTTCCCTCCCACCCCCAGCCTTCCCTCTGTTCCATCATTCCCCCTCTCATCCCCTTACCCCTTACTCTTCTGTAGGGTGAGATACCCTGTTAAGTGTGTATGTCATTCCCTCCATAAGTCATATTCAATGAGAATAAGATTAACTCATTCCCTTTTGCCTTCCTCTTCTTCCCCTCCATTGTAACAGTTTTCCCTTGCCTCTTATTCTTTTTTTTGCCATTTGGAAGGCAACTGGGGTTAAGTAACTTGCCCAAGGTTACACAGCTACTTTTGTGGTGGTGGTGGGGGGGGCGTTTTAAGTGTCTAAAGCCATAACTGAACTCAGGTCCTCCTGACTCCAGGGCCGGCACTTTACTCACTGTGCCATCTAGCTGTCCCAACCCTTGCCTCTTCTCTATGAGATAACTTACCCATTCTGTCTCTCTCCATCTCCTCTCATTATATTCCTCTCTCTACTCTTAATTTCACCTTTTAATTATCATCCTTTGCTATTAAATTGGTCCCGTGCCCTCTCTATGTATACTTGTGCACATATATACAAACACTGACATATGTATTCATACGACCATATACCTTCTTATATAGACATATATGTGTGTGTGTGTGAGAGAGAGAGATAGAGAGTACATATGTGTGTATACATTTCTATTCCCTTCAACTATTCTCATAAAGAGAAAAGTTTCATAAGTTACTATTATAATATTTCCATGTAGGTATGTAAATAGTTCAACTTTGATAAGTTCCTTATGATTGCTTTTCCCTGTTTACCTTCTCATGCTTCACTTGCTTCTTGTATCTGAATGTCAAATTTTCTATTCAACTCTGTGTTTTTCATCAAGAATGCTTGAAAGTCCTCTATTCCATTGAAAAACCATATTTTCCCCTGAAACATGATAATCAGTTTTTCTGGGTAGGTAATTCTTGATTTTATTCCCAGCTTCTTTGATGTCTGAAATATCATATTCCAAGCCCTTTGATCCCTCAGTGCAGAAGCTGTCAGATCCTGTGTTATACTAATTGTTTCCACAATATTCAAATTGTTTCTTCCTGGCTTCTTGTAATATTTTCTGCTTGAGCTGGGAACCCTGGAACCTGGCTATAATATTCCTACTGGTATTCTTTTTGGGATCTTTTTCAGGAGGTGATTGATGGATTCTTTCAACCTCATTTTGTCCTCTGGTTCTAAAACATTAGAGCAATTTTCCTTGAGAATTTCTTGAAGGATGATTTCTAGGTTCTTTTTTTGATCATGGCTTTCAAGTAGTCCAATAATTTTTAAATTATATCTCCTGGATCTATTTTCCATGTCAGTGTTTATTTTCCAAATGAGATATTTCACATTGCCTTCTATTTTTTTCATTTGTTTGGATCTGTTTAATAGTGTCTTGATTTCTCATAAAGTCACTATCTTCCATTTGCTCCAATCTAATTCTGAAGCAATGATTCTCTTCAGTGAGCTTTTGAGATTCTTTTTCCAGCTGGCAAATTTGATTTTTTAAGGCATTCTTCTCCTCATTGCTTTTTTTGATCCTCTTCTGCCATCTGAGTTAGTCTATTTTTAAGGTGATATTTTCTTCAGTCAGGGTGTTGACTCTCATTTTAAAATTTTCTTGCATTGTTCTCATTTGTCTTCCCAATTTTTCCTCCACTTCCTTATTTGATTTTGAAAATCCTTTTTAAACTTCTCTATGGCCTGTAACCAGCTCATATTTTTCTCGGAAGATTTTGGTGCAGGACTTCTGACTTTGATGTCTTCCTCCTGTTCCATGTTTTGATCCTTTTTGTCCCCCAAATAGGAGTCTAATGTTGGATTGTTCTGCTTGCTTTGCTTGCTCATATTGCCACTCAATTACTTGACTTTTGAGCTTTTTTTTCCACAGTAGTACTCTGCTAACAGACAGGGGAGCTTTGTCCCAATTTCTGGGATTTTCAAAGCTGCTGGAGCTATTAGTTGGGTGCCTTCTCTGAAGCCTCCACCATCTCTGGCAAATTGGTCATGCACCCCAGGACCTCCACCCTAGATCACACTCCAGATCCAAGCAGGTTAAAGCAAGCATGATTACCCCTTGAACTGGTCACTTGGCCCCCCTACAGTCTGCAGGCCAGGAGCTCTGAAGCAGCCATGTGGCAGTGGCTGCATGTCCATAGTGCCTCAGCTTCTTCTCCATCCAGGGTGTAAAGGCCAGACTGCACTCCTGAACTCCTAGTTCGAAAAGTCCACACTGTACTGACCTGTCTCTTTGTCCTTAGCATCTATGTGCTGATAATTCTGGAAACTGCCATAGCTGCTAGTTATCTAAAGTCCCTCCCAGTTGGAATGCTTTCAAAACCAATCAATCCACCTTATTATACTCTCAGTAGCTATAGAAAATAGAGTATAGGATGTGGAGTCAAAATGATTTGTGCGTGAATCCCACTTCTGACATCTCCTGGTTTTATACCCAAAAAGACGTTCCCGAAAACCTCAGTTCCCTAAATCATTGAATAAAAGTACATTTCTGTCTCAGAAATGTGTTGAAAATCAAATGGAATATGAGTATAAAGGTATTTGAAAATGCAAAATACTATATGAATGTTTTCTCTTATCATTATCGTCCACATTGTGTATGTATCCTTTTCTTCTACTTTAACCTAAACCTTAGGCCTCATGTATAACACAATTTACCATTTACAAAATCCTTACATTATCTCACTTGATCCATCAAAAATGGCCATCAGTGAAAGTATCCTTTCTGCACTTTACAAATGGGAAAACTGAAACTTAAAAGGTTGAAATAGAATGAAGCCAAGCATGAGCAGCTTTCCAGAGGAGTGCTGCTGTGAACAGCTTTCAAAGTTCTGAACAATATAGTGAACTCTGTATTTATTCAGTAACAAACTAAGACAACACATTCACAGAAATCAAAGTACAGAATTCAAAGTGTTATGGCATAACAACTTATCACTACAATTGCCACATTGTTTTTGCCAAAGTGGCCTCATACTTTTAAAGAAAGATAACATTCATTTAGTAACACAATCATTTAGTAAGTCTTTAATTCAATCATCCTTCAGGAGACAAGGCTCCTAAATTGACACAAAATACAAAGGTCAAATCCTCTACCCCTAGGTCATATTGTCTTAATCTCTTCAAACAAAAAGTTCTCTTTGTTCTTAATTGGAGAAGTCCTAAACCCGATTGTCTAAATATAAATGTCAGAGTCCTCCAGCCCTAGGCCACAGTAAGTCATGATTTTCTCAGATTGCATTAAATACCCAAAAAGAGGTCTTTTCATCTTGAGTGGAGGCAGGTTCTCAGCTTCCATGGTTCCTCTTCCATAATCCCAGCTCCTTCCCAAATCCATCTAACTGCCACCTGGGTTTAAAGGCAAACACCTCTATGTTCTTTGTCCAGCTTCTCGTACCATTCCTTTTTCATATTGACACTCACAGTGTCTGGTCCACATCAAGTCATTCACAGTTTCTGTTCCTGGGAGGACAAAAGCTTAACAAAGTCACAATAACATTCATACACATTTCTGGTATCCTCAACAATTAATTTTCTGCCTGTGAAATCAAAGAGACCCAACAACATGGTCTGAGGAATCAGCACAAATCATCAGTATAGTCCCAGGACCTCTGAAAACATCAGCAAGATCCTCCTCCAAGATTTCTGTAAACATTCAACAAGAAAATCCTCTTTCAGGGCTTCTGAACCAGCAGCAGGGCTTCTATAACAACAGCATTGATCTTTTATCAGCAGATGAATATAATAAAGTAGCATCAAAACAGTCTAAGTACCAGCACCACAGAAATGCCTCCTCCCATTTCTCCTCTCTTCTCATTTCTCGGTTCTTCTCAATCCTCAGTTCAATCCACAGTTCTCATTTCTCTTCCAGTTCTTCTGAGTTCTCTTCTCTCTCTCCAGCGGATGCAGACCAGCCTCCAGATGCTTGTTCCCAGAAGTTCTGGCCTCTCTCAGCTTGGGCTTTTCCTTATATATGGTATTATCTCCTCCCTGTTCTGCCCCTTCCTGTTACATCAACAGGTCCATAACAATGTGAGATTCCCAAGTTCTGGGTGTTAATACTTAACAGCATCATCAACTTAGAACAAGGTGCTAAGTATCTGTTTGCTTGCAAATACAAGGGGCAGGAAAGACCTTCAATTTACCATTACAGATAGTTTTCCTAATGTTTTATAGTCAGTAAGAAGGCAACCAACTAATAGCTCCAGATCCAGCAAGGTCTTGATGTGAGCCCGGGAAGTAAGACTTTAAATCCAGTGGTTTTTCAGCATCCATAGCTACTCAAAAACCAGACGAGTAAACTTTTACTACCAAAGTCCTTATCATTATCAAATGGTTTATTCTTGGAAACTGATTTTTAAAAATATAATTAACACTAAAGAAGATCCATTATCATCAGCATTGTCTCTACAACCTTTTAAAGACTTGGCCTGGGGTAGGGAATCTGTGGCCTTGAGGCCACATGTTGTCCTGCAGGTCCTCATGAACTGCCCTTTGACTCAATCTTAACAGACTGTTATGGAATCTTCATAGATGTTCTAGGAAGCTTGGATTCAGTCAAAGGTCATACTTGAGGACCTAGAGGGCCATATGTGGCCTTGAGGCCACAGGTTCCCCTCCTCTGCCCTAGGCCTTCCCATCTGATTTGGAATTGCCATTATGTACTCTCTCTGGTTAGAATGTAATCTTCTAGAGAAAAGTGACTATTGTTTTGTTTGTTTGTTTGTTTGTTTTACTTTTCTTTATACACTATTGTGTTCCAACAATTTGCACATATGAAGTGACTAATTAATTCTTTTTCATTCTTTCATTTCTGCTATACCATAGGCTCTTAAACCCTCTTTCTTCTTGAGTGCATCGTATTTTTTTCCCTCAGGCAAATTACCCATAGAAATCCTTCAAAGTCTACCTCAGAAATCACATCCTTCCTTAAGACCAGGCTTAACTCAGGCTAGTGTCTCATAGATTAGATTTGATCGTAGAAGGAAATGAAATAGGTTAGAGCATTCAGTGGTAAAAAAAAAAAAAGGAGGCTTAGTAAGCCATAGCAGTAGCACATTCAGAAAAGTTAAGTATAGCTTGTGAACATTTATAAAATACATTTCTCCCCTACTGAGGTTGGTCATTCTGCTGATCTGTGGTCACATGCCTTAGGCAGGAGTTCTAGCCTATGATGTTCTATCTCAATTTATATTTAAGTACTAAGAAATGTAGGTCTTCACACCTTGCCTCAGTCCCTAGAGCCAATTGTCTTGAGCACATTTTCAATATCTCTTAAGGAAAAACTATCTGATTCTTTATGTTCCAGGACCTTAAGATAATGTTTCTACCACAGAAAACTTCCTCCACAAGAATTTTTCATCTTTCAAACTTCTCTAATGCATTATAACATAGTAACTTGAAATATACCATTTTGTTCAATTGTCATCTCCTTTAGTTAATTTACATGAAACCTTTCCTGAGCTCTCAGCTGTTAATGCCTTCCCACTTCCAAAAGATGGGTATTGTATTTATTTACTTATTCTTAATTTATGTAATACAACAAGTATGTCCATGACATAGTACAATAAAAAAGATGATTACATATGAAACTGCAAATATATTATGCACAACTTACTATTTCTTTCAAATACACAAAAAATGTCTATGGAAATTTCTTTTTTCCCCTTTTTTTCTTTCTTCCCCTCATAACTCTAGATATGACTACTATTAGGTATAAATGTATCCATATATATATATATATATATATATTTATACACACATACATATATATGTGTGTATGCATGTGTATTTCTATATATGTGCATATATACTTATATATGTCATATATTCTTATATGTATATATATATAAAATTCTTCTATGCATACTTCTCTTTAACAATTCTTTCTCTTGATGTAGTTAGCTTTTTTCTTCATATGCCTTTATAGTTAATTTGGGTATTTATAAGAGACAAAATAACTTATTCACTCAAAAGTATTTATATTTAAATTGTATTTATTTTTTTACTTAGGCATGTGCATGCTGTCTCTACCAGTAGTATGTAAGCATCCTGAGGGCAGAGACCTTTTTATTTTTGTCTCTTTGTTCTTATACCTAAACTAATACCTGTTATATAATAGGTACTTAATGTATTTTCATTAAATACTAGATTGTAGTTTCCTGTGTGATGTAGTAGAACAAATGCTAGAGCCAGAGTCATAAAGAAAGTATAATGCCATTTCTGCTTGTGACACTAGCTTTGTCGGGTGACTATTGAGGCTTTCTGAACCCCCATTTGTTGATCTACAAAATGAGGATAATAATACTTGCAGTGCCTGTAGGGTTGCTGTTAGACTCAAGTGAGATACTGTGGTAAAATTGCCTTATGAACTTTAAAACACTATAAAATATAACTTCTTATAATTATTATGTCAGCCATGTAATAAATGTGCACTGAATGGAATTGAATTGAATATACATCTTTGTAACTCCCAGCTACCTCTAAACAGTAAGGGAATGGATCTGATAATAGTTGGAACAGTTGATCCCAGATGACAAATGGATTCTCTAGGCAGTTAGCTTTGGTAGATGGATAAAGTGTTCTCTCTGAAAAGACAGCCTTAACTGTTATTCCTTTCTGACCTAGCCAACCTCTATCAGCTCAATGACAGTTTTCTCTAATTACAATTTACAGCAGGAATCAGATTTCTATCCCAACTGTGTAAAACCTGGCACAATGTGACAATGAAATTTTAAAAAATCTTTTATGTTTATAACTGGGGCAAGAAGAGCAGATTTCCACTTATCACAATAGCATTGCTTATATATTTTTTATACTTTTACAAATGTCAAACATATAATCAGTTCAATGGTTTGATCCTGATTGTTGGGCATAGTAAATTACTTTTAGGCAAAATCACAAGATTAAACATGGAAGTGTTCTTTCTTGTCTCACACAGCATTACCACTAAGAAGAACATAAAATAAGATGATGTTAATGTTAGTTAAAAAGAGGAATGTAATCTTTAATTCTCTATGAGTTTGCTGCATACTAACAACTTTTCTGAACCACAGAATTCCAAGAAATCACTACCTGAAGATTTAGCTTAATATTAATGATCAATACAATGAGTTAAACATATTACAAATCTCTTTACATTTATTTTTATTTATTTGTTTTTTTTGAGGCAGTTGGGGCTAAGTGACTTGCCCAGAATCGCACAGTAAAAGTATATGAGGGAAGATTGGAACTCAGGTACCCCTGACTACAGTGCCTATACTTAAAATACTGCACCTAACTGCCCCAGCCTTTTACATTTAAACAAGTTAATTTCAACACATAAAAGATGGTAGTATTAAATTGAGGATTTTCAATTTGTTCTTTTTCTAGCTTTTTCAATTGTATGCCCAATTTATTGACCTCCATTTTCTCTATTTTATTTATATATGCATTCAGGGATAGAAAACTTCCCCTAAAAACTGCTTTTGCTGCATCCCACCACTTTTGGTATGTTGTCTCATTATTGTCATTCTCTTGAAGGAAGTTACTGATTGTTTCTGTAATTTCTTGTTTGACCCACTCATTCTTTAGGATTAAGTTATTTAGTTTCCAATTAGTTTTTAGCCTATCCTTCCATGTCCCTTTGTTACATATAATTTTTACTACATCATGATCTGAAAAGGATGAATTTAATATTTCCGCCTTTTTGCACTGAATTGTGAGGTTTTTCATGCTCTAGTACTTGGCCAATTTTTAAGTATGTGCCATGATCCACTGAGAAGAGGGTATATTCCTTTTTATCCCCATTCAGTTTTATCCAGAGGTCTACCATATCTATCTTTTCCAAGATTCTATTTACATCCTTAACTTCTTTATTTTAAGGTTATATTTATCAAGTTCAGAGAAGGGGAGATTGAGGTCTCCCACTAGTATAGTTTTGCTATCTACTTCTTCCTCTAACTTCCTTAACTTCTCCTCTAGGAATCTGGATGCTGTACTGCTTGGTGCATAAATGTTTAGTAATGATATTGCTTCATTTTCTATGGTACATTTTAGCAGGATATAGTTTCCTTCCTCATCTCTTTTAATTAGATCTATTTTTTTCTTTTGCTTTGTCTGAGATAAGGATTGCTACCCCTCCTTTTTTTTTTTACTTTGGCTGAAGTATAATATATTTTTACTCCAGCCTTTTACCTTTAGCCTATGTGTATCCCCCTGTTTCACATGTGTTTCTTGTAAACAGCATATTGCAGGATTATGGTTTTTAATCCATTGTACTATCTGCCTCTGTTTTATGGGAGGGTTCATCCCATTCACATTCACAGTTATTATTACTATCTGTTTCTTTCCCTCCATGTTATTCCTTCCCATGTTTATGCTTTTATTTTTCCTCTTCTCCCTTCCCCTCCTTAACAGTTTTCCTTTTGACCACCACCTCCCTCAGTATTCTCTCCTTATCAGCCCCCCTCCCTTTTCCTAGCCTTCCCTCTTACTACTTCTTCCCTTCCTTCTCTCCATGGCCCCCTTTTCTTAGGCCTTCTCCCCTCCTGCTACCTATAGGGTATGATATATTTTTATGCTTAATATGATATGTTATTTCTTCCTTGAACCAAGATCGACAAGAATAGATCTCATGCAATGCTTCTTTCCCTATCCTCTTTCCCTGTATTATCATAGGGTTTATGTCTCTTCTAGATAGAGTCCTATATTTAACTGATTTGTTATTCCCTCCTTACACCAGGACCAATGAGGGAGAAGTTCCTATACAGTTCATCTCCTCCCTTCTTCCCCCCTACTATAATATGTTTTTATTCCTATTTATGTGGCATAATTTACCTTTTTCTGCTTCATTCTTTCCTCTTCTTCCATTGCAGTCCTTTTGCACCCCTTAATTAGGGTTTTTATAATAAATTTGTTTAATTTGTACCCACCCCTCTATTTATCTATATACCTTTTAAATGTTCCAAAAAGGATATAATTCTCAATATTACCAGGTATCAGCTTCCCTCAGAGGGATGTAAACCATTAGCTTTTATTAAATACCAAGTGTGTGTGTGTGTGTGTGTGTGTGTTTTCCTTATTTACCTTTCTATGTCTCTCTTGAGTCTTTTAATTGGAGATTGAGTTTTCCATTGAGCTCTGGCTTTATCATCAGGAATGTCTGGAAGTCTGTTGTATCATTGAATGACCATATCCTTGCCTGGAAGATTATGCTCAGTTTTGCTGCATAGGTGATCCTTGGTTGTAACCTGAGGTCTTTTGCCTTACAAGAAATCATATTCCATTTCCTCCGATCTTTCAATGTGGAAGGTGCCAGATTCTATGTGATCCTCTCTATGGTTCCCTGGTATTTGAATTGTTTCTTTCTGGCTGCTTGCACTATTTTCTCCTTTACCTGATAGTTCTGGAATTTGACTACAACATTTCGTGGAGTTTTCCATTTGGGATCCCTTTCAGGAGCTGTACAGTGGATTCTCTCAATTTCTATTTTATCCTTTGGTTCTAGGATCTCAGGGCAGTTTTAATGATGATCTCTTGGAAAATTTTGTCCAGGCTCCTTTTTTTCATCATGACTTTCTTTTAGACCAATAATTCTTAGATTATTTCTCCTGGATATGTTTTCCAGATCAGTTATTTTTCCATTTAGATATTTTACTTCTTTTTCTAATTTTTCTTTCTTGATATTTTGTTTGACTGATTCTTGGTGCCTCATAGAGTCATTAACTTCAATTTGCTTGATTCTAATTTTTAGCAAATTATTTTCCTCAGTTGGTTTTTGAAGCTCCTTTTCCATATGTTTTTCTATTTCAGACATTTTCTTTTTAAGGAAATGTTTTATTCATTGTAATGTTTTTCTAATTTTGCAATTTTGATTTTAAAAATAATTATTCATTTTATCTTCTACCTCTCTAACTTGGTTTTTCAAAGTTCTTTTTGACCTCTTCTAAGAACACTTTCTGGGATTGAGACCAGTTCATATTCCCTGTTGAGGCTTCAGCTATGGGTTTGGAGTAATGCTGTCTCCTACTGAATTTGGTTCCCCCTGCTCACAATAATAGGATGCTAGAGTCTTTGTCTTTACAATCTGTTTTTGCCCATTTTGAGGCATGGCCTTAGTCAAACCCTTCCTCTAGGACTCCCATTGCTCTGGGGCAATGATTTCTGTGTTTTCAGGGTCAGAGGTGGGAATTGGAGCAACCATGGTTCACTCTCCCATCCTGGTCTCTGGCAGTTAAGATAGGTACTCTTTAAATTTCCAGGCTGTGAGTTGATAGCCCCAAGAGTAGCTACTGCCATTACCATGGGCTCCACTTTTGTCTCTTACCCATCCCTGACAGCTCTCAGCCCTAAGGTGATAGTCCTGGGAATGGCCCTTGTGGTTGGTGGATCAACTTGCCCCTACACCCCCCCCCAGGTCTCTGCCACATGCATAAGTGATTATTCTCAGTTTCCATCAAGATACTTTATTTATCCATTGTCTCTCAATCACTTTTCTTCTGTTTGTAGTCTATTGTGTTGGTTCTCCTTTCATTGACTTTATGTTATTTCTCGGGTTATTTCAGATTTCCTTTCATTTCTCACACTTGTGAATCTCATTTATATTGTCATACTCCATTGAATGAATGTGGCACAAATCATTTGATCATTTTCTTGGATATCCTAGTAGGTTCCATCCTGGTAGGGGAAATTATTTGTGTCCTAATTATAGGTATGTGCCATAATGAAAAAAATAGAGCAATGGAATTTTTTGGAGACAATTCTTTTTCTTCAATGAATGGATTAAATAAGGGAAATATATTTACTAAGTGTCTGCTATATGCCAAATACTTTCTTAGTTGTTGGTGGTGCACAAACAAAAGTTAGACAGTTATCATCTAAAAGAAGCTTACATTAAATTGGGAACCACCAACACAAATAGGTGATAGGTGGTGGGCAATCACAGTGATGATGAGTAGAACAACAGGGCTTATTGAGAAACAGTTTTCATATGGATTTGATGATCATTCTCAGAATAGGAGTTGAAAAGCAGGTGACAGAGAAAACATCAGACAAGATTTCTGGGTTGAATAATAGGAATGGAAGATAAACAGGGCCTGGGGATTTTCTGCTACCACAGATTATGTGAATTTTCTTTAAATTTACAGTATATGAATTTATTCACCATTAAGGGAAACTTGGCTTCCAAAAAATAATTAAAAAACTGAGTTGATTAAGTAGGCTAAGGAATAGAAGGCAAGGTGTCAGCAGTCTAGATACTATTATATCAAACCATCTCTCCTCCCTCCTAAAAACAACAAAAAAGGACAAATTTTACTTTTATAGTTAATCAGAAATGAATGAATATAACTTTTCTCCTTAAGGTTAAGATGAACTGTTTTAATTTTTTTTCAAATTATATTTGTTGAATAAGGATCTCAATTTTTTTTAATTTATATCTCCTTTGAAATGCAAATTAAAAACAACTCTGAGGTAGCACCTCACATCTATTAGATTGGTTAATATAACAGTAAAGGAAAATGATAAATGTTGGAGAAGATGTGAGAAAATGGGGATACTTAGGCATTATTGGTGGAGTAGTCAAGTGAGAAAACCATTCTAGAGAGTACTTTGGGACTATATCCAAAAGGCAACAAAATCATGTATACACTATGATTTAATTTGATCCAGCAATACCACTATGAGGTATGTACCCCAAAAAGATCATATAAAAGGGAAAAGGAATTGCATGTACAAGAAATATTTATAGTAGCTCTTTTTTTGTGATGACAAGGAATTAGACATTGAGATAATGCCCATCAATTGAGGAATGTCTGAATAAATTGTGGTATATGAATCCAATGGATTACTGTTGTACCATAAGAAATGATGAGTTCACAGATTTCAGAAAAACCTGGAAAGGATTACATGAACTGATGGTGAGTAAAGTAAGAACAACCAGGAGAACACTGTACACAGTAGCAGCAACATTGTGCAATGATCAACTATGATTGGCTTAGTTCTCAGTAATATAATAATGCAAGACATTTCCAAAAGAATTATGGGGTCTGAATGTGGATTGAAGCATTTTTAAAAATTTACTTTACTCTGTCTGTGTTTTTCTTTGCTTTTCATTTGTTTTTTATTTCAGAACTATGACTAATACTAATATCAGTTTCCTTTTTTTTTGTTTTTCCCTTTTGTTGTCTCATCTTCTACAAGATGACTAAGGTGGAAATATCTTTACATGACTGTACATATATGACCTATATTAGATTGCTTACCATCTTGGGGAGGGAAGATGTAAGGGAAGAAAGGAGAAAAAAATTGAAATTTAGGATCCTGTAAAAATTAATGTTGAAAACTATTTTTACATATAATTTGGAAAATACCATTTACTAAAAACATATAAAAAAGATTAACTCATTGATTATTAGTTTGGGCAGTTTTATTATTAGGAATTTATGTTTCTTCTGTGAGAATTATTCACAGACTTTCATAATTTATCAATTGTATGAAAATTATAACTTCTCTAGAATCCAAATGACTTTCATAAGTTATTTAAAATCAATAGAATGAAACTTAATAGAAATAAGTGAAAAGTAAGATCACACAATAATCCTTATAGCATGTAGAATGAAGCATGGATAAAAATGAAATGGAACCATAATAAACAACTAAAGAAAAATTTATAGTCTTTTGACATTGATGTACTCAAGCTCTTAGTATACATACTGTGAAATACAGCAAGATATCACAAATTAATCTACCATTAAAGAAAGAATAATCTATTACTTAGTATACAGTTTTAATTCTTAGAATATATACTTAAAATAAATACCAATTTTAAAAAAAAATCAATGAGTAAAACCTACTATCTACCAGGACCTAACTAACTGCTGGAGATATAAAAACATAAATAAGATATCTCTTCCTTCAAGGAGCTTATGTTCATTATGGTTAGATAACATGAACATAGAACATATATACACACACACTCATGACAAAACTTGGGGAAGAAAACAAACATTTGTGAGGGTCAGGGAAACCTTTTATAGCAGGTGTTGTTTAAAATGATATTTGAAGAAAACTGGGAATTCATAGATGGGGGACTGAAGATTAAGTACATTTAATATGTAGGGTTCACACTGTTCAAGGCATGGAGAGAATCAGGAGTGCGGGAAAAAAAGGTCTGTTTGAGAAGTCTGAGCAGATTCTAATAGAGTGTAATGTTTAATAATCCTGGAAAGGTGGTATGGAAATAGGTTGTGAAGAATTGTAAAATGTTAAACAGAGGAATTAGTCTTTGATCCTAATAGTAAGAGGGAACTCTAGTTAATTGAGTAAGGAATTGTCATAGTCAGAGCCATTTGAGGGGAAAATCCCAAAAATTATTAAAAATTTGGAAACAAGGGCTTCAGTGTCCTACTTTCCAATTCATTCTCAGTATTTTATTTAAAGTAGATAGGGTTTTGTAATTAGGCATGATACAAAAATGATACATTGCCATCTTTTGTACTGCTCTACCCTAATTACCAAGGGGCCTTTCCATTTGATTTTCAACACATATCTTTAAACATTTATGAAATGCCTACTCTGGACTAGGCATTTTCTTAAGCACTGAGGATACAAAAAGAGAAAAAGGACAGTGCCCTCCCTCAAGGAACTTACAATCTCCTAGAGGGGGGATGACAACATGAAAAAGATATATATGTAGAAGGAGGTATATACAGGAGGTATAAAAAATTGTCAAAAGTAGGAAAACATTGAATTTAAGAAAAGTTAGGGAAGACTTCTTATTGAAAGTGTTTGTTTTTTAATTGGGACTTAAAGGAATCCAGGATGATTACGGGTTGGAACAAAAGAACAAAACTATTTCAGACCTGAATATGCCATAGAATATGCCCTTAACTGAGAAACATGCAGTTAAAGCATTCTATATGTGTTGTTTCCCCACACTGGAAATGCAAGTCTTTGAGATGAGAGATTCTCTCTGCTTTTCCATTTGTAACCCCAAGGCTTAGTACAGTGCTTTGCACATGGTAAACATTTAGTAAATCCTTTTTTATTCATTCATTCATTCATGTATTCATTCATTCTTATCCAGCTTAAAAATCATTGCTTCTGATCATTCATTTCTCAGAGTGTATGTATATGTGTGTGCTTATGTGTGTATACACATATATATGTGTACATATTTATATTATATAGCATTTTTATCTTCCATTTTAAGTTATTTTGTAAATGTTCTTTAGTCTTTTTGTGTATATTTTGTTTTTCTACGGAAATTGAAAGGTCCACCAGGACAGGAACAATTGCATCTTCTGTTGTTTTGAATCCCATTAAAGCTTACTACTAAATTATTTATAATAAGTATTGGAAATATGATTAATGGATTAAATGGCCTGGGCAGGGATGCTAAATACATTGGCATTGCTATGTTAGGAAAAGAGAAATTTAAGAAAAGGCAATGAATTAATAGTTCTCGAGTATGTAAAAGATAAGAAAATTAATTGTGGTAAGTAGCTGTTCTACAATTAAATTTTCTTGAGAATAGGTAATTTAGAATGTGTTTAAGTTGCAAAAGTATTGATTTCAGCTGAGTTATGCATAGAGTACATAGGGGCAGCTAGATGGCTCAGTGGATAGAGAAACAGGACTGGAGTCAAGAAGACTTGTGTACAAATTCAGTCTGACACTAGCTATGTGACTCTGGGCAAGGCCCTTAATCTCTGTTTGCCTTAATCCATTGAACAAAGAAATGGAAAACCACTTCAGTTACTTTGCCACAAAAATCCCATGGACAGTGTAGTCCATGAGGTCACAAAGATTCAGAAAAAAGTGAATTATTAAACAACAACAATGCATAGCATTAAGCAAAACAGATAATCGCCTCTAATCCTGAAACTAGGCAGTTGGATGTGGTAATTTACCTAGCAGAGGAGGAGCAATAGGTCAGGGGTCAGATAAATAACAAAGAAAAATAGCAACAAACCAAATATTACTAAGATGGACCTAATGTGCTTCTTCATATACAGTCATCACCTATTTTCCCAGTCCTAGTCAACACCTTCTTCACCCTTACCATTGCAGTGTAGGTAGGATTGGTGCAAGCTCCATGATAACAATATATTCCTTCCTGTTTCAATATATGCCTTTCCTTCCTTTAGTGACATTTTTGCCCCTTTGCTTTCTTTCTTGCTCTAACAGTACTAGCTTCTGTTGTTTCTAATATGTATTTTCCTAATATTTTTGATCAAAAACGTTTTTTTGTAACGATCATTTGACCACATTTCACCTGTATAGACAGTTTATGTAGCTGAAAAGGAAGAGAGGACACAATGAGAAGAGTCTTAGACACCATAGAACTGCTCTGGATTTAGAATTGAAAATTGTCTATGATTGTAAAATACATTAAAAACTTGAATGGGTATTGTGGGGTAGTATTATTCAGGAAGTTTTGTTGGTTAGTTCTTAAAGAACCAATGTTCACTTTTTTTTTGGGGGGGGGTTGGTTTCATGATCCTGAAGACAGAGGAATAACCAAGATGACTTCTTGCATCCTATGATTCCATGAGGGCATTTACGTGGTATAGTGGATAGAGTGACTTCCCTGGAGTCAGGAGAAACTGAGTTCAAATTTGACCTCAGGCATTTACTAGCTGTGTGACCCTGGGGCAGCTCACTTAACCCTGTTTTCTTTAGTTCCTCATCCTGTGAAATTATCTGGAGAAGGTCATGGCAAAACATTCCAATATCTTTGCCAAGAAAATCCCAAATGGGATCATTGATAGTCAAATGTGACTGAAACATCTCACTGACAACATGATTCTAAGAAAAGCAGAAGAAAATTTTCTTCTGTCTGTTATACTTAATTCTGCTAGTAGAAGCTTATTTCAGGGCTTCTATATTAGACTATGATTTTTTTAATTCAGTGAAATAAGATCAAGAGTTACATAATTGCCCCTAAAATGGACATACAGCTTCTGTTTCAAAGTATTCTTGGAATCATCCTTTTTTTGAGAAGTCTGTTAAGATGGAAATATTGCCTGTATAGGTTAATGGCAGTAAGTATTGTTACAACTGAAGATTTCCCAAGTTCAATTGCTTATGATTCATGTAAAAGGAAAAAAGTTTACTCACATACTACCAATATTATTCAGGGTGGGGGGGGGATTTAGACTAAGAAGAAATATGATCTTAAAAACAAAGTAAATAAGCTGAGAACAAACAGGAGAAATAAACATAAACTAAACAAAAACAATTCTCACTGGTAGCCAAATGAGTGCTGAGCTCAATTATGGGATAGCAAAAACAGAAAATTAAGTAAGACAAGCAAAAAATTCATTTAACTTGCACCAAAGCTTATCCTAACCCTAAGTGGAAAAAAAGTCTCAGCTTCTCTAGCATTAGTGATTATAGCCATGCCTCATTAATCCTAGTAATGAACTCACAATCTAAAAAGGGATACAACATTTACATGCATAGATATATGCAGAACATATAACGGAGATACAAGGTAACCTTGGGTAAAAGACACTAAATGCTAAGGTTACCCAGAAAAGCCTCATTCAGAGCATGTCTGAGTCCTGAAGGACCCCAGAAAGGATTGAGCAAAAAGAACATTACAAGCATGGGGAATAGACAGCTCAAGGCATGGAGATTGGAGATCATGAATAATAGTAGATACTAATAAATCAATGTGCAAATATTAATTGAATATTTTTATGTGTCTAGCAATGTACTAAGTGCTCTCTGATCTAAAAAGGCTGTAACACATAGTACCTGCCCAAAAATAATTTAGCACTTGAACAAGGAACAATAAAAAAAACCCATAGTAAGATAATTAAGTACACGCTATTATACAGTAAAGCACTTTACATTCAAAATTTTTGACTTATTGAATATGTGTTCTCTTTTGAAATCATTCAAAGATAGACACCAGCCCCCTCCTTGCATCAGTGAATGGTTTTTGAGAAAAGCTGAAGACAAAAAAATCTCATTATTTCATTCCAAAATGGTGATGGTCTTCTTCAAACTTAACTACTTGTTAGAAAACAGACACAACCTTTTAAAAGTCTTCAAACATTTCCAAGTTAGTATTGCCAGATATAGATTGTGCTCTTTAATAAATGGCTTTCAAAACAGTACTTCACCTCCATACATCATCTGTGGGGCACTGGAGGAAGTTGTTATTGGAAGAACAACATCGTAGTTCACAGATAAACAATTACAAAGTTGTTGACAATGATGCATTTGGAAAACAGTAAAGTAATCATTGTATTATCTCTAGTACAATGTTAAGGTTTATTTTTTTCCAACTCTTTGCAAAGTTATATAAAATAAAACCTTTTTTTCCTTTCATTTTCTTATCTCATAATCTCTTGTGAAATATTTATTACCTTTCATTTTCATGGAAATAGCTAAAATAGGCAAGGTTACAAAACATTCCTAGAGAAATCTGCAGTATAGAAAAAAGCCGAAGAATGAAGGACACTCAGAAAATCACAACAGTAATCAACATTTCAAAGCTTTTCAATGCTGATGTAATTTGAGGCTAAATCAGACTTAGGGTTGTATATGATACAGAAGGCTAAATCACCAAAAGGATCAAGTCAGTTACAAAGCTCATTTTTCCATTTGTAAAATGGAATAACACTTTCTCATCAGACAAGTGTATTTGATTATCTCATTCAGACACAGAGGGATATCTCGTGCCTCATATCCTTTTCCAGACTTTGCTCTGATTAGACTAGAGTATTCCTTTGCTAGGAATCTCAAACTTCTTTCAACATTGAACATATACTTTCTACCTTATTGCACTCAAAGTAATCTGGTTATCTCTAGAAAAACCTGTATTCCCAGTCATCCTTTGTGGGGTCATTTGTTTATTTCAGGTCCCAAGTCACACTAGATTATGATGAAGAGTTAGCATATGCTTGTTTTCCCCAGCCACTTCCAGGTACTCCAGCTATTCTTACTTAGAAATCTCCATTTCTTTGAGGTTCATTCCATCTGTCTTCATTAAGTTATGATACTTGTTTGTCTCTTCCAATAGCCCATAGTCACTTTCCTGACTTTATCTTGTCAGGACCTGAGGTCAAGTAGGTAATTAACAATTTTACTCTCTATCCAACTGCTTATTTTCATGTGTTCGGATTTTAATACATGAATCCTCTGGGCTATTATTCTCTAAACCACTCCAGGTCCTTTTAGTTGTATATGTATAGAGTTTCACATAAACACAGGCACCCACGATGACAGTATTGATATTATTCAGAAATGCACCACCTCCAACATTTTGAACTTTGAGGTCAGCCTCTATCTGTGCTTCTGCCTCACTGCTCCTAAAACTTTCTTCTTCCATGTTGCATCCTCTAATACTTCCATTCATTCTTGATCTCATAGTTAATCCTTATTATAACTTTACTTTCCTCTTTTCACAGTCTTGAGCCTATTTTTAACATTTTACAATTCATACTGTCCATACATAATGCATACATTGTACATGTCCCTTGACTTTCTCCTTGCAATGTGTTTTTCTCTCTCTCTCCCTGTCTCTATTTCTGTCTCTCTGTGACTCTCTGTCTCATTCTTTCTCCCTCTGTCCTCTGTCACTCATATTGTCTTTTTAAAACTATTTGTTTATTTTAACATTATTTGTTTCTTAAAATTTATGTTCAAATTTCTCTATCTCCCTCCCACCCCATGTCCCACAGATTGAGAAAGAAGGAAAAATATATAAAATATGCATGTGAAAACATGCAAAACATGTTTTCTTTAAGAGCCACATTTTCAATAAAATCAAAAAATAAAGAAATTGAAAAATTATATTTCACTTCATGCTCAAGGTTCATCAATTCTTTTTCTGGAGGTGGGTATCATTTTTTCATCATGAGTTCTTTGGGACTGTCTTTGGGACAAATAATCATTGTAGTGATCACAGTAGCCAAGTGTTTCACAGATGATCATCATTACAACATTGCCATTACCCTACAAAAAGATGTCCCAGTTCTTTTAAATTCACTTTGCATCGGTTTTTATAGGCTTTCCATGGTTTTCAGAAAATATCCTCACTTCTAATTTCTTATAGCAAAAATGAACTACATCATAGTCATATAACACAACTTGTTCAGCCATTTCCAGGCTGATGGGTATCCATTTAGATTTCCAATTCCTTTTACAACAGAAAGAGCTTATATGTAAATAAACATACAAACATACACATATGTATATATGCATACACATATATACTCATATACATATGAATACACACATATGTGTGGATGCATGTGTGTACATATATTTATATATTTTTTGCGTATTTGTTCTTTTCCTTTTTCATTGATTTACTTGGGATACAGACTTAGTACTGATAATTCTAGCCCTCTGTGTATAGTTTCAAAGTGTTTTAAAAATGGTTGGACTAGTACACTACTCCACCAACAGTTCATTAGTCTGCCTGTTTCTCCCACAACCCCTCTACCATTTATCATTTCTGAAAGGTGTAAGTTGATACCTGAGAGCCATTTTAATTTATTTTTCTATAATCAATAGTTACTTGGAAGATTTTTCATCTACTATAGATAGCTTTGATTTTTACCTCTGAACATAGGCTGCTTATATACAGTCGATTTATCAATTGGATAATATATCCTGTTTTTGTAAAGTTGTTATTGTTCTATATTCAGTATATATTTGAGAAGCAATTCCTTTATCAGAGAAACTTGCTAAAATTTTTGTTGTGGCTGTTGTTGTTTTTACTTCATTGACTATCATACCTTTCACCAAAATGTAGTTTCCCTGATTATCTCTTTTCATTAGGTCTGTTTCTGTTTTTGTTTTGACTGAGATAATGATTACTACCCTTGATCTTTTTTTCACTTCAGTTGAAGCAAATTACATTCTGCTCCAACTCCTTATTTTAACTCTATGTGTGTCTTTAAGTTTCAAGTGTGTCTCTTATAAACAACATAGTATTGTGTTCTGGTTTCTAATCCTTCCTACTATCTGCCACTATTTTATGGGAGAGCTCATCCCATTCAAATTAGTGATTAAAAAACAACTATGTATTTTCCTCCATCCCATTTCCTTCTGTTTCTTCTTCTCTCTCTTTTTATCTTCTACCTCATTAAAATTTTATTTTGATTCCTAGGAGTTATGTGTATCATCTTCCCATATAGGAATGTAAACAGTTCACCTTTATTGAGTCCCTTATTTCCCACTTTCATTTAATTTTTTATGCTTCTCTTGAGTGTTGTGCTTGAATACCCAAGTTTCTATCCAGATCTGATCTTTTCATCATTAAAGTTTGAAAGTTCCCTATTTCATTAAATATCCATTCCCCCCCCCAAAAAAAAAAAAAGATTATGCTCAGGTTAGCTGGATAGTTTATCCTTATATATCTCACCACATTTTTGTCAGATATTTACCCCATTCTACTTCTTTCTTTCCTAGTCTCCCAGTGAATTCTTATTCCCCATACCTTAATTTTATTATTATTTTCTAGATGATCATCTCACCATATTCAACTCACACCTGTGCCAACTCTCTCTCTCTCTCTCTCTCTCTCTCTCTCTCTCTCTCTATATATATATATATATATATATATATATATATATATATA
>NW_027187391.1:4044146-4069213 GCF_028583685.1 Petaurus breviceps papuanus
AATGTAATGGAAATGCAGATTTAAAGATCTTCCCTGCCCCTAGGCTAACGTGCACCTGGAGCCTGGGGTGGGAGGCTTGTTTTTCAGTAGATACTTTTTGGTTGGCCAGTGGGTCAATAAGGTTGTTACATTCTCTGAGCCAGGAGAAGGCTATATAAGCCCTGATGTGTAGCTTTGTTTTGGGACTCACTTTGAGAAGTGTTCTGTGATTTGATCTGAATTCTGGGAAGCCATTGTTGAGAGTCCCCCGGCTTTGAAACCCAGATGTTGTTTGGTATGGATGTAATGGTTGCACAGTTTGGAAAGCTGTGTACTTGATCTGTTTCTGTCTTGATAATACTGTCTGTATATTCTGAAGTTTGGGGTGCTGACCTTTTTCCCCTGAACGAGGTAAACGATACATATCTGACTGATTAAAGTAAGCTTGTTAACCCATTTTGAGTTGCTTTCCTTTATCAAAGCAGATCTAAGAACCTGTGGTAGCGGCAAACCCTGAGGACGCGCTTGGGGTGCTTGCTGCAACACTGCCCTCATAATCAGAAAGTTTTTAGTAGTTAAAAGTATCATTTTCCAATGTAGGAACATAAAAAAAATTAACCTTTTTGATTTTCTTATGATTTCTCTTCACTGTTTAACTATTTATGTTTCTTTTGCATCTTGTATTTGAAAGTCAGTTTTTCTATCCAATTCTAACCTATTCATCAAGAATTTTTAAAGTCCTCTAATTCATTAAATATCTAATTTTCCCCCTGAAGGATTACACTCAGTTCTGCGGGGTAGGTGATTCTTAGGTATAACCATAACTCTTTTGCCCTCACATTCCATGACCTTTGATCCTTTAATGTAGAAACAGCTAAATTTTGTATTATCCTGACTGTGGCTCCATGATATTTAAATAGTTTGTTTTTGACTTCCTGCCACATTTCTCATTGATGTGGAAGTGCTGGAATTTGGCTATCATATTAGTGGCAGTTTTCATTTTGTTATCTCAGGAGATGATTAGCAGATTCTTTCAATTTCTATTTTGCCCTCTGGTTCTAGAATATCAGTTCAGCTTTCCTTGATAATTTCTTGAAAATTGATACCTATGTTCTTTTTTGATCATGACTTTCAGGTAATCCAATAAATAATTATCTCTCCTCAGTCTATTTTCCATGTCAGTCATTTGTTCAATGAAAGAGTTCACATTTTCTTTATTTTTCATTTTTTCAACTTTATTTTATTGTTTTATTGATGTCCCATGTAGTCATTAGCTTCCAAATATCTAATTCTAATTTTTTTTAATAATTTTTTTTTTCATGAAATTTTCTACCGCCTCTTATTTTTTTTAAGCAATCAGGGTTAAGTAACTTGCTCAAAGTTACACAGCCAGGTGTTTCTCGGCTGGTGCTAAGTGTCTGAGCCCGGAATTTGATCACCAGGTCATCCCGACACTGGAGCCAGTGCTCCTACTCTCTGTGCTACCTGGCCACCCCAGTTCCCCCTTATTTTTACTGGGCAAATTCTCCTTTTTGAGGAGTTCTTTAGTTTGGTGAATTTTTGTGGCTCTTTAACCTTAGTTCAATTTTTTTAATGGGTTTCCCCAGTCCTCATGTATTTTTAAACAAGGCTATTAATTCTTTTTTAATAATTTTCTTGAATCACTCTCATTTTTCCCCATGTTTTCCTCCATTGTGCTCATCTCTTTCTTTAATTTTCCAGGAATTGTCACTGGACTTGGGTCCCATTAGCATTTTTCTTTGAGACTTTGGTTGTAGTTATTTTCTAGGTGCTCTTTTCTGAGTTTGTGTCTTGATCTTCCCTGGCACTGGTGTAGCTTTTATGGTCAAGTTCTTTTTGTTGTTGTTTACTCATTTTTTTCAATCCCATTTCTTGACTTTCACATTTATGTCAAAGTTGAGCTCTCCTCACCTGGGTGTGGGAACGCACTGTCCCAAACTTTAATTTTTTTTTTTCATTCTGCTGTTTTCAGAAACAGTATTGGGGAATCTATAATTCTGTGGTGCTTTTAATGTGGTATGATCCTGAATGATATATAGTCAGTGCTCTCCTGGTCTATTCTTTGGTCTTTACCAGGAAGGATTCCTGATCTCCTGCAAACACAAGTACTAATATGCCTCTCTGCCTTGGTACTGTGATAAGGGTCCCTATTCTCCTGTGACTGACCACAAGCACTTTCTTCAGCCTGGAACTATGACCCAGAATTATGTATAGCCAGTAGAGTTGCCAATTAACTCTAGCTCCACCCAGTGACAGCAAAATTTCTTCTGTAATTCTTTCTGACCTTTTGTCTAACCTTCTTACAATCTCTGGGCTTGGAGTTCCTGAAGTTTCTGCTGCTACTACCATTATACCAGTTGCCTCAAAGGCCCACAATTCATCATAATTTTTAGTCTTAAAATAAAAAAAAAACAATTCTTTTGACCCAGCTATCTTTTTAAACTACTGTGTTATATCTCTCATTTTAACTGAGAAACTCTTAGATAATATAATTTCTACTATCTTTATTTCTTTATTTTCAATCACTGCTCAACTCCTTGTAAACCACTTCTATCATTTAATAAAACCTTTGTCAAGAGTGAAAAAAATGATGTCTTAACTATTTAATTTAATGGAATTTTCTCACCTCTCATATTATATGCTCTCTCCATTTATTTTGCTACCATTTAAACATATTCTTTTTTAGGCTCCCAAGGCATTGTTCTCTCTTGGTTTGCCACCTTTTTGAGTGCTCATCATAGTCTGTTGGATCATCTTCCATCTTTTGCTCCATTTGCAAGGTTGTTTCCTGCTTCATCTTGTTATTTTATCCCGTTGGGCATTCTGGGGTTCTGGGATTCAGCAATTTGTTATTATGTAGGTGTCAAGATTACAAGGATAAAAGTAGGAAACTATGTAAATCTCAGAACATAATATTCACTGTATTATCTATAGTTTAACAATTGTCTGAGCTGCTCTGGGATGATATTGCATTATGAATCTGAGTATAGAAAAGCAGTCATGAAGAAAGGAACAGATCTGCTCCATTTTAATGGGATATTCCTTTGTTTAATGGCTACTGTCACCAGGGCAGTGAACAAAGAGGGAGGTATCAAGTTGTATTCTAGTTTCAGTTTTGGTGTCCTTGAATTACTATGTAACTTCATTTATAAACACAGAGGCTAAAAGGTAGGTACATGTCTACCAATTTTTTTATCCTAAAACATCAATTAAAATCTCAAAGATAATCAGTGTATGATTGTTCAATAACTTACACATGTTTATTCAGCAGTACAGCTAGTTCGTACAAAGAATAGAGAATCTGGCTGAGAATGATGAAGATCCAAGTTTAAATTAGGCCTCAGAAACTAGTTTCATGATCCTGGTCAAGTAATTTCCCCTTTGCCTCAGTTTCTTTGCTTATAAAATAAGGATAATAATAGCATCTAATTCCCTTCACTGTTGTGGGATCAAATGAGATAATAATTTGAAAATACTCAGCACAGTCTCTGGAACATAGAACACATTATATAAATATTGCCTATGAGTATTACTTTTGCTGTTATTTTTATGCTGCTGCTGCTGAAGATGATGATGATGATGATTCCTTCTCTTGTGCAAATACAAGAGAATATGCTAAAGGAAATTCACATACATCAATGAGCATTTATTAAGCATTTACTATGTGTCAGGCTCTTTGTTAAGTGTTAAGTATATAAAGACAAAAATATTCTAATGAAGGAGACAAAATGAAAATATGGACAATAGATATGTGTGTACTTTTTCTTTATGTGTACATTTATATATATATATGCATATGTATATGTAAATTTATGTACCTAAGTATACAATATTAATTGTAGATAATCTTAATAGGAAAGCATGAAAGTTAAAAATGATGTGCTTGAGAGATATTTGTTTTTAGGGCAGCTTCCAAGAATCTTCCTAAGACAGTTTCAGATCTTCTTTTTCCTGAATCATTAGACAAACTCACAACTTTATTAATAGTACATTAGTATACCTATGCCCACAGCCCTTTGAACATCATCCAATTTTATCTTTTGTCATCCTTGTCAGTCTGTTATGTATGAGATTAAACCTCAGTTATCTTAAATAGAATATCCCTTAATAATAAGAGATGTAGAGCCTTAATTGCTATGCTTATTGCTATCTTGAATTTCATATGTTTTGACAATGTATCTATTGGAGAATAGATTTTGTTTTTAACAGTAATATAAATTTCTCTCTATCTCTGTCTCTGTCTGTCTGTCTCTCTATATATACATACACACATACATATATGTACATATATGTATGTATAAAATCATATGTACATATTAGTTAGCAGACTTTCATCAGAGAAGATTTCTTTAAATATCTCTTTTCCCAAATTCATTTCTTCCTTATTTTTAAAATTTACTCTCTTCTTTATAGTTACTAACCTTCAAAAGTCTTGCCTTCAACTCCTCCCTCTCTCATCCTACATACTCAATCAGTTGTCAAATACTATCATTTCTACCTCTGCAACATCTTTCCCATCCACATGCTTTCTGTACTTACACCCCCATACTTTCCAGCCCTGTCACTTCTTATCTCAGCTATTGTGATGGGTTCCTACTTGGTCCTCCTTCCTCCAGTTTCTCTACACTCTAATCCTTCCTCATTTCTTCTACGGAAATGACATCACACACCTCCTCAACAACAAATTCCATTCAACTTCACATTGGAGATACAGGCAAATATATATTTCCCTAATTTTTAAAAATCTCTTTATGATATTATTCTTACTTTCCTTTCCAATCTTTTAGACATTAAATATTCTCTATTTCTCTCTATAGCACAAAGACTGATTTTCTTGTTCTTCACACACATCAATCCATATTCTATCTCTGTTTTAGAATTTATCCATTCCCCATGCAAAGAATATACTTCGTCCTCATTTCTAATTCCTTAAATCCATTTCTTTGAGTTAAAGCTCAACCTTCATCTCCGAAATGAAAATTTTTAGGAATCTCCTAGCTGCTTGGTGAACACATCAAAACATAACTTTTTACTTATTCCGTATATATTATTTATGCTTACATGGATATTATATATTCATATAAACATATAAATATATACATATGTGTATTTGATCTCCCTTCCAATCCCAATAAATTATCAATGTTTTGAAAGAAATGGCTTTAAATTTTTGTCTTAGTAACCCTAGTGCCTTACATTCTTCTTTGAACATAGTCACTCTTTAATAAATATTAATAAATTGACTCAAATAAATGAAAATATTTTATCTTCTTTAATGTTCTTCTCTATCTCTCATTCTTTAAGGATCATCGTTGTGGTCATGGTTGATATATACAGTTATATTTCTACTCTCCCCTCCTCTCTGTATGTACATGACCATAGTCAAATGATGTGCCTTTTACTTTACATATCATGTATTCCTTTTGTGTGTGGGGGGGGGAGGGTTGTTGGCAGATAGTATAACATTTTGCTTCAAAACCTATTTTCTTCCAGGCTAATTGCCAGTTTTTCCAATATTTTGTACCCAAAATTCCATTTCCCATAAGTTTGTGGGTTTGGGTTTATTAAACATTCTGTTATTCTTTTCATTCACTTTGAATCCTGCTTGCCTAATGTGATCTATTTATCATCTTTTCTACTTATTAACTAATGTCAAATAATTTTAATGATTCCTGTGTGAGCAGTTTTGTGGTACAGTAGATAATTTGTGAAATTTGAATTTAGGAAGATTTTATTGTAATCTTGTTTCAGACACTTACTAGCTATGTGAGCCTCAACAAAACATTGTATCTTTCTTCCCTGGCCTCAAGGAGAAAAATTGCATAATCCATAATTATAGTTTATGATATATGACTTGTTTATTCCTCGTTGCTTGTAAAATTATCTCTTATTGAAACTCTTGAGGTGACCATTACATTTTTGAATGAAGTACATTTCATGTTCCTCTCTGACAAAAGTATATGTATATTTCTCATAGATTTTATTGCATGGTTTCCTAACATATGGCATTTAGAATGCTTCTTCATGAAGTTTTCCTGAGAGCAAAAATCATTATACTTTCTCATTGAGCTCTGTCATCTAACTTTATTACCTTCTTTTTCATGGATGTGAAATTATATTTCAGCTAAACAGTCCTATTATTTATCCTGCAATCTTTTCATTTTCACCTCCCATTGGAATAATTTTATTCTTTTATACTAATGTATTAAGATTTTTGAATAGTCACTTAAAACTTTCAGCCCCATCATCTTCTATCCTTTCAATGATTGTATATCAATATTTAAGGATAAAAAATGCAATGGTTTTTTATTTATCTTTTTGAGTTTACTAGCCACTATAAAGTTAATTATGATAGAATCACTTTTGTTTCTACAAGTTTTATTATAATTGGCATGATTGTGTTATTACTGTTTTCTGGAGGTCTTTTATGCCACTTAAACATCATGCTATTATGTATTCCTGGTATCAGCGCAGTGTCTTTTATTTCTTACTCATTTCTTAAGCCATTCTTATATTTTTCCAAGAGACACTTTTTCCCTATAAAGATTTATTTCTTCTCCCTCCCACACCACCTTGTTTTGTTCCTTTATTTTATTTGGCATATTTGTTGCTCTTTTAAGGCAATACAGGAAAACTGGACTGAGTCACAACAACTAACTCAGTAATCATGTTGTTACTAAAAATAGAATATATGACTAAAGAATGGTGGTCGGAGCAAGAAGTTGCATATGAGGCCATGAGACTGGGTGATTGAGAGTAAAGAACTAGGATGATGAGAGGTAGTTTGGAATTATTTAGAAACAGTTGTCATGGTGATGCATGAATGAGTCAAGTAATCCCAGAAGGTCTCTGGCTCTGTGGAACATTCCAGTATGAAAGAAGCAGTGGCATAACTTCATCAATATATATGAATTCACATGTGGACATAAATATGATGCAGTGAATCAACACAGACAATGACTGCCCCATGACTTTAGCATTCAGTGACCATGGCAGAAAAAATATCACCACCTGATAAATGATATGCCCCTCCAAACTTAGCTTAGCCACAATTCAAAAATGATATTTATGTAACTAGGGAAGGCTATACTTAAGTATAGACAAGGATACAAATGTAATTTGTTGGTATTTTATAACAACTCAATGGAAAACAAAAATAACAGAAAATTGCCCTAAAATTCAACTCTGATTGTCATCAACATTCAGATGCAAAACTGAATTACTATGGTGTAACTCGATTCTTTTGGCTATTTAAACTCTGCAATGCTCCTATTTTTCACAGAGGCAAATCACTATGATTTTCATTGCATTACTTTTGAATTGTTTGAAAGCAGCATTTCTAAAAATTTCTTATGTTTTCTTATTTTCCCATTTCTGAAGAAAGTATCTTAGAATTTCTTTAATGTTATGTGTGTGATAGTTTTTTGGAGAGACTATGAAGGTATTACTCATAACCTTAGATTGGATAAATCCACTGACTAAAAGAACTACCCACACAATCTTCTTCTTAGCAAGCGTTATATTGGAGAAAGAGGTAAATGCCAGCAGAATTGTTTATAGCTATGAGATTTACTTTAAATTATAAACAAGTGAATATGAGGGGGAAATGAGCATTGGTTAAATGAAATGAGTAAAAAACTATTAAATTTTTAGCTGAAATGGAGTATTTTGAGATGACAGCAAAATTTCAGATATAAAAAGTCACACCGCACACAGAAAACATAGCATGTCTATGGCCTCTTATAGACATGTAGTCGTGATACTTACCCAAAATAAACATAGAACTCCAAGAATATTTTTCTAACTATGACATTGGTAAATATTTTTTATAATGAAAATAAAAGAAGACTAGGTCAGCTCATCTTTTTGTAATTCTGTGCACATGATTTTTTTCTCTATCCCCAAACTCTCCTAAAGTACTTAATGTCTCTGGGCCTGTTTTCTCATCAGTTAAATGAGGGGGTTAGACTATATGATCTCTAAGGTCCCTTCTAGATCCTATAAACTTAAAATCAGGAGAAATCCATCATTGTGCAAAGAATCATTCTGTCAAAACAATATTTGTCCCTTGAGTCATTAAAATGATGCCAAAAACTTAGTAGAAACATAACATGAGAAATATGAGATTGAAGAGAATAGTTATATGTTTTGTAGGGATAAGACTAAAGGAAATGAATCTAAAATAGGACAAATTCACTCTCTGATATGGAACCACAGCACAGGAGACATGATTTGGATTGCCTATTTTCTCCTTTTGTGATCTTACATAACATGAAAAAAGTGGAACATACCGCTAATAAAATATAACATGAACACTGATAGAAAGGTGAACTCAAGATTGAAAGAAGTTAAAAAGTAGAACTCTCTCCCCAAGGGTATTATCATCATTTTGCATTCAGTACCAATGTGTCTGAGGCAAAATTAAAATTGGGAGCAAATAGAAAGGAAAATAGAAGTAACTGAAAGGTAATCAACACAAAAAAATATTGAATTATCCATTCCCTGACATTCTGGTTCAAGGAATATATTCAGGAAACTATTCAATGAAGCAAATATTGACATCAAGAAAATATACACATATACAAAAATGTAAATAGATTAAGGAGTAAAAATTCTCTTTATTCAATGTCAGTTTTCATCTCAGTTTACAGGTAAGTAAACTGAGGTCTAAATAGACTGAGTGGATTGCCCAAAATCACATTGGGAGCAAACATCAACTGAGAAGAAAACAATTCCTCTGATTTCAATTTTAATATTCTTTGCATTGTATCAACCTTTGCAGCAACATTGTTTGAATATTTTTAATAACTTGAATAGATGCTCTTTTCATTTCTCATTACTGTTATTTCTGGATATCTTCCCACACCCAATGAAACCCGTATCAGAATATAACACACCAGGTGGCTAGGTGGTGCAGGGAATAGAGCACTGGCTCTAGAGTCAGGAGGATCTGAGTTCAAATCCGACCTCAGACACTTAACCCCCCCCAAAAAAGCTACCCATGTGACCTTCGGCAAGTCACTTAACCACAATTGCCCTACCTTCCCCTCTCCAAAAAAAGAAAAAAAAAAGAAAGGAAAAGCTATAAAGCAAATACAACAGTGATTGCGCCTCAATATCAGTAACATAACATCAGACCTATGCTTTACTGAGAATTCTTTTATCAGGTATGTGGAGAATAGATTGGAGTAGGTATAGATTTGTGGAAGGGAAGAAAATTTGGAAGCAATTAGAGTGTGCCATAGTGCAAGTGAGAAGTGGTGAGGTACATGAAGGAAAAGGCAGAGATGCAAGAGATGTGGTGAAGGCAGAAAGAATAAGATTTGACTTTTTTTTAATACATGGATGACAATGAAGAATTAATGAAATGGAGAGTGCAAACCTGGGTGACTAAAATATTGCTGGTGTCCTACAAAATATCAAGGCAGTTCATAAAAGGGCTGAAGATGAAAACATAAGTTTTATTAAGGTAGGCGTATTGTAGGATGGGAATACTTACCCACTCATGACTTAGGGCAGTCAGAATTTATGTGTAGATTTGGTGATAGGTACCTAAGTATTTGTCATAAGTAGGTTCAAATTAACTCATACAGGAGACAACTCACACACACACACGATTTATTGGGGAATGGATTACATGCATAAACATATACATATAAAAATCCATGCATGTGTATACACAAGTGTTTATATATAGCTGTATCTGTACATTTAAATTAATATATATGTGCATATGATTTAGAACATATTATGGAAGATGGTGTAAAATATTGATTTAAAACTGATTTCTAGCTTTACCAGATTTTATTTTTAATCAAATAAATGGGACTTTCATCAATAGTTTTTCAGTTGATTGAATACTTCAAGGTCATAGGGATCCAATACTGGTGATTTTCAACTATCTATATCATTCCATTGTTCTATTTTTCCATTTTTAAACTAATGCCATAATGTTTTTGCCACTGCTGCTTTACAATAATACAGTTTGAGGTATGAAAATGCTACTCTCCCTTTGTCCCTATTTATTTCTCCTTAATATTCTAGATTTTTGCTTTTTGCAAATGAATTTTGTAATTATTTTGAGTTATACATCCCTTTGAAAATTTGATTAGTAAAGCATTAACAGAGAGAGAGAGAGAGAGAATATGTTAATTATTAAGGGAAGAGACTCAAAGATAAGAAATAGCAGCAGCTGGGAGTGAAGTGAAAGGTCAGGAAGCTATTTTATAAGGTTACAATTTTTTTTTTCCTAGTGAAACATCAATTCATACATTTCTTACTGATGCTACATATGTGTTTATCAAAAATTGCAATGCATGGTAAATAAAAACACAAAAAGTAAATCTTTATTCTTGAGACAAAATTGGGAAAAAACCATAAGTGGTTCTCCACATCATGAAAATTTACTCAATAGTTAGAGAAGAGAATACTTTTTGCTGTATGTGCTTGTTTGTTATTATATGTTGTGTTTATGTGACCACTTGAACTTTCCCTGGGACAGCAGAGTTCTTTGAAACATATGAAAATCATTGTCTTAGACAGTATGGATCATGACCTTAAAACTAGTATTTCACAAGATTAACCAATTAAACACTGGGTATGCAACATTCAGTCAACAATTCTTACTCTAAAAGTGGCAAGGTGCCTCGGTAGTCCCCTGGTCTATCATAAACTTGAACAGGAATACCATCTTTGATACATCCTGTTTCCACTTGAAAATCTCTACTTCTCTTGAAGATCTTGAGGACCTACTACCTCCCAATACAGTCTTTGCTGTGCAATGTTAATTATTCAAAGTGTTTTTCCTTATATAGAGACAAAATTTGCCTCTTTGGGAAATCTACCAGTCTTACTTTAGAGCTATAGGATTTGAAACTACAATGAATGGTAAAGATAATCTAGTTCAATTCACCCATTTTACAGATAGACTGAGATTTGTATGATTTAGTGACTTTCCCAAAGGATACACAAGATGTAAATAGTTGAGGAATGATTTTAAACCAGAGTAGGACCTTTACTCCACCATCTTGGCTTCTCCCTCCCCTCAGTAATTGTCTTCTTAATTAAAGGTTCATGTGTTCCACTAGGTGAAGGGTGAGATAAACCCTTTCTACTGAGTCCATAACTTAGTGTAGAGTCTGGCACATAAAAGTCAGATCACAAACGTTTATTTAGTACCTACTATGTGTCAGGTTCTATATAAATATCCCTAACTAAGTGCTAGAGATACAAATGCAAGAAGGAAAAAGTAAAAGTACAGCTCCTACCTCAAAAGTCTTTTGATTTAATGGTGGAAGATAATACATTAAAGAAAGCTGAAAAGTGGCCAGCGGAGGGAATAAGAAGGGGCAATTACTCAGCATGAGGGTATAGGTTGGAAACCTATAAACCTATAAAGAAGTCTGAAAGCAGGGGAGCTGGTGAGAAATGTCAAGAACATTGTACTGTCTCCTTAAATAGAGGCCCTTGAGCTTACAGTCCTACCTTTCAGTCAGAAGGTTCAACCAGAGGGGCAGAGGGCTTAATCATATTACTGTAAGGTTTGGTTCATGGGGTTAGCAATAGGCATATCTAGCAAAAAAGGATAAGTAAAATATTTTAATGGGGATAATGATACCTATAGTACCTTCCTCTCCGGGTTTTTCTGAGGATCAGATAAGGTGACAAATTACAATGCTTCGTATACTTTAAAGTACTGTCTAAATGTCAGCGATAGCTGCAATGGTATTAAAATAAAATACACAATAAAAAGAATTGACAAGATGATCATTGGACAAAATTTTCTTCTAGTTTTGTCTCATTAGGTTTAAAAAAATATGGTCACACAGTATTATCCCATGACAAATTCTGAATTACATTCCAGAAAGAGCTCGATTTTTCCATGATCCTTTGCTTTGACTCTAGTTAGGAAATCTAGTAGTGACTGGTGAGAGAAGATATAAAAATTGTTTCAAAAGTCTCCTAAAGTTTCTAGAGAAAATCCAATATATTGCCTAATAGGAGATAATGAAGTAGAGGGTAGACTCATCTGACAACTTGTCCTGTCACATGGAATAAAACAGAATTCGCTGGCCCAAGCTCTAATGAGCCCTAGTTGGGGCAGGGGTTCCCAGGTATGTGTTTGTGTGTATGTGTGTCTGTGTGTGTGTGTGAGGATAGCAGAGTAAGCAGTAAATCACCATAACTCTCTCACATTCACCTCCAAACCACCACAAAATAGTGCCCCCTCAAAATCCTGAATGAGAAGGACAAGTAAAATGATTATATAAAACAATTTTTGAGCCCTCATTCTGATGAAAGTTATATTTCTCAAATAACTGAGTCTATATTAATTTAAGCTGCTCTCCATTTAATGAATGGTCAAAGGATATGAACAGTCAGTTTTCAGATGAAGAAATCAACACTGTCTATAGGCATATGAACAAATTCTCTATATCACTTCAGATTGGAGAGATGCAAGTTGGAATAACTCTGGGATATCACTTTACACCTATTAGATTGGGTAATGTGACAAAAATAGAGAATGATGATTGTTGTAGGGGTATGTGGGAAAATTGGGACACTAGTACACTGTTGGTAGAGTTGTGAATTAATCCAACCATTCTGGAAAGCTTTTTGTGACTATGCCTAGAAAGCAACTAAACTGTGCATGCCCTATGATCTAACAGTGCTACTACTGGGTCTGTATCCCAACGAGATCATAAAAATGGGGAAAGGACCTACATGTGTAAAAATATTAAAAGCAGCCCTATTCAATGTGGCAAAATATTGGAAATTGAGAGGATGGTAGGCAGTTGGGGAATGGCTAAATAAGCTGTGGTATTTGAATGTAATGGAATATTACATTTCAATAAGAAATAATGAATAGGCAGATTTCAGAAAAAACTCAGAAGACTTGTATGAACTGATGCAAAGTATAAAGAGCAGACCCAGATAAACATTGTACGTAGTATTTGCAACATTGTGTGATTATCAACTATTAATGCCTCGGCTATGCTCAGTAATGCAATGATCCAAGACAAGTACAAAGGATTCATGAAAGAAAATGCTATCTACATCCAGACAAAGGACTAATGAATGAACTCTGAATGCAGATCTCAGCTTTTTATTTTTTTACTTTATTCTTTTTTCCATTTTTTTCTTTTTGATCTGTTTCATTCACAAGTATAACAAATATAGAAATAAGATTAACATGATAGCACATGTATAATCTATACCAAATTGCTTACACTTTTCAGAAGACAGAAGGGGAGAAGGCAGGGAGAGAAGGCCAAAAATGTGGAACTCAAAGTCTTGTAAAAAGGAATGCTAAAAATTGTCTTAAAATGTAATTGGTGAAAAATGAAGTGCTATTTTAAAAATTATTTCTGTCTAAAGCACCAACAAATCCTTTGCTTGCCCAGCACAAATATGGGGCTTCACTGTGGGACCAGCATTGTGTCAAGTACTGTTACCATTGATTGTTCATTGCCACCACAAATGAAAAGAGATAAGAGTTTGTTTGCATTGGATCAGATAATAATGGTGGGTTGTTATAGCTCATCATCATTCCATAGCATTACAATCACATTGAGATGGTAAGCTTGTCACTAGCACATCTTTGTTTCATCACACAGTACCTATCTAGCTTCTTCCCAAAATTTATGTAGGAAAATTAACATGAAATGAAACTATGTGAATATAGAATCAGGAAGACTATGTAAGACTGGGTAATCTCAAGTAAAACTCTCCTTTCAATAACCTGAATAATTTAATTCTGTTGAATCTGCCCTTGTCTTAAGTCTTTTGACCCCTTAATCAAGGTCTTGGGATGGCTCAGTGGTGCAGTCAATAGAGCACTGGCCCTGAATTCAGGAGGACTGGAGTTCAAATCCAGCTTCAGACACAACACAAAAAACTAGCCATGTAACCTTGGGCAAGTCAATTAAACCCAATTGCCCTACTTTCCCCCCTCCAAAAAGAAACATAAAATCAGTGTCTCATGTATGGATTCAAGAAAGGTATATCTTGACTTTTCTCTGGAAAATAAGAAGCATTGACAAGGTTCCAACTTACATATTTCTGTGCTTATTTGGGACAAGCTATTTGGGGAACTGTTCTGAATGAGTTTTGTAACTTTTGCTGATACCTAGATTGTGGTTTGTAGCACTGATATCATCTTCTAAGCTTTTTGTCAGAAGTTTAGATCTCATGTTTGCATGAGATAAACCATACACAGGTTTATCATAAGACTGATTTTAGAGTGACATATTTGTGGGCCACAAGAGCTTTCCAAGATTACACAGTGAATTACAGAGGTTGTAATCAGAATCTGAGAAAGTATGACACACACTGATAAAACTGCAAATCTTTGGAGGATTAAATTTAAGTAGTTTAAAAATCATTATTTCATTTCATCATCATGGCACCCTTGTGAGGTATGTAAGAAAACTACAGTTACTATCACCATTTTATAGATGGGAAATATGTAGATCACAGAGTTCAGGGGTCTTATTTATAGGCACAAAGCAAGTTGAAGTAAAAATCATAAAATTTATACCTGAAAGGTACCTTAGTGATATTAAGTGGTTAAGCAGTAAAATAGATCAGGGATTCTTAAACTTTTGACACTCGCAACCCCTTTTCACCCAAGAAATTTTTGTGTGACACCAGGTATATAAAATAAGCATACAAATCAAACATTTACTGATAATAAATAATAAAAAAATATTTTAAAACAATTCTTTGGTATACATATATTGTTCCCATTTATTAAAGACAAAAACAGATTTGCATACTAATGAGATGGATGTACTTATTTATTTTTACATAAAAAAATTAAATCTTGGTGGAATATGTGATATTGAAGGATATAGAGTATCTTCCATGTTTTCCAGAGTTGATCAATATTTTGATTTCGTATTTGTCAATGCTGATAATGCTGCTTCACATAAATATAAAGTACAAATGATGGAGGTATGTATAGGGTTATTTCAGAAATTGTTGGAAAATATCTCCTAGTCCAAAGTCAAAATTCATTTAATGATTTTCTATGTACCGTAAAAAGATGGCAATTCATAACATACTATAGTCTCATATCTGAGCTGAGGTGCTTCTGGCAGCATTTGTTGGTGCTGTGTGGCATGATGGCATATGCTACACAAGTTGTGTGTTAAGATTCAAAGATACAGTGAAGTTGTTTAATGCAACACAGGCAAGAGCTGCCAGAAAACACCTCATATGCATTACAGGTTTGATTTTGAGTAAATTCTTGGTTTTTGCATTCAGAAACCTTTTACTGTTGCCAATTTTTTCCCAATCTCCACTTTTGCTTTCATGACCCCGTATGGGGTTGTGACCTCCCAGTTTAAGAAGCACTGCACAATAATGAATTTGGATTCAGAAAGATGGGATTTGGGATCCCACATCAGACATTTAAAAGCTATGTAACCTCGGCTAGGCAAGTAACTTAAATTTTTCCAGCCTCAGTTTTCTCATCTATAAAACTTGGATAATAACAGAACTTTATTCAAACAGTTATTGTGAGTATTGAATGAGAGAATATTTTTCAAAATACTTTTCAAACCTTAAAATTCTGCATAAATACTAGTTATTAAAGATCATTCAGTCAAACTCTTCATTCCTGAAATGAGGAAATGAATATTCAAAAAAGATGTATGACTGGACCAAGGTCTCACAGAATGTTAGTTTCAGAGCTGAGACAAAAACTCTGAATTACTCACTTCTAGTCCATTTTTCCTATTATTACATAAGTTGCTTCAAAATGTGCATCCTGGACCCCAAATTTCGTGACTTGTAATTCCAAGACCTATCTATTATCCCTCTGATTTTCAAATGCTGTTCAAAATCACTAAAGGTAAATAAATACTGTATTAGTACTACTCCTTTTTCCTTTCTGTGACAGTGAATATTTCACACCCTTTGGAAAGACTGACCAAAACTTGGTAGCTGAACAAATTTAATTTGTAGTTTGACCCTTACATCAGGGTTAAGTAGTATTTAATTTTATTGAAAGGAGCAAAAATTGACATTTCCCACAGCAGCCACATTACCTTGACACAGCCCAATTCATAAAATGTAAATACAGGTCCTCAATGAAACCCCAATGTTTTCATTTGTCATGTGTCTTTTGCAAAAGGGATTCAGTTAATGAATTTCCAGAGTTCCAAGAGTACATTTATTATGCTGTGTTTTCTCTTTGAAAAGTGATCACGTAAGAACTAGAAAGGGAACTAAATATATCTGTCTAGCTTCTATGATGAGCAAAATGACTGCTGTGGAGTGTCAGAGTTAGCAACACTTCCATTACAGCTGAAATAGCACTGCCAAATAATGAAATGAGAATGTTTAATATCTGACTTCATAGGTCACCTACCCTGTGCAATGTGCTTTTTTTGTTGATCTGTCAGCTAAGTGCTTTCTAGATACAGAAGTTCAAGTACACAGTACAAGAAAAAACAACAAAGAACAAGCCATAATGAACCCTACAGTGATAACAGTTCTTGCAATGATATGAAATACTCAATAACTTGCACTGTTAACACCAGTATGTTTCAACATTTTTACCTGGCACTGTGTCATGGTATCATGATGATCTCTTTCTTTAGATTTCACATTTATACAAGGGAGTAAAGCAGAGACTGTGTTGGGTCATCAGAAATGTCAAATACAATGGGCAAGACAGGAGGTAGGAAACAGATTATTAAGCAATAATCTAAAGTGAGGGAAGTTTACACAAAGTCTGGTCAAAGAAATTGTATCAGAGGCCCTATGAAGTCATGGAAAGAATGTTGGAATTGGATATAGAAAATACTTAAATTAGAAAGAAATTCATTTCTAACACCTTGTACTTATGTTCCCATCACTTAGTTACTTTGCCACTCTGACACATTATATAAATCAGCAAAGTTGAGATAAGAATACCTGTAATAACTACTTCATGAAATTCTTTTGAGGATCCTCCAATAAAATGCAAGCATCTCAATGGCAGTGACTGTTTTCATTTTTGCCTTTCTAGTCATAAATTCTACAACAGTGCCTGACATACTGTAGATGATTAATAAATTATTATTTATAGCATTTTAAGAACAAAGATTTAGAACTGGAAAGGACCTCAGATGCCACTTGGTCTATCCTCTCATTTTATAAGTGAGGAAACTGAGGCCCAAAATGATTAAATGACTTACTCAAGCTCATACAAATAGAATCAGAGGTGATATTCGAACCTGGGTCTTTTGAGCTAAGGTTTGAAGGAAATGAAATATAGTGATAAATAAATGTCAGCTAACTTTATGACCCATCCCATTACCATTAAGAAAATGTATTTACCCACTAATGAATGATACATATTTATCTACCTATTTTTTTTTTATTTTTGGAGGGAGGAAGGTAGGGCAGTAGGGGTTCAGTGACTTGCCCAAGGTCACACAGCTGGTTTGGTGTTAAGTTTCTGAGGCCAAATTTGTACTCAGGTCCTCCTGACTCCAGGGCCAGTGCTCTATTCACTGTGCCACCTAGCCACCCCTTATATACCAATTTCTGACAAATAAATAGGTAGGCTGATTAAATTACCATGGTTTGAATCCACACCTGATGTACCAAGTATAGCAGTGTTTCACATTAACTAGGAATCATAGCCAAGAATAGTAATTAATTTATTAATATAAATAAATTCCCATTTGCCTTTTGATGTTGAAATCCTCAAGTTCATTTTCCTCTCATAGTGCATATTACACTGCTATATCTTCCTTATAACAATAATTAACCTATTTCATGTGCAAACAGCACCAGTCACATCTATCATTACAGAATTAATACCAAAAAAGTCTGAAAAGCCTGTGGGAAGGTAAACCAAAATCAGATGGCTAAGAATGGATTAAAATATGAAGGAGTCCAGAGAAGGAAAAAGTACAAACCACAGTTTGCTACTAAGCCTTAAAAATAATTAATTCATCTAGGAAAATGATCATTTGATCTCAAAGTTCATCTGTAAAATGAGGGTAGTTAATATGATGATATCTAATGATCCTTCCAGTTCTAAATCTTCTACCCCTATAACTTATGCTGAATTTAAAAGAATAGAATTAATAAAATCAATCATCCTTTTGAACCAGGCATAGAGAGACAAGAGACCCAACAAAATTAAAATATTAACTCTTTTCTTTCTTTCAAATTTTGTTTGGTTTTCATGGGACTCAATTTTATACAGAACTTCTGAAAATTAAACCATGGATATTTTCCTTGTTTGAAAATTTTGAAGGAGAAGGCAGAGAGAACTAGAAGAAAAAAAAGTGACTGTACAAATTGGGAAAATGTAATGCATTGTTTGGGGGATGAAATAGAATGCTTGGCTCCTTGTAATTCTTCAAAACTATTCACAAGTTTGATTTAAATATAAAAAGTTGGCTTCCCTCCAAATTTGGGATAACCTTCATTTATCATACTTTATATCTACCTCAGGCAAAATTTATGTCAGGGACACACACGCGCACACACCTTTTTTTTTTTTTTGACTCCTTAGACTTACAGAAAATCATTGTCTGATTTCTACTGTGTGATGATTAGAAACTTTGCACAAAGAAAATACCATTACTCTCATGCATGATAGAGTTTTCTGCTTTAAGTAGTATTTCTATGGAAATGGCCATCTTATTTTCTCCATGGTAAAATCATGAATATAAATAGGTTAAAAAATCAGTGATGAACTTGATAGTGGAAAATATCATTTTACATCTTCTTGTATGAGAAAGGATGCATTTTTTTAATCTTCATAATTCTTATTTCAGTCAAGTGCTATAAAAAGTGAAAAACCTACATTGATTTTCTACATATGGAGTTCCTTGATCAATTACTGTTTCAATGCCTTCCACCACTACATATTTCTGTATCATTCCATTTGGTTCCTAAAACTAATATAAAAAAAGGTCTGGTAGGGGAGTATGTGTGTCAACACATACACATAAAATTGGGTATTGCTATACAAGTCTAGAAATAGACAATGTTATATTACATATATAATTTCATATCTATTTAGAGCTATATTTGTAATTATACCAATATCAAAGGGTATTATCAACAAAAAATTATAGTTGAAAAATATTGACTGGATACCTAATGACAAAAAGAGATAAGAAATTCCTATACTCTATTCTTATCCTTATAATTTTAGGAAAACAATAGGGAAGCCCTGAAGTACCAGATGAAATCCTTGTGGTGAATGTAGGGAAGGATATGATGTATTAGAATCATGCAGATAGGCATATATATTTTCTGTTCATGTGTGTATTCCCTCCAAAGATGAAGTCCAGAAAATATATATGCCTATCTGCATGAATATGCACATATATATGTATGTATATATTCATGTTATATATATATATATATACATATACACATATAATTTGTGTTGTGTGTGAATGCATGTCTGTGTATGTATATGTATGCATATCAGCAATGCTTGTGTACATGAGTATATAGAAACGTATACAAACATTTTCTGCAGACCCTTGATTTGATAAATATAAGAAATTTCAGCTTTTAATCTTAAAGAATTATCTGGATTCTTAAGATTTTACATGGTTTTCCTAGAGTCAAATAGTTTTTTTGTCACTAGAAGGATTTAAAGCCAGATCTTCTTCACTCAGAGGTCACATATTCTTGATTCTAATATCTATATTTATGTCTATACATTAAATATGTATATGAGCATATAAAATTATTAAATATTAACTCATATTAAAGTAATTAAATATTAAATACACAGGTGTATTTTTATATAAGTATACATGTCATGTTATATATCTTATACATCTTCCTAGATGGATAAAATAGAATATATGCATAGCATGATTTAAAGCATATGTATATTACTTAAATAACTATAATATTTAATATCTTAATAGATAAATATTTCTGGATGGAGAGTTGAGGCAATAGCAAAACCATGGAGGAATTCTAATACTTTGATCAAATTGAATTGAATAATGACAGTAGAAGGGTGGTCTAAAATCTGAGTCTTCCTACATATATGTGAAGTACAGAGGACACAGACAGAGGTCATTGGAATTAAAGAAATTAAAAACCTGAGAAACTCTAGTGTAAGGGAAAAGAGTTTGGGCATAGAAGAAGATAGTGAGTCATGTTTTGAACTCATTGTGGAGGCGGGAATATGGAATTCTATCATCTGAAAATAACACCTTCATGTATATTGTAACATAGTAATTTAAAACACAGAAAAAAGAATTTTCTTCAACACTATCCAAAACAAACATATATGTGTATATATGTATTTATCTATCTATCTATCTATCTATCATATATTTATTTATTTTAGGGAAAAATAAAAAAAATGTATGCTGTGTGTTTTACCACCACTATCCCCTGCTGTCAGCTTGTCCTTATTTAGCAGGCCTTGCAGCTGAGAAAAAAAATTCAAAATGCATAACTTCAGTACTGTAACAATCTGTTTTGGGAATGTTAAATGATCTCTCACTGTGGCTAATGACAAAGGAAATTTATTATTCATCTCTTCAGGCAGAACCAATAAAATAAGAAACAGCACTTACCTGTATTTCCAAGGGCTTGATCATCTTGTTTGACTTGGAATTTTTCCCTATTGTGGATCAGAAAGCCATGTTTAGCACTTAAAAGCCTAAAAGATCTAATACAATGATTTAAAATATGTTAAACCCTTATAAAAGTAGGTTTTTGACAAATTCATACAATTTGACAATGTTTCATATTTTGTGAGCTTCATTCTAGAAATTACTTTCAGGCTTAGCAAGAACCCCACTTATGAAATTTTTCTACTATTTAACAACATTTGGTCAAAATCATTAAAGTAGACAAACTGCTCATACAAGATTGATCCAAAAAAGTTCAAAAGTTATTCCTATTTTCATTTGGCTTGTTGCCAGTAGAGACAAAGTGATATTGTTTATTTGTAAACTTTTAATGTGCTTAGGGTGATTTGAGTTAGGTTTTCAGCAGGACTTAATGGTCTAGTTTGGAAAGATTTTGCACATAATACATTATGGTTTGTAAGGAAAGTGCTTCTGAAGGACTATAGAAATATCAGTTAATATTTTTCTTCATTATTATTGTTAATGATGATGACAGTGTTGAATCATATCTTTATGTTTGAAATAAAATGATATACATACATATGAGAATTTTCATCACTTTTCATTGGCACTTCCTATTAAAAATTTGTGGTGAATTATATTATTTCAGTTGTGGTCTTGGCTCCTAAAGTATATATATTTTTTGTTTTTGCAGTTTCCTTTTTACAAATACTCCTATTTTGTTTTTCATAAAAATAAAAGGGAAATTAAATTGTAAATGATGAAAAGATATTTTTTAATCTTTAATTTGAGTGTGATGGCACATTGAATTGCCTTTTCTTTTAAAAATCATATTTTCCCAATGACATACAAAGACAATTTTAACTCATTAAAAAAATTTTGTTTCAAATGTTCTCTTTCTCTTCTACACTTTCCCTGGTCCTAAGAGCATAAGAAATTTTATATAATTTACATATGTGCAATCATGTAAAACACATTTCTATTTTAGTCATGTCATAAAAGAAGCAAACTAAAATTAAAAAAAAATAAAAATAAAGAAAGTGAAAAATAGTATGCTTTAGTTTGTATTCAAATTCTATCAATTATTTCTCTGGATGTGGATAGGATCTTTCATCATGGGTCCTTTGGAATTGTCTTCAATCGTACTGCTGAGGAAATTTGCAAAGTCATTGATAGTCAATCATCATACAATCTTGTCTTAGTTCTACTCATTTCATTTTGCATCATTTCTTTTAGGTTTACGAAATTGCCTTTTCAAAGAAATAAAAGCTCTGAAATAAAGAATAAAAATGTCTAAAATTCAAGGGAACCATCTCCTAACAGATTTGGATTAAATAAATCCAGAGATGTCGTATTTATAGATTGCTAAACCTGAAGTTTTCTAATGTTCAGTACATGTGTTTGTAATGGTAATGGTAATTTGAAGATCTTCCCTATCCTTAATAGGCCAAATGTAATCACATGGAGCCCATGGTGGGAGGAGCTTGCTAAAAGGATGGAACAGGAAGGGCCGAACAGGAAGGAGCAAAGGAGAGCAGGAGCACAGCTGGGAGCAGGCAGCCTGAGGCAGAGCAGTTAATGTGAGTAAGAGGGGGGCATTTTTGCTTAAGGGAGCGTGTTTTGTTTTGAAGGCCTGACAGAGGGAAGGCTTGGGGATGTTGTTGATTGCAACACTGGTTATGTGTACCAACTTCTTGGTTGTCATGATGGATGTGCCTTTCTGGTGTTTGAATAAATATTTTGGTTCTCTCTTCCATGTGGAGAGTGTTACATTTTGTGATTCAGAACTATACCATCATAGCCACTATGGGTGCTGTGAATATCGCATTTGCGTTATGGTTTTCTTTGAGTTGATATTTGGGGTGTGTATGTATGAGTAATTCAGGTCAGTTAAAAAACATTACATTGTTACTTTTTTTAAATACATTTTTCCACTCTCTAGAGTCCCTACCCAATTTCCCTCCCATCCATTGGAACCTTCCCCACCATAATCACCATCACACACTTCTTATAAAATAATATACATTGAAGCAAACAAATCTCCACATTGGTCACTATGACACTGGCAGTCTGCTTCATAGTCAGTCCTCTGAAGTGAGAACTAATGACTGCATCGATCAGAGTTTCAACTAGTTTTTTTTTTCTTAAATGTGTCCAAGTAGAAAATATTTTTTTTGAGAAGGTGACATAGTTAATATAAAAACCGAAACTGAGACTTTTTCTTTGTTTAATTTTTAACCAGAATTTTTGTATTACAATATTGTTGGGGGCCAGGAAGTAATGGTATATGGGCTAGTGCCTGCTTGCTTGACGTATGACCTTAAAAGGTAATGAATAGAGCTGTAGAAGATGATTGGCTATGTGTACCTATAAATTGCTCTGATATGGAAGTCAGGTCTCTTTGTCGCGATGTAGCTGAGCCTGAATAAACAACTCCTGCAAACCTCAGGTGCTCTGTCTGGTAATTCCTCCTAGGAGGCCGGTGACGACCAAAGACTTACTATGGGTAAGTGAGAGGACGGGATATCAATAGCCCCCCACAACTGGCGCCCAACGTGGGGCGTGGGTAGGGTCCGAGAAGACCATCTGGGCTATAAATTAGCTCTCCAGACAGCCTCATCGGTAAAAGAGTACCGTTGAGAAGATGGGAGGGGCAATGAGTGCAGGGGCAATGAGTGTCCCCGCAATTTTGCCCGAGGAGAAAGGAGTTATTGCCGTGCAGCTTTACAAAGTGTGCGCGAAGGGCGGTGTAACATGCGGGGGTGCAGCCAGGCCGATGGGCCGTGGTGGGGCGAATGGGTGGAAGGAAGCCGTCCTCCTCCCTTCAACTTTGCCGGAGGCCCGATCACTTTTAAGAAGCAGATAGATAACACCTTAAGTCCCACCTAATTACTCTTTCTGGTTTAGGTGATTAAATTGTGGGTTCGAGTCCCACTTAGTTGCTTGTTTAGAATGAGTGGTACATGTTTTGAGTGATTGGTACTGTGCACAGAACTGTTACGTGTCGTATCTTGTGTTTCTGCTGTGTTCTGTCCCTTCTGTGTCTTTGTTTGTCCTATCCAGTCATCAGGTCCATTATGGGCCAAGGGTCATCCACAGCTGGCCTGTGTATTCCTTTGAAATGCTGTATCTCTTTCCTTCCTTCTTTCCCCTGCTGCTGAGTGCAGGCTGGAAAGGGAGAGAAAGAGAGCAAAATATTGTCTTGCTTAGGTTATATGATGGTAAATGCAAGTGAAAGAGTATAGGAGAAATGTTAGGTTGGAATTAGAAAGAAATAAAGTATGTATATGGTTTTAAAGGGGCTTTAATCAAAGTCCAACAGGAAGAGTAGACAGTAGTAAAAGCAAGAAAATTTAAGCATGTAGCAAAGAAAGGAACATGGGTAGGAAGTTAAGATAGTATAAGTTAGTTGCTATTGAAAAGTGTGAACAGAAGTTTTAAGATCTTTAAAAGTTTGAAAATCTCCTCTTCATTCCACTCTGGCCAAGTGGAGTGAGGAGAGGGTGATGGGAGGGGGAAGGAATCTTCTCTCTCAGAACAAAGAGACAGGTAGATTAACATTTAACTATTTCCTGCCTCACTTAAAAGAGAAAAGTTTTGTGTAACAGAATGCAACTAAAAGGCAACTGAATGCATTCTGGTCATCTTTGAAAAGTGTCACTCCTAATTTGATGCTAAAGAAAAGTTGGAATTCATTTTACTATTTGGCATTTAGGCAAATTGGAATATTTTCCAAGGTTTGATACATAAGGTGAGGTTTTTGGGTTCTCTAGAACTGGGATAAGGGAGTAGGCGCCACTCCCTCTCCCCTTGCTAGGGAAGTCAAAGCTATCACTTTCAAAGAAGTTTCTAAGGAGTGGACACAAAATTTATTGGAGTAAAAGTTGGAACAGCTAAAAACATTGGGGGGAGGCATAGCAGCTATATTGAGGGCCCCTGGGGCATGCAGATGACCCTCTTTCCTTTCAAATCCCGGGGACCACAACCAAGCTCTGCAACTGTGGGGAGAGGAGAAAAGCCTCTGCACTTGGTAAGCCTAATTTTCTATCAATAATTTTGGTATGTGATGAATCGGAAATGCAATTAATGTCATAATGTCATTGTTCTATTATGGTACCTCTAAATTGTAAAATCTAAATTGTGAAGTCCTCTTATACTGTAAAAATTGAGTGACAAATCAGTTTTCAATCTGAGTTTTGTTGAAACTAAAAGATGGAGAAAAAGTTGTGTAAAACTAGCTATGTTACTTTATCAGTTCTGCTAACCCTATGTTATAATGTTATTTTCATGTGAATTGGATTTTTTATGTTATAATATCTGATGGTTTAAAGCTTTATATTTGGGATACAAACAAGTAGTAACAATACTGCCAATATTTACTGTGATAGCTGATTGTCCATTTAACTTTTTGGCTATTCTGGAAATATACAGTGATTATAAGTTGATTGGTTGTATGGCAGCAAAAAAAAAAAAAAAAAAAAAAAA
>NW_027187391.1:4069313-4071568 GCF_028583685.1 Petaurus breviceps papuanus
AAAAAAAAAAAAAAAAAAAAAAAAAAAAAAAGGATTTTAGTTGAGTATAACTTCATGTGGAGTTTTAAGGTCATCAGATTGGTAATTCATTTGTTCTTATTTCGAAGTTCAAACTTGAGATGATATCATTACTGGTAAATATCTGTACTATCTATGCTGTATGAAAAGCAGTTTCTCTTAAAGTTTTGGAGTATTGTAATTTGGGAAAATCTTAAGCTTCCAAGTCTATCTTTGTTTAAAAGGAAGTTTCAGTTAAGATTGTTTGAAATTGTAAGACTGTTAACTAAGTTATTGGGCTACTGTTTTAATGCTAAAACCTAAAACTGTGACAACTTTATACTGACTAGTTCTGCTCATTCAGAACAGTCCCTCTACTACTGTATAATGTTGTAAAATTACCTGGGAAAGCGAACTTGTATGAAGCTCCTAAACTATAAGCTTGACTTACTGAGAAGCAGCAAAGTCTATGTACAAAAGAGTAAAAAGGATCTCTAACAATTGGCCTTACCAGGACAATCTCAGAAAATTGTGAAGGGAAAGATGTTAAAGGGAATCCCTTATGTATATGAGTCCTGGCAAATCTTTGTGGTATATTGCAACTTAATGAGAGTAAATTGATGTTAAGATAAGAAGATTTGGGGACAAATGGGGATTTCCAGGCCCCTCCTGTCTCTAAATAGTGGTATGGATACCTTTGTATCAGATGGTTTAAGTATGTTGAGAAGGGTGTGAGGAAGTTTTAAGGAAGACAGAAAGATTTGTAACTAGATTTTATAATTAATAGCTCAATCATATTTGAGAAGAAAAGGAAATAAGAATACAAATGCAATATTGAATCATTATCCCATGGACTGAGATTGGGATTATAAAGTTACTGTAGAAAAGTTATATCTGTGTATATGTCATAGGGATCCCAGTGTATTTCAAAGTATAATTGGGTGTTAATGCCATTGACTGAATTAATTATTGGGATTAAATCAGAGACACTTTAGTTGAGAGAACGGAAATTTTAGTGTGAGATCAGATTAAGCATAGTTACAGAAAGATGAGGAATCTTGGGCAGTAGATGCAAATCTATTAGGGCAATGATTTATAAACCTGATGGGAGATTTGACTTTACGAACACCTATGGGGTTCCTTTGAAAAGGAATGTTCCCCACCTATTCCTGAGTCTAGCATTGAGGTGGAATGGATACTGCATGGTTGGATATCTGTAACTAACCTGAATTTAAACAGAATCAAGGATGTTCTATCCTGTCATATTTGGAATGTCACAGGTCCCTGTTTTTTTCCTTCTATAGCAGGTTTCTATGATCGGAGCAGGGAGTCAGTAAAGGATGTGAGCTCTTTCGTGTTAGCCTACTGGAAAATCTAATATTATTTTATCTAAGATTAGAACATGTACAGAAAGTTATGCAAACTGCTTAAGATCATTCTAAAAGTTTTATGAGTCTTGAACTGTTTTAAAGAAGGGAAAATACTTTTAGAAGAAATTTTAAATCTCCAGTGGGATTTTGAAAGGCCTATTCTATGGGAAAATATGAAGGACAGTGAAATAGTCTGAGTAATGGGTTATACTAGCCCATACTCACCCCACTTCTGGTCAATTTTCTCTTACTCCTTTTTGGCCCTTGTTTGTCTAATCTTTTTGCTAGATTTGTGTTTTTTTTTAGGCTCAGCACCCTTCACTGGCAGGTGACTCTTCTGCCGGGAACATTGTCGGCTGAGTATCAACCGTTGCCTGAAGTCTTTACCCATCACCCCTTGGACCTGGCATCGGCCAAATTCCGGACCTTGGCTATGGACCCCACCCCTTGAACGATGATACCCTGAGAGGCAGGGAAAGCTCTTCGCCCCTCCCCAGTGGGAAGTAGCTCGGGAGGCTGAGATCATCGTCCTGTGTCCCCAAATGATTTCGGGTGTCATCTGTTTAAGGGGGGAATGATGGGGTACCTGGGGTCTAGGTCAATTTGTGAAACCAACTTGTGAAACCAGTCTGTGAAATTGTAACTGCAATTTGTATTGTAAAATTGTTATCTGTAAAATTCCTTTCCCAACCTCTGACTCTACCCCACATTCCACCTAGGCAACACCCTGTAATAAGAGTGTAAATTTTAAAGATCTTCCCTGCCCCTAGGCTAATGTGCACCTGAAGCCTGGGGTGGGGGAGGCTTGTTTTTCAGTAGATACTTCTTGATTGGCCAGTGGGTCAATAAGGTTGTTACATTCTCTGAGCCAGGAGAAGGCTATATAAG
>NW_027187391.1:4106568-4115508 GCF_028583685.1 Petaurus breviceps papuanus
ATCAGAGCAATTTATAGGTACACATAGCCAATCATCTTCTACAGCTCTATTCATTACCTTTTAAGGTCATACTTCAAGCAAGCAGGCACTAGCCCATATACCATTACTTCCTGGCCCCCAACATCTCCCCCTTTTTGTTTAATCAGGACGCTTGTCTGGTACAGCCTTAAGCAGTGCAGTTGCAATAACCTGAATTTAGCAGACCCTGGCGGCAGTAGGGGAATGCAGGATGTTCTGGCTTGGGTCATCTCCTGATCCCTGAACCTTACCCGTCCTTGGTAACCCAACGCCCTCGGGCCCTGTCTTAGGCGGCCGGGTCAGGAGAGGTTGCCCGTCATAGAACGGATCCCGTCTTACTTCAAGGGCGTTACATGTCTTCCATGGAAGCCAGCCATACTTGAGGGTCTGCTCCTTCCTCAATGGCCATAATGGCCTTTTGTGTGAGCAACATATATCCTTGTTGTCTTCTCTGCAATCGGCAGAGGTACCAGACAAGCAACCCTATGGTCAAGAGTAACACCATACTTGACGCCCCCAAACCTCCTCAAGAGGCAAACCATTGGGTAATGTTTTGGAACCACTCAGTCCATGCTGATAATTGGGGACCAGATATGGTGGTAGAATTCAATACAACTATAGCATGTCTTAATTCATTTAACTTCAGTGTAAACTGCTTATTCCATGTCCCGTTGAAAAATGAACCCAGAGTATAGGACAGATTATCTGCCCTAGAATATCTTTGGTACGGGGTGGAGGTCACACAAAGACCAGTTGTGTGCCATTGGCACCCCATGAGACCCGTTTCCATCATGGCATCAATTTGCTCTTGCTGAGATAAGAAATTCTCATTACCTTTAACCAAAGCCGTGGTCCCTACTGCAGTGGACCCGGCAATACCAAGTCCTAAAAGCAGAGGTACAAGTATGGGGGCTCTTTTCTGTCTAGGCAAATTTGCATGCTCTCGCCCACCCTCACCGGAATAAAAGTAAGGAGAGGGGGCCTCAATGCATAGACAAAGGGCAGAGCTGACCAAGGGGAGCATGTGAATAGACAGTTTAGATAAGACTTTGGGCCAGGTGGTTAAGGAGACAAAAGGCAAGGATAAAGGAGGGTGTGGGCCAGCCCTGGCCTTGATTACTTAATCAAGAGATTAAGTAAGAACAAAAGGGGTTGAAGGGTGTGTAGCAGCAAGCACCCCAGTGTCCCCAGGGTGCCTGCTCACACAATACAGGTTCTTGGATCTGCTTTGTTAAAGGAAAGCAACTCAAAATGGGTTAACAAGCTTACTTTAATCAGTCAGACATATATCGTTTACCTTGTTCAGGAGAAAAGGTCAGCACCCTGAACCTCAAAGCATACAGGCATAATTATCAAGACAGAAACATCAAGTAGACAGATTTCCAAACTGTCCAACCATTACATCCATACCCAGTCAACATCTGGGTTTCCATTCTGGGTTTTTTCAAAGCCGGGGGACTCTCAAAAACGGCTTCCCAGAATTCAGATCAAATCACAGAACACTTCTCAAAGTGAGTCCCAAAACAAAGCTACACATCAGGGCTTATATAGCCTTCTCCTGGCTCAGAGAATGTAACAACCTTATTGACTCACTGGCCAATCAAGAAGTATCTACTGAAAAACAAGCCTCCCTCCCCAGGCTTCTGGTGCACTTTAGCCTAGGGGCAGGGAAGATCTTCCAAATTTGCATTCCCATTACACATACCTACCAACATATCTCCATTACCACCTACACTGTTGATTACCAAGAGATTGCAGTGTAGCCATATGTTATCATTAGAACAATACATGTGTTTAAAAAAGGGGATTTTGTTTCAGGTAGTTTGGAATTATTGAAATGGTATAATTTACAAAATGCAATATTTTTCTCTATGACATCATTCCTTCATTATAACCAACCCATAAATATAAAATCTCTAAGTCCTAATGCAGTGTTGGCAGGTTAAATTATAGCACTTGTTACATTATTTTTTTATAAATAACTCCCCCCAGTAATATTAATTTATTTAAAACTTTATTTTCTCAGAAAAAGCCCATGGCTTTAAGGGGGGATGTTAGTTTATCTAAGGATTACAGAAAGAAAAAAAGAGAAGGCATAGATTTCTGTATGAGTATATACCTGTCACTTGAGTCTTTTCATCATGGAATACGTATCTGGCTCTTTTCTCCTAACAGTGATTTCTTTCCAAAGCCACTATTTTGTGGAGGACGCCAAGTCTGCCATCTTTCATTCCCAATCCCACCCCTTACCCCAGCTCTTCTGACTTTTTTAACTTTCCCCCTCCAGAACTCAGCTGCTTTTTACCTTGGAACGTTATTCAATAACTGGTGCCTCCTAAAGTTGGAATATCCTTCATTACCTATTATCTTCTTACTTTGGATGATTATTCTTCTTTGCCAGCCTTCTTCTCATATTTATGTGTCTCTCCCAGTATTTCCATTTTTGGGAAGGTCCCAGGCAAGCTGATAGTCATTCCTCTCTTAGTTCTGCTTCTAACATTCTGAACATTGACATTATGCTCTTTTATGTGTACCTACCCCCATCTATCTCCCTTTTATATGTTATCTTGTCCTATTAAAATATACGATTCTTGAAGGTAGGAATTATCTTTCTTTTTGCTTGCATACTCAGAAATTAGCAAAATAATAAATTAGTAAAAAGTTTGCTGTTTTGCTTTGCTGTCTTGTTGAATAGAATTAAAGGTGTTGTATCTGTTGAACTATGAAGATGTTGAAATATACCTGCCCAAATTGTTGTAATCCTCCCATCTCTAATTGAAACACTGTATTGAGTTACTTGGTAACTATAGCTTTCTTTCTGTCCATTGGTTTAGATGAGTGATGGGAACAAGAATAATTGGTTGAACAGGTAGCCTGGTAACAATGGAGAGTTTTAATGATTAAAATGTCAACAGCCATGAATTCATCATCCTGAACTAGTAAAAGTATTAACAATTATCATCTTTCCCCATCTTGTAAATAAGGATGATGCAAAATCATGATTTCGTTGTGGTCCTTAATAAGACTGGTGAGATTGTGCATCCCTCTAAAATTTTTTATTTCTATTGAGAAATGCTAAATGCGGCCTAGATTTTCTGAGAAACCTATTCAAATCCCTCTTTAATAAATTAGAGTACAACATACAGAGAATACCCTTTGATAATTCTTTCTTATAGCATTCAAAACGTAATAACTAAAAATTAGATGTGCTTCATCTTGAGGCCACAAAATAAAATTCCCTTCTACTTTTAACTTGAAATTAGATCATTCAAAATGGGAGGGAATTTTAATAGGCACTAAATGTTATGGCTTCCAAGGAAATTTAATAGACATATGGATACTCCTAAATTCAACATAAAGAAAAGTCTAGACCATATGGATGGAATCTGATAAGCCAAACTAGGAGGAGAATGATTCAGGAGAAAGAAACTTGTATTAGGAGTTAGGACATTTGCCTCCTGTTTTATCTGCCCCAAGGTCACAAAGAAAATTTAATGCCAAATGTCATTCAGTCTTTCAATGTTCATCGTTCATTTTCATGATTGCAAGAAAAAAAGGAAGAAACAGAAAATAATGATGGAAGAAAAAGTGAAAGAAAAATGGTGGATGAAGGAAAGAAGGAAAGAGAGAGGAAAGGAAGAAAGGAAGGCAGGAAGGCAGGAAGGCAGGAAGGCAGGAAGGAAGGAAGGAAGGAAGGAAGGAAGGAAGGAAGGAAGGAAGGAAGGAAGGAAGGAAGGAAGAGGGGGAAGTAGGGAAGGAAGAAGGGAGAGAAGGAGGAAGGGAGGGAAGAAGGAAGGGAGGGAAGGATCATTAACTACACAAAGCATAGGGGCTAAAAATGCACCATTAATGGAATACAGGACTTTTATATGTAGAAAGTATTCCCTGTGTTCACTGGCCAAGAATCATTTAGCTATATCTTCCCCTCAGGGCTCTAGGGATATTAATCTGAAAGATTAAGAAAATATTTTTGACACAAGGCCAAATTCTAGGTTTATTTCCTACGTTATTAGCCATGAGTGACAAGCAACCCAGTTTCATTTTTTTTTTTTTATTAAAGCAATTGGGGTTAAGTAACTTGCTCAAGTTTACACAGCCAGTTATTTCTGGGTGTGGTACTGAGTGTCTGAGCCCGGGATTTGATCTCCAGGTCATCCTGACACTAGAGCCAGTGCTTTTACTCGCTGAGCCACTTGGCCGCCCCTTATCCCAGTTTCCTTTAACAAATAAACATCAAATAGATTTTGCAAAGTGATATTTACATGTATGTATGTAGGTGTGTGTAGATATGTGTGTATATACTTTTTTCCCCTCTGAACACCTTCATGCTACATCCTCCTGTGTACTACCTCAATATCTAGGCAAAGTGGTCTTCTACTTAGCAGTTTTCACATAATATTGATTCCACAAAGTCATATCCAAATGCATCATTACCAAAAGATGAGTACACATTTAAATTAAACCACAGCCAGTTTGGATCCAGAAATTCTGTGTTGGATTCTTGAGGCATTGTTGATTGCTTGGTTAATTAAAAACCTCACATGGATTTGAATCCCAGATGCTCAGGTATCTTGCTCTCATGACCTTTATGTTGTAACCCACAGATTCATCTACTTCACCTAAAATGAAATAAATGCTGTTTAAGGAAAGGAACCTAGGTCACTAATCACAGAGTCTTTGAGGAAAAGAACCCAATGTCTTTCTCCTTTCAGTGTTGTCTCACACTGGATGCAATGGGACAGAAAGAAATCATGACCAAATTGAAATCAAATATAGAGAAAATGTCAAGTCCTATTTAGATCTTTTGAATTCTATAGTCCATCTTGATTGAAACCTATACTCAGTTTCAGTTTTACAGCAATAGCCAATCAAGAACTTCCTATTTGATACATGTTTAGCAAACCATAGCCATATTTATAATGTCTGCAAGCTTCAAAGTCTCTCCAAGGCAAAGCAATTATATTTTGCATAACTCTCCTGGAGGTAGCTCCCTAATCTTTTCTAAAAGAGCAATTGTATTGGGGACCTTTGTACATGATCATAAGTACTAACCTTAAAGGTAAATTGACACTTATGTAGGTGTTTCTGATGAAACTACAAGAGTTGAATAGGACCTTTGAAATACAAAGAAAGAAGTTTACAGAATGTTAGAAAGGTAAATTTATTTTTGCATTTAGGCAGAAATGTATGATGAAGTAATACTAAAACTCTAAAAGGAAAAGAAACAAATATCCCTCCAAGACTCTTTCTTAAAAGCTCTTGAAAGATAAAAATAAATAAAAATAAATGTGGAAGGTACCCAAAATACTACTGGTATGTAAAAGGATATATAGGACATAAAGAGATGAATAGATAGATAGATAGATAGATAGATAGATAGATAGATAGATGGACAGATGCATGCAAATTTATAAATATAAATAACTATAAGACATAAATTAGTGTGTGTATTTCGTTGGAGACTAGGGATGCATATATGTATACATATATGTGTATGTACACATATATATACACACATGTATAGATAGATAGATAGACAGAGACATAGATAGATAGATAGATGATAGATAGATAGATAGATAGATAGATAGATAGATAGATAGATAGATAATGAAATTATCTGCATGGAGATGATAATTGAACCTATAGGAACTGATGAGATCAGCAAGTAACATAATAGGAAAAGTAAAATGTGAATGATCTAAGACGGAGCCTTGGGAGACATTCATGGTTAATAGGTATGACAGGGAAAAAGAACCACTAAAGAGACTGAGAACTCAATTTAACCACAATTACTTGTTCCGTCATTTCAGTCATATCCAATTGTTTGTGAACCCATTTAAGGTTTTCTTGGCAAAGATACTGGAGTGATTTTCCATTTTCTTCTCCAACATGTTTTACAGATGAGGAAACTTAGGAAAACATGGCTAAGTATCTTGACCTTAATACATGTATTATATGTGTCTGAGGTCAGTTTTGAACTCAGGAAAATGAGTCTTCCTAACTTCAAGGTCTGACATTCCATTCACTCCTCCACCTACTCTCTCTTATTTCCACATTTCTATAAATGTCATAGACATCTTTTCAGTCATTCAGGTTTACAACTTCATAGTTATCTCTTACTCCTTTCACTTCTACATCACTGCCACCACCCATTTCCAATTAGAATCCACATCTAATCAATTCTACCCATTCTACATCTCTTTTTTTTTTCAGCAATCGGGGTTAAGTAACTTGCTCAAGGTTACATGGCCAGTTATTTCTGGGTGTGGTGCTGAGTGTCTGAGCCCGGGATTCATTCAACATCTCTTTCACCTTTCCCTACTGGAAACTCATATTACCACCACCCTACTTCAAATCCTTATCAACATCAGGTCCTTCATCCTTCACTTGAACAATTGGTATGCCCTACTAATTAGTCTTTTTCTTTCATCTTTCCCTCTAAAATCCATTTTCCCCAAAGTTGCAAAACAAAATTAATAAAACACAAGACTGGTCATCTGCTAAATAAGTTCCCATGATTTCCATTTGTCTTTAAGATAAAGTACAAATTTCTTTGGTACTTATCAGATTCTGGGCAATCATGCCAGACTACCTTTTCAAAGCACATTATTCCCCTTAACACATTCTATATCCCCACCAAATGAGTCAGCATGCTACTTTCCCACAGAATATTTAATCTCTAGTCACATTGCCTTCACATTGGCTGATTTATTCTGCCCAATATGCACTTTATTCTCCATGTTTCAGGATTATAATTTGCCTTCAACTCAAGCATAAGTTCATATAAGAAGCTCTTTCTAATTCCCTCAGCTTCCTCAAAATTACCTTGTATGTACAAGACACAAGTGTATAGACATACATACATCATACATGCATGCAATATATACATATATGTTACACATATTTCATGTGTGATTCTTATTTATTTTTTTTAATCTCTGGATGTTTCTTCTAATAGAATATAAACTATTTCATTTTCTCATTTTGTTATTCTTTCCCCAGGACCTAGCATGGGACTTGGTATAGAGTAGGTATTTAGTAAAAGTTTATTAATTGATTAATAATTAATAAGGTCATAAAGAAATAATAATCTTGGTCTGCTACTCTTAGATGTTACAAAACTTTAGGAAAAAATCATATTCATAGTTATACTGGCTCCCTCATCTAAAGTGTTTTTCTTTTTGTGGAGCAAAGCAGTAGTTGGATCTATCATTTACTCCATGTGCAGTACTCCTGGTTTAAAAAAAAATCCATCCATCAATGCAGATGAGTAACTCTTTGGTGAGGCAGCTAGGTTACACAATAGCAAGAACTAATGAGCCTGGAGACTGGAACTTCTAAGTTTAAACCAAGCTTCAGATATATTGTATCTATTTGACCTCGGGCAAGTCACTTAACCTATGCTGGCCTCAGATTCCTCAAAAGCAATTAAAAAGGATAATGCCTCACAAGGCTATTGGGAGGATCAAACGAGGAATTTGTAAACATTTCATACACACAAGCATATATACACACATATACATGTATAATATCTATTAAATTACTATATATATATTTAAATGTATTTAATATGTAATTATAAATATTTACATTTACAATGTGTATTTCTGTATATGTATAATTTATCCATTCTGGTAAAGCTACCAATGTTGTATTATTTTTATTCCTAGGCTATGATGCACAGATTATAGCCACAAGGAAATTGATTTTCATAAGACACAAGGATCAATCTCCTTATTCAAGGATCATAAATAGTGTATTGCTGTTGTATGATATATGCATGTTAGAGAAGCTAATATTAAGTGAACAATTCTTCTCAACTTTCTGTGTATAATCAGTTTATTAGGGCTCACATTTATGCCTCCCTCCTCACTTTATTCATTTTGCAGTGGTTAGGATATTTACATGAAAATTACATCTTTGTTTAAAAAAAAATACTGTTTTTTCTCTGCCTAGAATTACAATAATCCTATATTTGTGACATCTTAATCATCTCCCCAGCAACCAATTGCAAAGTCATAAACAGAGAATTATAATTTCAAGTGGGAAATAAATAAAGGCAATTGATCAGTTCTTAAAAACGAGAGCTTTTTCATTTTTGTTTTTTTTTTCTTTTAGCATAAAGTTCCTTACAAGAAATTGGGGGAGGGTGAAAAGTACATAGAAAAAAAAATATCAGAATTGTAGTTGAATTGTTTATAAAACTTTACTTGATATGTCAGCAGGGCTTTTGGAACTGCCAACAGTGATTAAAGTGTTTTGATAATAATAGAAGTGTTAACAGTGATATGAGCAAATAATATTATACACTGTCAACTGCAACATTTCATTTTCACTAGTCTAATGGTGTGGCAAAAAAGAGGCACTAGACAGGAAAGAAGAGAACTGAAACTATTGGGTCACTGGAGAGTGGCCTAGAACGAAGCGAAGAGCAAAGTAACATTGTGTGATAAATTCAAAAAGGAAGCACTCTGTATTTCTTATGTGCCAAATAGAGTACCGGAAAAGGAAACTAGTGGTAAAAACAAATGTCAAAGGAGAAAAGAAGATTAATAAAAATAATTCTGTTCATTCCGCTTGACTACTGTAAATACGCAGTAGTCAGCTGCCTTGTTACTTGAATTATAAGCTCATTATTCACATGGTGCATTCATATACATTACAAATGTACACACATGTATATAGACAATATATCCTTGCATGTATACACACAAAACATATATACACACATGTATTCTATGTGTATGCATATTTACACAAGTGTACATAGATTCGAATACAAAATAAAACAAAGAATTGATCATCTGGTAAATAACTTCAATTATTTCCCATTTGTCTCTAGGATAAAGGTAGATAGATAGATGATAGATAGATAGATAGATAGATAGATAGATAGATAGATAGATAGATAGATAGATA
>NW_027187391.1:4115518-4115938 GCF_028583685.1 Petaurus breviceps papuanus
ATAGATAGATAGATAGATAGATAGATAGATAGATAGATAGATAGATAGATAAACTATCTATCTGTATCTATATTCCTAAAGAGAAAGAGGGACAGAAAGAAATGCAGAGAAAGAGGGAAAGAGATTCCTCCCAAAGAACTGGATCACATGTACAGGGAAGTGCAGCATCCCCCCCCCCCAATTCTCTGTCTCTGTCTCCTCTCTCTGCCTCTATTTTTCTATGTCTCTCTGACTCTGTCATCCATTGTCTTTCTCTGTGTCTCTGTATTTCTATCTCTGTCTATGTATGTCTCTTTTTCTTCCCCCCCAACTCTCTCTCTCTGTCTCTCTCTGTCTCTCTCTGTCTCTCTGTCTCTGTCTCTCTGTCTCTGTCTCTCTCTCTCTCTCTTTCTCTCTTTCTCTCTCTCTCTGTCTGTCTCT
>NW_027187391.1:4116038-4294376 GCF_028583685.1 Petaurus breviceps papuanus
CTCTCTGTCTGTCTCTGTCTCTGTCTCTGTCTCTCTCTCTGTCTCTCTCTCTTCCACCCTCTCTCTCTCCAACTCTGTCTCTGTCTTGGCCCCTCACTGTCTTTCTCTGTGTCTCTGTCTCTCTCTCTGTATCTCCCTCTCTCTCTCTCTTTCTTCCCCTCTCTCTTTCCTTTATTTCTCTTTCTTTCTTCACTTTTTTGGTTAACATAACCAGAGAATTTATCTCCTTAGTGGAATATTTGCTGGAGATGAGCCAGTAGTAGTTCTTTAGTATTAAGTATGCATATATTTACCTATGCATACATGCATATGCAAATGAATATGTGTGCATACATAACCACAAAGAAAAGTAAGACTCCAAATGTATTATATATAGTTCAAAATTATTGTCATTTGTTTAGGAAACAAAGTAGGTAGGAAATGGTTAGTGCTGACATTCTTTTGAACTGCAGTCTATTGGGTCTACAGTGAGTCACAGACTCATAAAATTTTAGAGTTCGAAGGGTCCTTAGAGATCATCTAATATTTTAAAACACTTGATAATTTACATGCAAAATCCATAACAGTAGGCCTTTTTGTAGATTAAATTGGCAGAGTAGTTTAGTTGATAATCAGAAGGAATTTGCTTATAAATTGCCTATCTTCTTTGCCAGTTACATGCTATGATTTAAATACATCAACACAATAGAGAATATATTAGAAAAATTATGAATAATGTGTATTATGCTATTCAATTCTGAAATATTCATTTCTTCATTTATGAATTCATATTGGCACTGACACTCTGTGACCATAGACAAGTCATTAAAATCCACTGTGCCTCAGTTGCCTTATTTGTAAAATATAATCTTTCACTATGTACTTCATAGGACTGATAATTATTTTTAAATCTTAAAGTATCATGTAAATATAAAGACTTATTCCCATCTGTGAGTAACTATGATGTATAAAATTCTAGGCTAAAATCTGGGTTCTTACAGTGATTATATAATAACATAATTCCTGTCCTTAGGATGTTTACAGTCTCAGAGACACAAAAATATGAAAAAAAATTTAAAAGATAATATAACAATATATGACCACTCAATTAACACATATATAGTCTAGGATATGTCGGGCACTGTGCTACGTACTTGGAGAAGGAATGGCAAACTACTCTAGTGTCTTCCCCAAGACAAATACAAATGGGGTCTAGAAGAGTCAGATAGGACTGAAATGACTCAACAAGTACTAAGCACTAGTGGTGATATAAGGACAAAAGTGAAACAACCCTTAGTCTCAAAGAGGAAGATGTGTTCCTATTTACTCAATCAGGCAAAATGAGTGAGAGTCAAAATATTCTAGATGGTACTTGAACTGTGTATTAAAAGATAAGGAATATTTATAAAGGAAAGCACATACTTAATAAATGAGAAATATAGTTATACATATATCAATGGGTGTGCACACATCCATACAAATTTGATGTTATTGTTCAGGTGTTTTTAGTTGCATCAGACTCTTCATGACCCCATTTGCGGTTTCCTTGGCAAAGATACTTTAATGGTCTGCCATTTCCTTCTCCACTTTATTTTATAAATGAGGAATCTGGATCATACCAAGCTTAATGACTTGCAAAGAGTCACACAATTAGTGCCTGAGACCAGATTTGAACTCAGGAAGATTCATCTTCCTGACTCCAGGTCTAGCACTATGTACTGTACAATCTAGCTGTCTTATGTGTGTGTGTGTGTGTGTGTGTGTGTGTGTGTGTGTGTATATATACACATACATATATATATACATATATATATACATATGTGCATGTGTTTATAAATGTCTAAATGTGCACGTGTGTGTGTGTGTGTATAAAACCATATTTTTTGTGATGTCAGGAAACCTGGGTCTGGATTCAAATTCCAATTTTTATGTTTATTACTTGTATGACTTGAAAATGCCACTTAACCCTGGGCCTTAATCTCTTCATCTTATAGATGAGGGGGTTGAACAAGGTGACCTCTGAGGTCCCTTCCAAAAGTAGATCTATTGTCTTATTATTTTATCATCCTAAATGTGGTCAAGAGGAGGTCAAAGCAGTACATATGATTCCTTGAGTCAGAAGATATACCATACAATGTATCTCCTTAGAGAACTTAGAAAATCTTAGAAAAATGTGCTTTTATCAGCTGCCATAGAATCACTGAAAAGTAAAAAAGTAGTAGTAGTTATAGAATCATGGAATCATAATGTTATAATTGGAAGGTGTAATAAATTTCATTTGGTCCTAACTCTTATCCAATGCAGGAATTCCCTTAAACTGTATTCCTGAATGATCCAACTTCACTTTGAGTAATTGAAATGATGGGAAATTCACTACTATATAAGGCAACCATATATAATTTATATTAATGATTCATAGATCAGTTTATAATTATTTTTTTAAGAAGAGCATTATTGACATCCTATCCCATACTTGGGCAAATATTTATTTCCATTTTAAAACATAAGAAATTACTTTCCTGATACTGAGATACTTAGCCTCTAACTTGTCCTGATATTTTTTGGCATGATAGAGAATAAATCTTATCACTCTCTACATGTCTGTCCTGCAAATAATTGAAGATAGCTGTCATGGTCAACCTAATTTTTTTCTTCTATGAACTGTAGCTCCAGAAAAACTCCTACTTCAATATGCTTTCCAGATTCTTCACCTTCCTAGTCAATATGTTTCAAATATATTTGAGCTTGTTAATGTCCCCTTTATTGGCAGAACTGAAAATATTAGACAGAGATAATAGGTTGCAGTGGAAAGAATACCGCTGCCTTTTGAATCAGAGGAACACAATTCAAATTTCTTCTTTCTCACTACCTGTCTAACCTTGTACAAGTTGCTTAAATTTTCTAGGCCCAGAGTTCCTCTCCTAAAACATGAGGAGAGTAAACAAAATGACCTTTGAGATTCCTTCTAATTCTCAATAATTCAGGTAATTCCCAGGTGTCCAAACTCTTGGTCATTTACTAAGAGCCTACTATGTCAGTCACTGGGCTAAATGGTAGAGATACAATAAAAAGCAGAAGATGGTTCTCACAATAAAAAACTCAATCTAATAAGGAAGACAACATGCAAACAACTATATACAAAAACTACATATAGCAGATAAATAGGGTTAGTCTCAGAGAAGTTACTAAGATTAAGATGGAGTAGGAAAATTTCTTATAGAAGGTATGATTTTAGAGGAGAGCTATAGACAGTCAGGGAAGCTATAAGAGATGAGAAAAGACAGTATACCAGACATAGAGGGCAGCCAGTTAAAACTCTCAAAGTTGGGAGATGCAGTGTGTTATATGAGAGAATAGCAAGGAGGTCAATGTCACTAAAGAGAATTACTATCTCTGTGTGTAGTTGTGGTTCATAGAAGGAATTATGTATAGGAAAAAGAGTAAAGCATCAGGTTGCAATGAAATTTAAAATCCAATAGTGGATTATATATTTGATGCTGGAGATGGGTCATTGGAGTTTATTTGATAGGCTTAATGACATGGTCAAACTTGTACTTTAGGAAGATCAGCTGGATAGCTGAGTGGAAGATAAATGATAGTGGGGAGATACTTGAGGCAGGGAGGCCATCCAAAATACTGCTTGTCCAGGCTTGGTGCGAAGAGGTACCTCATTTCTGGCATGTCAGTGGAGAAAAGATGGTATATATAAAACATGTTACAAAGGTAGAAATGATAGTGACTGTGTGGAATGGGGTAGTGAATCAATTAGAGAGGTGAAAAATGTTGCCTTATTACAATAAGGTTTTAGGTGATATTATGCAACATCAACTTATTGGGACCTCAAGAAAGTTTTTTGATCTTTCTCCAGCTGTTTTCAGCAGTATAAAGTGAAGGCATAGGATGGTGGTAGCAATTCAAGATTGGTGTTTGACAACTGTCAAATCCTTCCATAGCATAAGGAGGCAAAAGAGTTGAGAGAAGAGGACAGTGTAAAACTGAACTGATTTACCAAGGAGTCAAGACAGTGGAGGAATGAGAGAGTTGCCAGTGAAGGATTGATGATCTAGAAAAGAATGGAAGTATAGAAGGATTGAGAGTCTGAGTAAAGAAGAAGAACAGATTTTGGAATAACAGGGCATGAGATGTGGAATAACAAGAGATTATTATTAGGTAAAGGAATTTCAGGAATAATGAACATGGATGTCAAAGTTTCATGGGTGATGGAAAAATTCTATCTCTGTGTGTAGTTGTGGTTCAGCAGAGGAATAGGTCATGCAAGGTGATTAAATCAAGGAGCTGGGAGGTCAGAATAAGTAAGGGAGCATCATTTTATGTTGAAGTCCTATAGTATGAAGATCAGAATTGGGCAGGAGAGAAGGGTTGTGAACCAGGTACTGAGGTGATTGAGGAAAGGAAAGAGAGTGCCCTGGATGTATATAGATCCTTCACAAGAATCTTGACTAGGTGACAAATATGGATTGAATGAACCTTAAAGGAATAGAAAGTACTGAGTAATAGCACTAGAGGGAGAGCATGGAAGTGACTTTAGAGAGCAAGGAGTAATTCAACTCCCCCACCATCACCACTGAGTGAAGAGTTTAACTGATACTGCAAATACAGATGGAAATACAGACGGGAAAACTGTGTTATCACGAGGGAGCCAAATTTCAGTGAATGAAAAAAAATAGAGACAATGATAAAGGAAAAGTTGTTTTTCCCCTTTTTTACAAAGAGATATTAAGATGAAATACAGTTTAATATTTGTAGAAAAAAAGCATTCCAGAGAACAGTGTGGGAGAGTTGATTAGTTTTAGATTGTGAAGTTAGGGAAGTTTGGGGGGGTAGGAATAGGTAAAGAGTCAGTAAAAGATGATGAACAGGATTTAAACAACAGCAACAGGAGATTCAAAATCACTGAGATGAGGTGGAAATATTTAATCACTAATTATTCTTTTGATATTAATAGCTGAGGAATTAATTTGGGAAGCTTATCATTAGCCACAGGGGGTTCATTTTCAGGAAAAGAGATGCTCCAGGGCATTAGAAAACTGTATATGATTAGAAAATTGAATAGGAGAGGGATGTGAAGAATGCCTATCCTGGAGCAAGACAAACACTGCAAAGCTATAGGGGTAGGAGAGAGAGCCTGAAGTGAGATGGAAGATCACAGGCAAGGCAGGCCTTTCCCCACCGTCCCACCCCCGCACCCTCTATGGTTTTTCAAGAGTATTTTGCACTTCATTCACAGTTATAATTTTTTATGTGTCTCCTCTATTATCCCATCAATCCAATTCTCTAATCAAGGCTCAGTGGTGTTGTATTTAAGTCTATTTGATGAAACAATATTTCAAAGTTGAGGTAGGTCTTGGTTGAAATTTAAAAAAAAAATATTCATCTTTTTTCTTTTCTGGAGAAAAGCTTCAGGTGTTATTTCTCACATAGCTCATCTCTTCCTTGTGTAGTGTGCACTGCTCTGACAGGGTCCTGGCTAACTACCAGCTTACCAGGAGGGGAACCTGCTTAATTGCATGAATTTTGGCTTCACAGCGCAGCTTTCACACCTAAATCTGGAGCAGCTCACATCTGTAGCTGTCAGGTTTCAGCCTTGCAGATGAAGAAATCAGCTGCTCCTGTCCCCCACAGGATACCCAGGGGGTCTAAGTCTCATGCATAAAGTCAAAACACACAACCTAATTTCCATATAAAATACAAATAACATGTTCATTTAATAAGATAACTCCTACAACTTACAGTATATGTTATTTCCAAGCTCCTTTGCAGGTAATTACCCTCCTGCTTAGGAAGAAGTCACAAAACCACTGGATCATAAGCCAAATTCCTCCAATTTTATTTCCATAAGCATCATGTCTGTGTATATTCACAGTGCTGTTGTAAAATTCAATCAACCAGAATACCATTTCTCTTTAAAAAATGAGTATAATTTTGGTGTAACCTCAGGCTATGTATTTTCTGAATATGCCAAGGACATAGGAAGAACAAAAAAAAAAGAGGAGAGAGATGATGTGCTGACTAATTTGTACACATCTACCTATAGTTTCATTTTACTACTAGGAAAATATGTTTTCATTAGGCTCCACACTCAAAACAGTATCTAACTGTTTCTATAATTTAGGGATTTCCATTTGGGAATACAATCACACGTGAATCTTGATTCTTTAAATAGTATTTTTCCCCAGTTACATGTCAAGAAAGTATTTTTAGCATTCATTTTTACAAAATTTTGAGTTCTAAATTTTTCTCCTCTTCCCCTCTTCTGAAAATGGGAGACAGTGTGATATATTTTATACATATGCTATCACGTGAAAATATGTCCATATTAGTTACAATTGTGAAAGTAGAAACCGATCAAAAGAAAAACAAATACATGGGAAAGAATACAATAGAAAAGATACACTTTGATCTTCATTCAGAGTCCATTAGTTCTTTATCTTGATATGGACAGCATTTTTTTTTCATGAGTCCTTTGTATTCGTCTTTGATTATGCTGTTGTTGTGAACTGAGTCACTCATAGTTGGTCATCAAAATGTTGCTGATACTGTGCACAATGTTTTCCTGGTTCTGCTCATTTCACTTTGTATCAGTTCATACAATTCTTTCCAAGTTGTTTTTTTTTTTTTTTCTGAAATCTGCCTGTTCAACCTTTCTTAAAACATAAAAGTATTCCATTATATCCATATATCACAGCTTGTTCAGCTATTGCCCAATTGGTAGACTTCCCCACAATTTCTAATATTTTTTCCACCATAAAAGAGCTCCTATAAATATTTTTGCACATGTAGGTCATTTTCCCTTTTTAAAAAATTTCTTTGTAAAACAGACTTAGTAGTGGTATTTCTGGATCAAAGGGTTTCTGGATCACAGTTTGGTTGCACTTTGGACATAGTTTCACATTGCTCTCAAGAATGGTAGGATCATTTCATAACTCCAACAGAGCATTACTGTCCCAATTTTTCCACATCATTTCCAGCATTTATGATTTTCCTTTTCTGTCACATTAGTAGATCTAATAGGTGTAATTTGGTAGCTCTGAGTTGTTCTAAATTGTGCTTGCCCAATCAAAAGTGATTTAGAGCACTTCTTCATATGACTATACATAGTATTGATTTCTTCATTTGAAAACTACTTGTTTATATACTTTGACTATTTACCAAATGAGGAATGGCTTGTTTTATTGTAATTTGACTCAGGTATCTATGTACTTGAGAAATGAAGCCTTTATCAAAAACGCTGGCTGTAAAATTTGTTTCCCAGATTTCTGCTTTCCTTCTAATGTTGGTTGTATTTGTGATGCTTGCACTAAAAATTTTTAATTAAATATAATTAAAATTATCTATTTTACACTTTGTAATATTTTTCTCTCTCTCTTATTTGGTCATGAATTCTTCCCTTCCCCATAGATCTGACAGATAGGCTATTCCCTGCTCTTCTAATTTATGTTTTCACTCTTTATGTCTAAATCATGTCAAAGATCTGTCATATCTAACTTTTCTAATATTCTATTTATTTACTTAATTTCTTCCCTGTTTACTCTTTGATTTGATTTACTGAGTTCTGAGAGGGGGCAGTTGAAGTTCCCTCACTAATATAGTTTTACAATCTATTTCTTCCTGTAACTCACTTAACTTGTTCTTAAAATTTGGATGCTATACCACTTGATACATATATCTTTACCAATGATCCATTGATACTGCTTCATTGTATATGTTACCTTTTTTCAGCAAGATGTAGTTTCCTTCCTCATCTCTTTTAGTTAGGTCTATTTTTGCTTTTACTTTGTCCCAGATCAAGGTTACTGGACCTGCTTTATTTTATTTCACTTGAAGCACAATAGATTAAGCTCTAGCCCCTTACTTTATTCTGTTTGTGTCTCTCTTCTTCAAGTGTGTTTCTTGTAAACAACATGTTAAAGGATTCTGATTTTTTATTTACTCTGCTATCCACTTCCAGTTTATGGGAGATTTCATCCCCTTTACACTACAGTTATAATGGATATCTGTATTTCCCTCTATTCTGTTCTTTGTCCTGTCTGTCCTCTCTCTCTTTTCAATCTTTCCCTCCTCACCAGTGTTTTGATTCTATCTACCATCTCCCCTTACTTCTGTCAGTTCCCATGCCTGCTTTACTTGATCTTCTGCCCTCCTACATCCCTGTTAGATAAGATAGATTTCTATAGTCAATTGATTATTTATATGTTTCCCAAATTGAGTCAATACTGATGATAGTAAGGGTCAAGCAATGCTTGTCACACACCCTTTTAACTTTCCCTCCACTGTAATAGGTCTTTCACACCTATACATGTAAAATAACATACAATATCACAAGGTAACTTTTTTTTCTATTTTTTCCACTCTTTTGAATTTGTTTGATTGATGATGTCTTGTGGAGTCACTAGCTTCCACTTGCACAATTTTCACTTTTAAGGTGTTACTTTCCTCAATTAGCTTTTGTTCTTTCTTTTCCACTTGGTCAATTGTACTCTCTAAGGAATTTTCTTCAGTGTATTTCTGTATCTCCTTTTCCATTTGGCAAATTCTACTTTTTAAGCAGTTTCCCAAATTGTTGACTTTTAAAAAATAATTCTCTTGCCTCACTCTCATATCTTATCCTATTTTTCATCTACCTCTCATATTATTTTTAAGTTCCTTTTTTACCTCTTCCATGATTTATTTCTGGGCTTGAGACCACTTCCTCTTTTAATTTGGGATTTTACCCATAGTTGTTTTGATGTTTCTATCATCTTCCAAGGATGTGTCTTGGTCTTCCCTGTCAACACAATAACATTCTATGGTCAGATTCTTGTTTGTTTGTTTGTTTTTGTTTTTTGCTTTTTTTTAAACTTTTTCCCTTTCTTTTAAATTTGATCTCTGCACCTGGGGTGGAAGGGGCATTGTCTCGGGCATCTTATACCAGTGACAGCAGGTCTTGGCTATTTACATACTGTTGTGCTGATATTGTCCTGAAACCCAAGGGGGAACTTATGTCTGGTGCTGCATTTAGGGGGTATGGTGGGGCTTGTCTGGTGCTGTTGGAGGCAGTAGGGCTCTATCACCTTCTCTGTTGCTGAGCTGCTCTCCTACTGGTGGTGCATAGTGTGTGCTGAGGCCCAGTGGGGGTGTCTCTGCATTTCCATGTGAAGCACATGGTATTCTGGCCTACTTTCTTGTCATACTGGAGCATGTCTGTTTGCCTGGGGCTACACTGAATCATGTGGAGGTCTTGGCACTGGAGGATGCCCATTCGCCCTGGGCTCTGCTGAAGCATGCGGTGGTTCTTGGAGCTGGAGCCTGGTGATTTCCTAGGCTATGCTAAAGCATGTGGAGTGAGTTGGTATTGGTGTTTGCCTTCTTCTGCTGGTTTGCTGGAACACTTCCTGTTCTGGAATGTGTTCCCCTTTTAAGTGAGAAAGACAGACCTTTATTGCTGATCTTCCAGGTTTCTTGGGCTAAAATATTCTTTCACCCCATCATTTTGCTAGTTGTGCTGCTCCACGGTCTGTTTTGAGGTACTATTATATGGTTGTTTGGAGGTGAGTATGAAAGAGTTACAGAAATTTACTGCTTAATCCACTATCTTGGTTCCTGGAAGTCATGCATGATTTTTGACTTTTAAAAATATGAGACAACTTATAAGCTTTCATTAATGTTTTGGTTTTATATTTTTTTTTCCAGTGGAGAGATTTAAATTACTCAGACAATGCTTATTATCACAACTGTCTAAAAATAAGGAAAAAATTCATATGTTGGCCAATGCATTTGTTTTTTTTTTACCCAAATATATGCCATTTTCCTCACTGTTTTCAAGTGACTAAAACTCTTCAAATCAACTTGACTACAACAATTCAAAACTTGTAGTCATAAGCAGGGCTCTTATACCCATCATATTACTGCTACTTTGTTCTTTCCTCTAGTACTTTGGTCATGTAAGTGTTTTGCACAAGCCATTGTTTGTTTGCAAACAATTGAACTAGATCAATTATTCAACAAACATTTACTAAAGGGTCTGTTATGCACCAGGCACTTTGCTGAAAACTAGTAATGAAGTGACAACATTGAAACAGCTCTGGTTCAAAAGGGACTTATACTCAGTGAAGGAAACAAACAAATATGTATGTGTGTGTGTGTGTGTGTGTGTGTGTGTGTATGGATATCAAGTAAATTGGAAGAGGCAAGGCACTAGAATCTGAGGGAATCAAGCAAGGCCTCTGTTAAAAAACATATAACTTTAGCCAAGTCTTCAAGGAAATGCAGTATTATAAAAAGGAGAAGTTGGGAGGCAGTCTCTAAAATGGGGGACAGCCAGTACAAAAATGCTCAAAGACAGAAAATGGAGAGCCTATAAAAATAATAGAATAGAATAGAAAATAAGAATGATTGACAGTTTTGGCTGAATATTAAGAACATAAAGGAATTCCATTTTGATCCTCAGAGATGTATATGTAAGTGTGTGTTTGTGTGTGTGTGTATTTTAGTAGTTATTTACATTTTATTCCCCACATTAGAGTATAAACACCTTGATGACATGAACTGTCCTTTTTCATTTTTTCATATCCCCAACACTTAGCTCAGTGCCAGGTATGTAGAACTTAACAAAAGGCTATCAAAACACTAAACTTTTTTTCTCTTTATAGTCTTTATGAAAACTTCCTTTATAAAAATATGAGAAGGCAGAAGTAGATTTTAACAAAGCAGATTTTCACAATTGATTTACAACCTACAAGAATTCACTTATTTTTAGTCCTCTTATTGACTGAAAAGTCCAGAGAATGCAACCTCCTTCTCTACTTCTTATATGTTGATTTAATAAAAATTTTACTTGATTAAAAAACCCACAACCTTAATAAAGATAACAATACATGGGAAGAGTTCATTTTGAGGAGTTGTCACAAGAATAATTCACTACTGATGGACTTGTAAATTGGTCCAACAAGTCTAGAAAGAAAGTTGGAATTATGCAAAGAAAGTCACTAAAATGGCCTTTTTCTTTGACCCAGAAATTCTACTACTAGGCATAAAATCAAAAGAAGTCAATGAAAAAAAGAAATACTCTATATGCAAAAAAAAAATACTGCACTTGGTAGTAGCAAAGACTTGAAAACAAAAGAGATGTACACCTACTTGTAGATGGTTAAACATATTATGTCACACAAATATAATTTATTATTAATGTGTTATAAGGAATAATAAATATGGTGAATATAGAGAAGAATGGAAAGATGCAAAATGAAGTATGCAGAGCCAGAACAACATCTTCAATATCTCCAGCTATGTAAAGTAAAGGACAACAACAGAGTAATTGAAATTGAAAGTTTTGAAATTATGGTTACCATTCTTGACCCCAAGAAGAAATGTGTAAAGCTGTCTCTTTGTGGATATCTGGGATTGTAGGGGGTGGAATACTGCATAGAATTTCAGAATTTTTTAATATGTTAGTTAGGTTTCCCGATTGCTTTCTGAACTGCCTCTTCTTTTAAGCTCTTTATCATAATGGATACTTCTTTGGGTAATGGAGAGATCTGAAATATATTTGGGGAAGTATAAATGATATAATATAAAATATATTAATAAAATTCATTTTAAAAGGGAGTCTTTCATGAATATTTTAAGATCATAGAAAAGCCATCGATAAAAATAACTAACAAACCTCTTATTTTTAGTGTCATGTCCAACATAAAACTAGGAAATAGTCACCAAAGGTAATTACCATTGTTTTGAAAGATGTTTCATCATAAAGTTCAGGTTAAAAAGGGTTCCCTTATTGATGGGAGATCTACCAGATCCTCTTGTTTGTAGCTCATATTGTGCTGACAAAATAAAGCACCAAAAATAATTAAAGTGCTTACTCACAGATAATTTTAATTACTTAAAAAAGTTTAAAGTAGCAGTACTTGTAGGAAAAATAACTGAATAAAAGATTCCCTTTTCCATATAATCACATGGTCATTTTATTGAGTGAAGAGAAATAGAGGGGAAAGAAAGGTCAGAAAAAGAGGGGGGGTATTAATCAGTGTTTTCAAAAATCCAAAGTTACACCCTGGTTCAAAAATATAATTTTCACAGTTTCTTGATGGGCCTGTATGATTGTAAATCTTAGAAGTTAGTGACATAAGAGCAGTGGAGAGACACTTTCTGAATGCAAGGGAGATACAGGATATTTCAAATACTGACCTATACCCAAGAAGTAATTCGTGGAATATACATAAAGAAATGTCTATTAATAAAATTAGATTAACTTGGCCTGTCTCAAAAGCAAGCAATATCAGAGTGTGAGCCTTGGCATTCAGGATGTGTGTGTGTGTGTGTAAGTAACACACAAATATACATATATACATATGCATATGTATGTATATTTATGTATGTATGTGTACGTGCATGTGTGTATGTGTTTAAAATAAAAAATGGGCTCTAAGATTCTGAGTATTATTTTAAGAATCAGTGGAGATCCTCACAGGATAAAAAGTCATGGATTTAGGAAGTGTCTACTTTGATAAGACCAAAGATATTTCAAGTATTGAATAATGTGCAAATCATCTACTAAGTGCTACAATATAATAAAGTTGAAACAAATCATTAAACTCCAGCCTTCAAAAAGGCTATACTATAGTAAAGACAAATATTAATGACAATGCAATGTCAAATCAATCTAAATTTTTAGAAATATTTAGACTAAACTGCTCATAGTTTTCCTTATTGCTTAATACCATACCCATGTTCTGTGTATCTACTAATACTTAGATATCATTTGAAATACATCATTTCTTTTCAGAATTCATGATAAATGTACATAAATGAGGTCAGAATTCAGCAAAAATATCAATCTCTTCATTAACTTAGGATTCATGGAAATCAAATTGTTCTAAGACCTGCCATAAGGAAAAACAGTCGCACTGAGCACTTAAAAAAATCCATACTACAATAATATTTGACTAACTCACTGATAAGTGGAAAATAGCCTTTCAACTCATTCTTCCCTTACTTTATACCCTTTTGAGCAAATATTATAAATTGAGGCAATTTGAAATCAGTTACTAAGATAGATATTGAAAATCATCAAGCCCTAAATTTTGGAAACATTCTAGGTTACCCATTATCATTAATGAGCAAATCAACCAATCTGTTCTTCATCTTCTTTGAAATTCTTATATTTCATTGGATGGGGAAGAGTAATTATGGACCTTTCTTCATGAAATCATACAGGATATAAATGTCAGACCAGGTTACTTTTTGTTTCTCATCCCAACAATTCCACTTCATGTCCTCCAAAATGACAACAGTAGAGTTTTTGATCAGATATCCTCAGGGCCAACACATAAGAAGAGAGCATGTTTCTATTGTATGAACTTCAAGGTTGTTGGATGAAATTCATTTCTATGGAATGGCTATTACTTGAGTTTTCATTGCAATCCTTTTAAAGAATTGTATTTTACATAGGATTGTTTTTTCTTATAATGCTTGCATTTATAATGACTTATCATTTCCTTATATTGTAACAATAACCTATTTTATGAACAATTGAATAGCACTGAGTAAAGTCCATTAGATCTCCTCATGAATTGATTGTATCTCCTGATCCAGAAGTTCATGTTCTAAGCAACTATCATCTGGGCCCCAGAAGTTACTGACTGGTTATGAATCCTAATATTGACACTTCCTATCTTGGTGACCTTGTATAAGCACTCTAAATCTGAATCTTACTTAACTTAAAAAGAACAATGGAAATAGTTTAGTTTCCCATATATCATAGTTGTTACAATGGGACCTGACTTCTAATATTTAAGATATAAATTTCATTCAGAGCAAATAGCTTTGCCTCCACAGCAGACAAACTCAACATTTTGGGGCAAATGAATTTAAGGATGTGAGAGTTTCTCTTCCCCTTCCATGTATTCTTTTAAATTTTCTTTGATCTAGTCATACATTTATTCAGTATATGAAGTGATGCACCATTTCTCTTATATAAGGAACATCATTCCTATCTCTGTACCTTGGCAATGGTTATCTTCCATATCTAAGAGGTATACTCTACTTTCCTCTTCCTCCAAGATTCTCTTGCCTAAAGAAACAACTCAAGAACCACCTCCTCTGTGAAAGTAGTAATCCAGATCCCTACACTGTTTGGCACCCTTATGTCCTTGCTATCTTATATTTATCTACCTTGCAGTCATTTACATTTATTCTTTATTATATTCTTTCTAAATGTATATGTACTTGTCTTTCTAATTAGAAGGTAAGTTACTTGAAGGAAGCAATCATGTCATCCTTCGAATTTGTATTCCCATAGCCTAGCCCTAAACTTGGCACATAATAAATAGACAATAAATGTTTATTGATTATTTGACTCTGAGCATTAATTTAGAGACTGGGGAGAAAAAAATTATAATTTTTTTAATATTCTATTACTTCTTATTTTCATACTGGATCTCCTCAAAATAATGTCCTGATAACATAAAAAAAAACAATGGCAAGGTTCCCCAGAGATCTCCATGACTGTTTTAAAATTTTAATTACTCCTATTGTCTTTAGCCACAGCTGTTGGTTCAAGAAGCTTTGAACCCTTATTAATTTTATCTAAGATGAACTTTTAAACATTGAGGTGAAGTCTATCATCCTGCTTAGTGTGGCCAATTCATTGGTTTATGAGATATCTGATAATTTTGTTTCCAAGTGCTTCCTTTCATTTAATATCATCAGGCAGAAATGGAGACTATATTGTTCATTATTTTCTACTCATATGTCCATATGCTTCCAGTCTTTTCTCCCTGAAATTGGTTCACTAGAATTTCTCTTCACTATTTGTAAGGAGAAAGGAAAAAAGAGCCCTTTTCTGTGTCAAATAACTAAGCCCAGAATGTAGTGTTCTCTATGATGAAGTGCAGATTTCCCATTAAAAAGAAAATCCTTCCTTTCAAAATGTTGAATAGAACAGTATTTTAAAAATAATTCCATCTGGTCAAATTTAGGGTTCTGAGTAATGTTCAACCCAGGAATATTCTTTGTGTCTATAGAATTTTTATTTTATTAGGGATTCAATATATTTTTCTCAAACTTCAGTCCTAGTCTCTGGGTAATTTTCTACAATTCTAGAGGAATTTAAGTGCTGATATTAAAAGAAATTTTGACAAGGCTGCTCCTCCTCATCAGTCAAATTTAAATGATCTATATTTCTTCCACAAAAAAAATATGGATTTATGATCACACCACTTTTACAAACTCCTGATGAGGAAATGTTTTACTAATGCAGATTTGTAGCTGTTCAACTTCTAAGTATTCGTAAAAGTAAATAGGTTAAATGATTTGTTCCAGGTCACTCAACCGATTTGTGTGAGAGTTGGTACATATCTGATCTCCTTTATTACAAAAATTGACCTCTACTTGGTACCTTATGGTGCCTTTCACCTAAAAAGTTGTGAACCATTTAAGGAGGATTCATTATTACTGACATAAGTTGACTGTCTTATTGTTTAATGAAACTCAGTCATTTCCCAATCTCCTCTTTTCATTGTCAAGATGGCCTTCTTGTCTGTTTCTCTCCAAAACTTTGTACTTTATTAGCTTTGAAGCCACTGTATGGTGGAAAGATGTTTAAAACTCACAACTAAATTTGTCATTGGAAACATTTAGGATATTCTCTTCTATTTTCTCTTACTATACTCTTTAATTTTAAAAGAAGATAACACTGGAAATTCAGACATTCTAGCATATGCAACAAACCTACTGATACCATAGGATAATAGCTGGAGAGAACCTAGGAGTCCATCTTGTCCAACCTCATCATTTTACAGATGAGGAAAGTGAGGGTCAGAGAAGTTAGATTTCTCAATATCACACAGTTAGTTAGTGTCTGAGGCAAGGATTTTATCCACAGGTATTCCTGATTTCAAGTTCAGTGCTTTCTATTCACTGCAAGAAAGGCATCAAACTCACAGGCCCACAAAACATCAGAGTGGAGCCTGAAGCAGGTTAAAATGTAACTGAGAAATATTTAACATAATAAAAATACAACATAATATAGGCATGCACATACACATATACATGCATATATGTAAATACATATGTGTACACAGGTGTGTTGTGTGTATGTGTGTATGCATACACATATTTGTACATATATATATATATGACGTGTGTAATTTTATAAGTTAATATGTAGCTGCAGGGACCTGTTTCTATTTGAACTGGACCCCACTGTATACCATGCCGCCTTGAATTCTCTTGTAATGGACCAGGATCTAGGACCAACCTCTTCCTCCTGTGTGATGTTTAGGCTAGCTATTTGAGGCAATGAACCAATAAACTTAGACATGTGGTTTCCTCTGCTTTGGATCCTCTCTGGTTTGAACACAGACCATTAAGAAATCAGTTTTCTGTCTCTTTATTTCTCATAACTTGACATATTAAAGAAAATGAAATATATTGAGTGAATGCCTGCCTTTCTCCCTTGCTCCCTTTCTTTTTCAATTTCTTCTATAAAAGGGGAAAAATGAAAGCCCAATAAATATAGCAGAGGGAATGAAGCTTGTGTTGTTGCTACACTGCACATATTCTTATAGCCTTCTAAATCGTAAAATGTTAACAGCAAAACTAAATCTTGACATGTTGATAGCTAAAACCATACTGCAATATGGCACATCAATTGCCTGTTATGTTTTTGAGGACCAAAAAATATTCTCCTCTGTACCATTAACATAAATCAAACTGGTTAAATCACTTTAATACTCCAGGTGCCTTGTTTTTCTTTTTTTTTACCTTTTCTTTTTTTCTTTTTTTTTCAGATGGCACAATGGTTGATGTCAGTTTGGGAGGGAGAAAGGGATTTCAGATAGACTATAACTTTGCTATGAGGTTATACACACAAATCAAGCTCAATAAGCTTGTCAGATGAACATTTCACATTAAGCAAAATAATAACCTGTCATATGACTTTAAACAGTTTCTTTTCCCCATGTTTCAGAAGAGCAATCCAGGGCTGTAAGCACCACAGCTGCATTTTTTTTTAAAGAACAGATAGCTTTTAACGGTTTCCATCATCCTATGTCTCACCAGATGTGAGTTTTAACACTGCTTTGAGCAAAGGAATGTACACATTTGTGTTTTGGAAACTTCAGTAATTTGTAATTCAGAATTTCAGAAATAATGTGTTATAGACTGATTTAAAAGAGAAAAGAACTCCAGTATTTTAAATCTTAGAAAAATGCTGAAAGTAATATTTTAACCCAACAGGCAGATATAGATAAAAATTTTAATGCAGGGGCAGCCAGGTAGCACAGCAAGTAAGAGTACCAGCCCCACTGTCAGGATGACCTAGGGATCCAATCCAGGCTCAGACACTTAGCTCCCATCCAGAAACACTTCGCCATGTAACCTTGAGCAAGTTACTTAACCCCAATTGCTTAGGGGCAGCCAGGTGGCTCAGTAAGAATAAGATCACCCACCCCAGTGTCAGGATGACCTTGGGATCTAATCCGGGCTCAGATACTTGGCACCACACACAGAAATAACTGGCCATGTAAAATTGAGCAAGCTAACCCCAATTGCTTAAAAAAAATTAATGCAATTCAATTGTAAAAAGCACATATGTACTTACACACACCCTTCCCCCTCTCACATATACCATACCACCTGATTTTTTTTCCTGTCCTTAATGTTTAGAATGCTGAATGTGGGACCTGAATTAAGCAAGATCAAGACCTCATCATCCTTTCCATGAACCATATACTGCTGTTTGGTTTTTGTTGTTTTTAAATCCACTCTCTATAAAGAATATTTTAATCTCTAAATATGGCAGCAACCCATCTTTAGAAAGCTTCATTTTGAGAATGGGTAAAACTCCACAAATATCAGACATCCACACAAAGTGATAAGACTTTTAATTTATTTTTCATAAGATCCATGGCTTCATTTTTGTACCTATTTCAGACCCCTGATATTGTAATTGATGTTAACCAATGGGCTTACTAGTATTTCTCTTTCTCCCTGCTATTCAGTCTTCAATGTAATTTCTACATCATTATAATTCCATATTAATACTTATTTAAATACATAATGTTTACTGGTTTATTGAAACATAAAGCTGATGAAACTTAGATTTTACTCCTCAATTTCATTTCAGTCACACCCAAAGATGATCATACTCTTGATCTCATCATCATCCAAAAATGTACCATCTCCACATTCAAGATTTCTGAATTTTTAATGCCTGACCATAATCTATTGGGTTTTCACCTCTTCTTCTATCTTCCTTTACAAAATCCTAGTGTTCATCTGCACCAAGACCTCTGATTCCTTGACCCCTCAATTCTTTACCAAACCATCTCTCCTATGCTAGCCCCTCTCTCCTTTTTTCCACTGTCCTGATCCCTTTGGTGAATTAATAATCTCTCTTTGGCCTCTCTTGAATTCTTACCCACTTTATCATATTTCCAATTATGCACTGTCATATCTCAGGCTTGGATCACTCCCACCAGTCACTATCTTTACTCCTACACATGTGCTGCTGAAAATGGAGAAAATCACACAACTGTTCTGAGTTCACTACAAATTTATATTACACAACCTCAAATGACCTTTCATTACTGCTAGCTAAGCCTACTTTACCTCCCTTATCAACTCACTGTCCCACTCTACACAGTGACTTGTCCAAACTTTTTTTGCTTCTTCAAACTTCCCAAACCCTCTCAGTTGAGATCCTTGACATATTTCACAGGAAAAAATGAGGGCCATTCATTGAGAGGCCCCTCTCCTCTTCCTCATCCCCTATCACTTAGATGCTTTCTGCCAATTTCTCTTCCTTTACCCCATCTCATACAATGAAGTTGCCATACTCCTTACCAAGGTTGATCTCTCAACCTATTCAAGTGATCACATTTCATTCTATCTCCTCTAATAAATCCCTCAGTCAACCTCATTCTATCATCTATTTTCAATGTCTTTCTATCTACTGATTCATTCTGTACTTGTCTATGAGCATACCCATGTATCCACCATCCAGGAAAAAAAAAAACATTACTTAATCTATCTCTGCTATCTTCCATATCTTTTTCTGCCATTTGGAGTTAAATTCTTCAAAAAGACCAACTAAAAATAGATGTCTCTGCTTTCTCACTTCTCATTCTCTTCTTAACCTTGTACAGTCTGGCTTCTAATTGTATCCTTCCACTAAAAATGCATTTGGCAAAGTTACTAGTGCTCTCTGTATTGCTAAATCCTCATTTTTGACCTCTCTGCTGCTTAGCCTTTCCTACTTGATACTCTCCTCTCTCCACAGTTTTTTTTTTAGATACTACTCTCTCATGGATCACCTACCTATCTGACTTTTACTCCCTCCATTACTGGATCTGCATTTAGATCATGTCCTCTAACCATAGCTGCTACTCAGAGTTCTTTACTAGCCCATTGTTTCTTTTCTATATCATTTTACTTGTTGGCATTATCAGCTTTTATGAATCAAATTATCATTTCTATGATGAGGATTCTCATATCTATCTTTCCCATCCCAACATCTATGCTGACTTACAATCTAACAAGTCTAACTAATTACCCCCACATTCAATCTTCCTCACCCTACTACCATCCCTATTGCTGCAGAAGACAATACTATCCTCCTAGTTCCTCAGGAATGCAATGTAGGAGTCCTCCTGAACTCCTTGCTATCTCTTACCTCCCATATCCATTCTGTTGGCAAGGCCTTCTGATTTCAACTTTGCAACAACCTACATTCACTTTTGCTATTTCTCCAATAAGCTCCCTTCTATCCTCTGACACTACTACCCCTCTAGCGGAGGACATTATCACCTTATATCTTGATTACTGCAATAGGTTATGAGTGGTTCTGCCAGACTCTAGTCTCTCCTTACTCCATTCTCAATTAAGCCATTGAATTGACTTTCCTAAAGGCAAGGTCTGACCATGTCTCCTACTTAACTCAATAATTTCCATTGTCTCGCTATCAACACCTCCAGGTTCAAATACAAAATGCTCTCTTTAGCATGTAAAGCCCTTAATAACCTAACCCCTACTACCTTTCATTCTTCATATACCTTATTCCTCACGATATATTCTTTGATCTAGTGAAACTGGACTCCTTGGCTACTTCTCAGACATGACATTCCGTTTCTTTGTTCTGAACATTTTCTCTGAAAATTCCCCATGTATAGAACTCTCCCTTCTTTTCTGCCTGTTGACTCATTTGGTTTCTTTTAAATTCCAGCAAAAATATCATATTTTACAGGAAGCCTTTTCTAATTCCTCTTAATTCAAGTGCCTTCATTCTTCCTATTTATATTGTATATTGCTTGCTTTGTATATATTTGTTTGCATAATCTTTCCTCCATTACATTGTAAATCACCTGAGGACAAGGACTGTTTTCTACCTTTTTGTTAATCCCCAGTACTTAGCACAGTGCCAGTAACATAGTAGACACTTAATACATGTTGATTGATTGATATTTATTGATAGAACAGATGAAGTCCGAGTTCAAGTGAATCTAGAAGAGAACCTAAGGGACAAATGACATATATCAGGAGATCTTTCATTTTTCTCCCAACCAATGCAAAACAAAACAAAAATAATACATCCTAGGCCCTATTAGTGGAAATAATTAATTCCTTGAAGTAGTGAAATATATTCATGCTTGTGCTATTTGAGGTTCCATTTATGTAACATATGGTAATTGGTTCCATCCCAATGGAATTATGAAGTGCAAATTTAAATAACAGGATATCAGGAGATTCATTATTTATGCTAATTGAGACTGAGCTGTACCTGATCACTATCATCATACTATCTGCTATTTGTCCCATAAGAAAAAAAACACTCTCATCTTATTAGTACCATCTTCAATTGCCACACAAAAGCTTTGAAATAGGGATTAAACTTAAAGCAAGTTTACAATACCATTGAAATATCTAGAAATTTCCGATAAATATTCTAAAAAATATGCTACAATGTTCTAAGCAATGGACTGGACAGTAGACTTAAAAATGATACAAATAAAATAGTCCTTTTCCTCAGAGAATTTATATTCCATACAGAGAAACAAGGTAAAATCGCATGTCTATGAAAAAAAAAAGGATATGAAAAAATTAACATGAAAGTAGGGAGTGACTACTAGCGAGGAAAAATCAGAAAAAAGTCTCATTTAGATGCTGGCATTTGAGCTGATCTTTGAAAGATACTAAGGAATACAAGAGGCAGAAGCAAATAGTGTATTTCATAGGTAAAATAACATGAAAACAGAAGATGAAATGATATGTATGAAGAACAAAAAGCAAGCCATATTGATTGAAATAAAAGTACCTGAAGAGAAATAATGTATAATCTTCCTGGAAAGATAGAGTGAAGTCAGGCTGTAATGAATCTAAAAGGTCAAAGAAAGGAGTTTTCATTTGTTCCCATAGGTAATAGGGAGCAACTGGAGCTTACTAAGCAATGGGATACCATTGTGAGTTAAATGCTTTAAGAAAATCATATTGGCAGCTATATGGAAGATGGGTTGTAATGGAGAGAGGAAAGAAGAGCAATTATAATATGTAAAAGATGATCAGGGCTTCAAACATGGTATCAACTTTATGAACACAAAGAGGGAAGTGCCAAAAATTTGCTATGGGGGCAAAATCAACAAACCTTGACAATATACTAGAAATATGAGCTGAGGGAGCATGTGAAATCAAGAATGACTCCAACTTGTGCTCATTAAAGGGTGTTGATTCCCTTTACAAAAATTTGGATGTTTGGAAGAAGTTTGTTTTTAGCGAAAAATAATGTGTTTTGTTAAAAAATATTGAGTTGTATATATCTGTGTAATATCCATGTAAAAATTAGTAATATGATGCTGGACCTCAGGCCTGGAACTGGTTCTAGATATATAGATATGGACGTACCATGCAAAGAGATAACAACTGAATGCATGGTTGCACTAAAATAGAAAGGTAGGACCAAAACAGTCTTAGAATACATGGAATAGATGGCACGGTGTACAATAAAGTATGCTGAAAAGGAACAATATAATGTGTATGAGGACCCAGAGAGGTAGGTTTTATGAAAACTCAGTCCCCAGTAAGAGTGGGTGGCAAACAGTCTTAAAGAGAGGTCAAAGGAACAAGAAGGGGATTGTTTTGTTTTATAACTTTAATCACTGTCAAATTTTATAATTTTTTTACGTCACAAAATCACAAGCTGTAAGGAGTTAAGAGACTGGTGAGTGGAGAGAAAGAGGCAATGACATTTCCTAGGATATATGACATTTCCTAGGAGTTTGCCTGTGAAACAGAGCTAAAACATTATAGGTAGGAAGGTAGCTTAAGAGCATGGTTTGGCAAGGTGAAAGTTGTTTTTAAAGGATAGAAAGAACTGGGCATTTTTGTACCTGAAATGTAATGGACCAGTAGATAGAAATGGAAGTTTCAAAAGAGAATTGATTATAGAGGCACAACCATTTATGTATACATAAGGGTACACAGGAATAAAGTCCCTTGACTCTACAAGTAGAGGAGTTGACCTTGTTTGTAGATGTCATTTCTCTATCAGAGATTGGAATAAAGAGAGAGAAAATAGGGAAGCAGTCTGAAGAGGTTTTAGACATTTAAAAATGTCTAAAACATGTAGTGGAAACAGTAAAAAGTTTCTATTTCTTCTTCACTAAAATATGAGGTGGATGGGAGGATGTTGAATTCTGTATTCTTACTATGTACCACGAATTATGGTAGCCATAAAAAACACAAAGACAAATACACATACATGTATATATTTATAAAGTATGCATAAATGTTATATAAAACATAAGTATGCATATATGTTTAGAGTATATAAATATCTATACATGCATCTATTTGGAAAAAGGAGTAGGACACATGGCACATCCATGAATAAGTAAATATAGGATTATTTTAGAGGGCTAAAATATGAGGTGAATGAGATAAGGACATGTTAAATTTAACCACAATTATTATATTCCTACTATGTGCCAGCTAGTGTGTGAAGCACACAGGACAAAAAAAACTAATTTATACATAAAAACAAACACACAGATACACATACATACACATATATTTATATTTTTGATGTATACATATAAGTGACATGGAACAATTTATATATTTTATGTATATGTGTATATATTCAGGGGGGAAGGGATGGAGAAAACATCATATCCACAAATAAGTAAATATACGATCATTTTAGAAGAGTGAAGGGAGAAATAGGAACAAATTCAGGGTTCAGAAAAAAAATCTTATTTAGGAAATATCCATTGAAATTTGCCTAAAATGGGACTAAGGATTCCAAGAGGTAGAGGTAAAATATAGAGAGCATTCCAATCATGAGAGCAAAAGCACATTTAAAAAAATACAGAAATGGACACTAGAATGTAAGCCGTTTAGGCTGGAATGTAGAGTGCATGAGAAAAGTAACATGAACTCAGTCTGAGAACTAGGTACAAATGAGATCATGAAGTATTGTTTACTTCCTTCCTTTCTTATTTTTCTAGTCATCAAAGGAGCATATCTTTTATCCTAGTGGCCTTTGGGAGCCAATGAAACTCTATGAGCTTATGAGTAACTCTGCTTTACAATTTTCAGTTTACCAGCTATATAAAACACAATCAAGGGATGGCCAGGTAGCACAGTGAGTAAGAGCACTGGCCCCAGAGTCGGGATGACCTGGAATCGAATCCAGGCTCTGATAGCACCACAGTGCTATCATCCAGTGCTCTTATATCATCCAATGCTCTTAGCACCACACCCAGAAATAACTGGCCATGTAACCTTGAGCAAGTTACTTAACCCCGATTGCTTTAAAAATAAATAAATAAAAATGAAATAAATTTTAAAAAAACACAATAATTCCCCAATTGATGACCTTCAATTTCCAATTCTTAGTCAGATGGTGCCATGTCTTGACAGTCTATTTCCGTTTACACTGGAGGAAATCTCATGCTGTTGAGAACAAAATAAAATATAGAATTTAACATGATCAACAATAACTAGTCAGAATACAAGGACATCTTAAAAATAATCTCAGACTACTCTTTTTTGGAACACATGATCATAAAAAGTTAAGGAAGGAAGTCAGTTCATTAGTTTCTGCCTGCACAAGAGAAGAAACAAATTGTACTTTCTTTTAAGGAAGAAACTCAATTTCCCAATTAAGAATCCTCAGATGGGTTTTAATTTTCTCAGGAAGTCATACCACCTGGATAACACTGTTTAAGGTGACAAATTGGACACGTTTGTGTGTTAGATTCTGTTTTTTATAGTCATTGATGGAACTCTTATGAAACTGACTTTTTCCACTTCCTTTTGAAATCTGGTTTCCAAAGAAGCATCTACAGGAAGCACATGCCAGACCAAAGTAACCTCTAGTAGCTTTGTTACTTCAATGGTCCTGCTGAAGCAACTCAATGTCCTTATGCATGGACTTGGAAAGACCATCACTTAGGTGAAGATATCCAGTTAAGTGTGAGGAAGACAAAGCACCCTGGTAATCCATGGAATCCAACCTTGGAGAGGAGAATTCTAAGGAGGTAATGACTTCTACCAGATTTTTCTGGAATTCAGATAGATGAAGCTCTTGACAACCCATGTCCATCGCAGGCAACACCATAGCAAACAGTGAATAGAATCTGGGGTGATGTGGGTGACATGAGAGATTGGAGTCAGAGAGAAGAGTTAAGGACTTATTGAAGAAGTCCAGTCAAAAAGCAATGAGTATATTTGGTAGATTTCTTTGCAATTCTTATAGGTTATATAAATATTAGGTAGTATTATTATACATCTAAAATGTAAGTAAATATATGAATAGATAGGAATATCTGTATTTTGATATATATATATATAATGAATAGGTAATAAATATAATTGGTACATTTACCATAATATAATAAACATATGCTTTGTAAATGCATGTGCATTCAGATAGTCAATAAGCATTTATGAAGTTCTCACTGGAAATGAAACAATTTAGATGAGGTACAATCCTTATCCTTTTATAATACTTGCCCCTGTTCCTGTGCTAGGACAAAAAACAAGTGAACAAAGTTTGAATCCTGAAGCAACGTTTTCTAGATGTTGTATATTAAATGTTTATAGATTTACTTTAGGACTATGTTTATGAACTATTTGATACTATATGATCATTTTATTTTAAAGAAAAAAGCTCAAACTCTATCAAATTTCATACTTTAAAAAAGATTTTAAACATTTTCCTTCAGTGATACATCATTAATCTTCAGGTGCAAAAATGATCCTGCAGTTTTTCGTAAAGCAGTAAAAAACAGTTCTGATTTGTTCCATGTCAGACTAGAGAATTTGAAAATCAAATAGGCCTACATTAATCACCTCAGCAAATATAAGATGCAGAGATTCTCAACATGAGTATGACCTTAGAAGAGAAAAAAATACAGATTCATAGGAGGCATCTTGGAAAGTAGCCAACTGTAAAAAAAAATGTGCCTTACTCTGTCCCAAGAGATAGTCAATTATAGCTTATAAACCACAAAGCTGAAGATAAGAAACTTTAAGTCACTGACGTATCAGAATCAGCAAGGAAATATGACACTATGTATCAAAATAATGCAATCTATGTGAAGACTTGATTACTCTCTGCAGCCATCCTGTTTGATAAAGCTTTGAGTAAGCAGCAGCATGCTTTAGGCTATTAAAATGCTGTACCAGGTTTCCCGACTGCACAGGATAGCAGGAGAAAGGGCTATGCACATTTTTAGATTTACAAGGAGAAACATCTTTGGAATAAACTCTAGAGACTCTGTGTGATACACAGAAATTCACCATGTGAATTTCCTTTGTGTTTGTTTTGGTTTGTTTTCAAATAATGAGTCTTCTCTTCTTCCTGTCTTGGAAAAGCAGTGCATTCTTTCTTCTGGACTTAACCAGAGGCCTTGTACTTTGACAATTTTTAATATTTTAGATGACACATCCCTATCATTAAAACAAGCAGCTCCTAAGGTTCACCTCTTCCCACAAGCTTTTGCTGACTCCCCACAAGCAAATCTCCCCCAATTTGAAAAGAGATAAGGATAGAGAAAACATATAATTGTAGATATTGGCATATAACAAATATGTATGTGATACACATGCATGTGTATGGTAGTATGGTTTCAAGTGAGCACATTTGAATATGTTATCTACAAAGCTTTAATAATTTTGTTTAATGTTGGATCATAATAAACCAATTAATTAACCAAGAAGCATTTATTAAATGCCCACTATGTGTTCAATACTGTGATACCTAATGGGGATACAAAGACAAAAAAAAACAATCCCTTCCCTCAAGGTATTTGTAATCTAGAGGGAAACATATAAGTATAGGAAAATAAGCATACATAAAAATCCACCAAGGAAATATAAGGCATTTTGCAGCAAAGTAATACTGTATGAGTTCAGTCCTTGACAGTTTTATAGTTTGCTTATGTATTTATGTATGTATGTATGTATGTATGTATGTATACACATATGAATGTATGTGTGATGGAAGTCACCCAGTATTATTTTGCTGTAAAAATGCTTTGTATTTATTTGGTATATTTTTACATATTTTATTTTCATATACTTATATGTATAAATATTGTCTTCTCTAACAAAATATAAGTGCCTTTAAGGAAGAAATTATATAATTTTAGTCTTTGTGCCCCCATTGACTATCAGTACCTGACAAACAGTAGGCACTTAATAAATGTTTATTGTTTGATTATTTTCTAAAAGCAAATAAAACCATGAAACCACTGCAGATAGCATATTTAAAACATGGCAACTTGGCAGCATATACTACCATACCGTGCACATAATCGGCATATAATAAATGTTGGTTCTAGTGAGTGAATGCATCAAGTGACTTAATTTCATCTCTCAAAAATCATTGTGTTTGTATTCATTTCATTTTTCAGGATAAATAAGACCAATTTCTTCAAGTAATACTCCTGACATGGAATTAATGTCTTTGACCATCCATGTCAACCTCTTCTGGAAATTCTATAGTTAATTCATATTCTTCTTAAACTGTGTCACCAAAAACTCAACACAAGATTCTTGATCTAGGAACAGTGGGTTGGTTAATTCCTTTCTGAATTTGCCATCAATTCTTAAGACTGATTCATATTGAACTTTAAGTTGGCCAAAATGTCCAGATATTATTTTCCAGCACAACTATTGATATTTGCTTTTGAAGTTGATTTTTTGCCCACCTAATACTTTTTTTAATGCTCTTGAAAAATTGAGTTTATTAGATTAAGCCCAATGTGGTCACTTGTCAAGGACTTTCTGGATTCTGATTATATTTTCCAGGTTATTAACTATTGATTCCATCTTGTCATCAGAAAAAAGTCGTCAGAAAATTTGATCAGTTTGCCATCTTTGCCTTTATCTAATTCATAGATAAAAATGTTACACAGCACAGAGCCAATCAGACATTGCCAGGGTAGTCCAATGCAGACATGCTATTATGTTAATGTTGAAGTATTAACTACTTCCCTATGAGTAAGATTTCTAAATTTCATTGAATTCATCAACTGTATTACTATCTACTCTTCAATTCATCATCTTCAAAAGAATTCTATAATATTTATTAAAACCTTTGTCAAAATCTAAATAAATTATAACTCAATGGTTCCTTAATTTAAGAGATTAGTTCTGTCAGGAAAAAAAATAATTATGTTAAACGAATACAACCTAGTTTTGATGAAACCTTGTAATCACCTCTTCCATTTCTAGGGGTTTGCCAACTTGGTAAACTGTTCTATAGTTTTCCTAGGTATATGACAAGCTTACAGACTTTTAATTTGATTAATTTGTTCTCTTTTTAAAACAATCTAGATATCTGCATTTTCTAATCTTATGGTAAATTTCCCATTTCCTACATTTTTTATGTATCATTAATATGAGTACAGCAATTATATTAACCAATTTTGAGGAGCTGAAGATGTAGTTTATTTGGGAGTGTAGACATGAATTCATCAGTTACAACTAAGTGCTTTCTTTTTAATTTTTTTTTGAATTACTGAGCATTTATTTGTTTCTTCCTTCCATCCTCACTGGGGGGATAAATAAAATAGAATAAAACAAATTCTTTGCAACAAATATGTATAGACAAGCAAAAGTAATCTCTACAGTAGTCATATCAAATTCATGTCTTATTCTGTACATTGGTCTTTCACCTATCTGTTATGAGGTGATGACTTCATTATCAGATCTCTGTAATCACAGTTAATCATTGAAACAGAGTCCCAAAATCTTAAAAAAAAAAAAAACAACAACCTATATATCTACACTATTAATGTTATACTATAAATTGTTATCAATGTTTTTGAGGGGGAAAGGCAATATAATTGGGTTAAGTGACTTGACCAAGGTCACATAGTGAGTGTCAAGTGCCTGAGGCCAGTTGAATTCAGGTCCCCTTTACTCCAGGGCCAGTGCTGTGTTCACTGCACCAGCTAGCTGCCCCAATGTTCTCAATGTTTTGCTCACTTCATTCTGCATCAGGATTCTCTGAAACTGTCTCTTATCTTTTAAAAAAAAACATAATGTTATTTCAATATATTTATATGCCATATTTTTAATTATTCCCTAATTGAGGGACATTCTCATAGTATCCCGTTCTGTATCACTACTAAAAGAGTTATATAAAATATTTTGTACATATAGTACCCTTTTCCCTATATCTTTGATATTTGGGGGTCATAGGCTCAATTACAGCATTGGAGGGTAAAAAAATATGGACAGATTAGCAATTCGGGGGGCATACTTCCAAAGTATTTTACAGAACTTCCATATTAATGCATAGGCCCAACAACAGTAAATCAATATTGCTGTTTTCCTACTACTTCTCCACATAATTTTCCTTGTGTTTTTTTTTTCCAACTTTGTTGGTCTGATGGGTGCGAGACAGAATTTTAGAACTGTGCTCATTTTCATTTTTCTAGTTATTAATGATTTGGAGCATTATAGTCACGCAGTAATAGATAGCTTGGATTTCTTCCTTTTAAAACTGCGTGTCCATATCTTTGACTATTTTCAATTGAATAATGGCTTTTATTTTGATAACTTAATTAGTTGATTATTTATCTTGGAAATAAAGTCTATATCAGAGCCATAGTACAGAGAATGTCTCTTCTAACTTATTCCCTTTTAATATTAACTTTTATTACATATTTTGCAATACACACACATAAACATATATCAAAACAAACACTAATATATATACATATATGCATATGGTGTGTGTATGCATGTGACAATTGTCCGTATTAATTTTTGTGATACCATCAATTCATTATTTGGTCATGTACTCTTTCCCTATCTAAAGATCTATAATCTAATTTCTTCCTTGTTCACCTATTTGCTTATGATATGACTTCATATTAACTCATTTATGTAATTGGAACATACATTTTTATATGGCATGATGTATTGGTTTAGATCCAATTACTTGCAGTGTGCTCTTCATCTTTCTGAATAGTTTTGACCAGAAGATGAGTCTTTACCTCCAACACAGAAGTCTATGAATTTATCGGACACTAGGTTACTAGGTTAGTTTGCCTTGGGATATTGTGTAACTGTACAGTCTCACTAATCCCTTGCTTACCATAGGCAAAAATCCCCTTAGTATTTATATATAGGGAGGCAATATGTAAATGTTAATAATTCACATTTAATAGGATTAACATTTTCAAATTTATTTCTTCAGAGCAGTCCCAAAAAGTAGATTATGTGTTATTGTTTCTAATATCTGTAAACACAATTACAATTACACAGTAACTGAAATACTCTAAGAGAGAAGTTATTTCATTAAAATATGTATCGTCTCCTACACTGCAGTTTGCAACTACAACACATTTCCACATCATACAAGACTTTCTCATTCATGCTCTCCCTTAAGACTGTCATAGGATGTGCATATAACATTCTATGGCTTCCATAGATTCTTGACATTCCATGAATACCAATTGAACATGTGACTTATACTTAGTTATTGCTTGCTCTCAGTACAAGAACAAGCCAATTTTTTCTTCCTGGTTGTACTTTATTTAAATTTGGACTTAACTATGTTTAGCATAATCCCTTTTTACCATTTTTTTTATCACCTGCTCCTTCTTAGCATATACTTTTACTTTGCCATTTGGGTAATCTACAACTTCAATTTTTCAGAGATCTTAAAGCTCCAACAATAATAGTCATACAGCACGATAGAAAACATATCATAAGGGACTATTCCTGGATCTAGATCTTTATTAATTTAAAGAAAATTTTCATTTTTTTCACTTTCATTCAAACAAAAAGCCATCACAAGGGGAAATATCCAGAAAAGGAATAAAAAGAGCTATTGTGACTCAGTCTGTGATGGAAAGCACTGATCTTCACTTACCAATGTAGACAAGCCATACTTGCTACTTCTCTTAAACATTTCCTTCCTCTAAACATATCAGGTCAGCTTTTTTTTCAAGCAACATAGTTTATACCAAAGGTATTTTGGCACATGGACTTGGCTTGTCACTTTTTTAATTCAAGTTTCTCACAAGAAAAAGAAACATGCTGCATAAAAAGCAAAACACTCAAAGCTGAGCACACAAGAAACACTTTTTTTTAAAAGTCTGATTAATTTATAAAATTCACCAGAGTCAGGAAACACTGAACAAGTGGCTTAGTATTTTAAGCAAATTATATATTTGCAAGAAACACAATAGATTTTTAATGTTATATTTATTAAAATGAAATTTCTAATCATATACATCAGTACAAATATTGATCCCCAACTGACCTAAAAAGTAATTTATTTTCAAATTAGAGAGAATATTGTACTATTTTGCAAAATGATTTCAAAATATTTTATATGACATTAATTTTCTTCTTTTGTTTTAATCTATTAATTATCAAATTATTCAGAATAAGGTTTAACTAATTATTTTTAGGCACTCTTGTCACCATCCACAACAGTATCATCACTCACTATACAATTCTTAATTAGTCACAAAAGAGTGTACAAAATGAAACTTTTAGTAAAATGAAATTATATCCAAATGGTTTTATTTAATTTTAATATAGGGAAACCATGGAGCATGATCAAATTATCTCTTTTTTACTCCTAAGAAATATGCAATATATTCTCTGTGTATCACATATGTGTGTATGTACATATATATAATGTGTGTGCATATCATATGTATATGCATATATAATATGTAATTACATATAATGCATATACATGTAAAATAATGACTATATACCCATGATGGCATTTTGGGGCTTTCTATTATTATCCTTTTCCTTATCTACAGCATCCCTAGAAAATTTAAAAAAAAAACAGATTGAAAGAAATTTTGAAGCAACTAAATGGTGATGAGGCCAACAAAGTTTTAAATTAGAATGTGGTGGGCATAGTTAAGATAACAGAGTAAAAGCAAGAAATTGTTTGAGTCCCAAATCCAACCACCTCCAATACCCATAAAAAATGATGCTAAAAAAATTTAGAGCTACAGAACCCACAAAGTGAGAGAAACAAATCTCCTGCTAGAAGCAGTCTGGCAGGCAAACAGAAAGGGTCTATCTCACCAAGTTGGGAGTCAAGTAGTCCTACATGAGGGTCCCAGACCTAGAGTGGGCCAAGACCTATGGCACAGACAGGCCAGAGCAGACTTCAGGAGAGTGAATCAATGCCAGCTTTGCCAGTTTCCAGAGTTCACAACCCATAAATGCCGAAGAAAAAGTGAAAGGTCATTGGAGAACTTTGTTGGAAGAGTAAGGTCCAGCCCCAGCTCCCAAAGCAAGAAGTGAAGGAGGTGCAGCAGCTGCCTCTGGAGGTCCTGACATGTAGATTGTTGAGGGCATTCAGAGGGCAATAGCTCTTGATTTGACCTACTTGGATCTGGATCACAGTCTTGGGTGGTGGTCCTGTGGTGTGGATAGTGTGCCAGTTTGTGGTGGCTGTAGAGAGGGAAGCATCATCATAGCTCAGACAACACCTCTGATAACATTTGTGAAAGTTCCAGCAATTTGAGGCACAGCTCTCTCCACTGTGAATGCAGAGTTCTACCTTGGCAAAGAGCTCAAAAATCAAGTAATTGACTGGTAAGATGAGAAAGCAGAGGAAGTGCAATCAGACCATAGAGTCATTTTGGGGGGACAAAAAAGATCAAAATATGGAAGCAGAAGAAGACAATAAAGTCAAAATTCCTGCATCAAAATCTTCCAAGAAAATATGAATCGTTTGCATGCCATGGAGGAGCTCATAAAGGATTTTGAAAATCAAGTAAGAGAAGAAGAGGAAAAATTGGGAAGAGAAATGAGAATGATGCAAGAAAATCATGAAAAGTGAGTCAACAGCCTGCTAAAGGAGACAAAAAAAATACTGAAGAAAAAAACACCTTAAAAAATGGACTAACTGAAATGGCAAAGGAGGCCCCAAAAAGAATGCCTTAAAAAGCCAAACTGGTCAGATGGACAAGGAATTTCCAAAGCTCACTGAAGAAAATAATTCTGTCAAAATTAGATTGGAGCAAATGGAAGCTAAAGATTTTATGAGAAATCAAGATGCTATAAAACAAATTCAAATAAATGAAAAAAGGGAAGGCAATGTCAAATATCACATTGGAAAAACCACTGATATCGAAAAAATAAAATCAAGAAGTGAGAGAGGAATATATTGGGAGAAGTAAAAAGGGAGAGATAGAATAGGATAAATTATCTCAAGGCAAAAGAAAACTGTTACAATGGGGGGAAGAGCAGGAAGGTGAAAGGGAATGGGTCTACCTTACTCTCATTGAAATTTGCTTAAAGAAGGAATAACGTACACACTCAGTTAGGTATTTTGCCCCACAAGGAGGGGGGGGTAAGTAGGAGGGAGGATGATAAAAGGGAGAGTAGATTGGGGGAGAGGGTAATTAGAAGCACACCCTTTTATTTCTTTTTTTTTGTCTTTATTAATTTGTTTCTTTACTTTTAGTTCACAAGATTCAGTTCTACAATCCCTTGAATTTCAAAGTTTCTCTCCCTCTCCACCCCCCACCCCATGGCAGCATGCAATCAAGCATAGGATCTGCAAATATTTTCACATTAGACATTAGTCAGGTTATAAAGAAGGATTATAATGGATGTAATAAACAATGGAAAAGAGGAAATAAAATCAAAAAGAAAAAGAAAGAGTGTGTTTCAATCTACATTCAAACTCTGTTATTTCTAGTTCTTTCTCTGAATGTAGACATCTCTATCCATCATGAGTCTTTTGGAGTTGTCTTATAGCCCAGCATTGATGAGAAGAGTCAAGTCTATCAAATTTGGTCATCACACATATGTAGTGTCTGTAATTGTGTACAGATTTCTCCTGGTTCTGCTCTTCTCACTCACCATCAGTTTGTATAAGCCTGTCTAGGAAAATATGAAGTCCATCTATTCCTAATTTCTTATAGCACATTTTTTTCCCATTACATTCATATTCTACAACTTGTTTAGCCATTCCCCAATAGAGGGCATCCCCTTATTTTCCAATTCTTTGCCATCACAAAAAGAGCAGCTATAAATATTTTGTACTTATAGATCTTCCTCCCACTCCATGATCTCTTTGGGATACAAACTTAGAAGTGGTATTGCTGGATCAAAGGATATGAAATTATTTATAACCCTTTGGGCATAGTTCCAGATTGCTCTCTAGAATGGTTGGATCAGTTCACAACATCACCAGCAATGTATCAGTATTCCAATTTTTCTACTTCCTCTCCAGCATTTATCATTTTCCTGTTTTTTTTTCATCTTAGCCAACCTGACCAGTGAGATGTGGTACCTCACATTTGTTTCGATTTGCATTCTCTAATCAATAGTGATTTAGAATATTTTTTCATATGCTTATAGACATCTTTAATTTTTTCCTCTGAAAACTGCCTGTTCATATACTTTGACCATTTATCAATTGGTGAATGACTTGTACTCTTATATATTTGACTCAATTCTCTGTATATTTTGCAAATGAGGTCTTTATCGGAGACATCAGTTATAAAAATCCTTTCCCAATTTCCCACTCCCCTCTAAATATTTGTTACATTTTCTATGTTTTTGGCAGAAATTTTTCAATTTTATATAATCAAAATTATCCATTTTGCATTTTATACTGCTCTCTAATTCTTATTTGGTCATAAAGTCTTCCCCTCTCCATAAATCTGACAGATAAACCATTCCTTGCTTTCCAAGATTACTTGCATTATTAGCCTTTATACTTAGATCATGCACACATTAAACTTGATTTTGATATACAGTGTTAGATAATGGTCTATGGCCAGTTTCTGCCATACTATATTCCAGTTTTCCAAGCAGTTTTTGTCAAATAGTGAGTTCTTATCCCAAAAGTTGGGGTCTTTGGCTTTATCAAGCAATATATTACTATAGTCATTGACTGCTGAGTATTGTGTACTTAATCTATTCCTTTGATCCAATACTTGGTTCCTCAGGTAGTACCAAGTAGTTTTGATGACTGCTGCTTTATAATACAGATTAAAATCTGGTATGTCTAGGCCACCTTCCCTAGCACTTATTTTCATTAATTCCTTTGATATTCTGTATCTTTCCTTCTTCCAAATGAATTTTGTTACTATTTTTCTAGCCCTGTGAAGCAACTTTTTGGGTAAATTGATTGATATGATGCTAAATATGAAATTTAATTTAATAAAAATTGTCATTTTTATCATATTAGCTTGACCCAGCCACGATCAACTGACGTTTTTTTTTTTTTCCAATTAGATAACTTTATTTGTGTAAAAAGTGTTTTTTAGTGGTGTTCATATAAATCCTGGGTTTGCTCTGGCAGGTTGATTTCCAAATTTTTTATAATGTCTACTGTAACTTAAATGCGATTTCTCTTTGTATGTCTTGCTGTTGGATTTAATTATATATATATATATATATATATATATATATATATATATATATATGTATATGCCAAGGATTTATGGGGGTTTATTTTATATCCTGCAACTTTTCTGAATTTATTTATTATCTCAAATAGGTTTTTCCTTGAATATCTAGGATTCTCTAAGTATGTCATCATATCATCTGCAGAGAGTGATAGCTTATTCTCTTCTTTGCCTAATTTGATTCATTTTTCTTCTATAATTGCTACTGCCAGCATTTCTAGTACCCAATTGAATAAGAGGTATACTGAATATCCTTGTTACACCCCTGATCTTATTGGAAATGCTTCTACCTTATCCCCATTACCTGTAATAATTGTTGATGGCTTTAAATAAATGCTATCTAAATGTCCCACCTCAAATGAACAGCAGGAGATCCCAAAGCCCAGTGGGGTGGAGCCAGCAAGCACTAAGCACTAACAGCAGAAGCCCAGGAGTGTCTTAGCACAACCAGGGGAATCTGCATACACCAACACTGCTGGCCACCACCTGCTGAGCCTGCCCAGTAGCAGAAAGCTGAAGGGTTCAGACCACCCCTCCCCCACAAATTACTCTGTGAGCCTCAGGGTAACTCAGTGGAAACACTGAGAGTGCTGGCCTTGACCTCAGTCTAGACATCAAGAGATTGCAGCACACAAAGACAACAACCAAGCCCCTAGCTCCCATCTTGAGAAGCATTGGTCAGAGCCCTCTGTACCTCAAAAACAGAAATCCACCCTAAAAGTCAGGAAATAGGCAATTACAGTGTAAAAGAAGGAAACTGAGAAATCAAAAGCAAGAATGATATAATCCTATTATAGGGAGCAAGAACAATGAAATTCAGAGGACAACATGGACTCTATACTCACACCTGAGACCACAGAAGGAAATATGATCTGGCCTCAAACCAAAAAGCATTCTTGGAGGAGCTCAAGAAAGTTTTTAAAACTCAAATTAGAGAGATGGAAGATAAATTGACCAAATCAGAAAAAAAAATAAATCTTTGAAAAGTAAAATTTGTGAACTGGGACAGGAGGTCAAAAATCTAACTGGAGAAAATACCTCACTAAAAAAGGAGCTTCAAAAACTAACTGAGAAAAATAATTCACTAAAAATTAGAATCAGTCAAACCACAGCTAATGACTCTATGACACATCAAGAATCAGTCAAACAAAACATAAAGATTGAAAAATTAGAAGAAAGTGTAAAGTATCTCATTGGAAAAACAACTGACATGGAGAACAGATCCAGGAGGGATAACCTAAAATTATTGGTCTACCTGAAAGCCATGATGAATAAAAACAGCCAAGACAACATCCTCCAAGAGATCATTAGGGAAAACTGACCTGAGGTCCTAGAACCAGTTATTGAAAAAAAATCATTTGACTCCTCCCGAAACAGATCCCAAATTGAAAATTTCAAGAAATATAGTAGCCAAATTCCAGAATTATAATGTCAAGGAAAAAATACTTCAAGCAGTCAGGAAGAAACAATTCAAATAAATTACAGTCAGTATTACACAGGACCTAGTAGCTTCTACATTAAGAGATCTGATGGGATTGGAATTTGATATTTCATAAGGCTAAAGAGCTCATACTGCAATCAAGGATTAACTATCTGGCAAAACTGAGCAAAATTTTTCAGGAAAGCAGATGGGCATTTAAAGAAATAAGAGAGTTCCAGACTTTCCTGAGGAAAAATCCAGGGCTCAATGGAAAATTTCATCTCCAAATACAAGACCGAAGAGAGACATAAAAAGGTAAATAAAGAAAACACACACACACATATGCACACAGCTACATGTACACACATGCACATTACTTGTGATTCAATAAGAGCAAACTGTTTACATCCATACATGAGAATCTGATACCTGTCAATATTGAAATTAATATACTTATCACAAAATTTAAAAGGGACACACATAGATAGATGGTGTGAGTACAAATGAACTAATTTGATGTTAAAAAAAACCTTGTTAAGGGGTAAAATGGGATTGTAATGGGAGAAAAGGAAAGGAGGAAACACAAAAGGGTAACTTATGCCACACAAAGAGGCATACAAACACAATATAGAAGAGGTAAAGAAGAGAGGGAGATGAACATATTATCAACTTTATTCTGATTGGTTCTGGTTCAAAGAGGGATCAACATAAAGACTTAAGTTTAGGATTCAAATGTAAAAAGACACAAAAACATTACAATAGAGGGAAAGAAGGGAGGAAGAGGAGCACTGTATGAAATTTACTCTTATCAGTTTGGGTTCAAGGAGGAAATAGCATACTCCATTAAGTATAAAAATCTATTGTGCCTTATAGGTAGTAGGATGGGTAAGGGGAAAATAAAAGGAGGAGGGGTTGTTAGAAGAGAAGAAAATAATAGTAGTAGTAAGGGGAAAGGGTAGGTAAAGAAACAGAGGATACAGCGAGCAAATGCCAATGGAGGTGGTAGCCAAAAGGAAAACTCTTAAGGAAGAGAAAGGAGAAAGAAGAAATAAAAACATAAATAGGGGAGGGTATAAGATGGAGGGAAATACACAGATAGTAATCATAACTGTAAGTGGGAATTGGATGAATTCTCATATAAAATAGAGGTGGATAGTAGAATAGATTAAAAACCACAATCCTACAATGTGCTATCTACAAGAAACACATTTGAAACAAGGGGATACTCACAGGATAAAGGTAAAATGCTGGAGGAGAATATATTATGCTTCAGCCAAGTTTTAAAAAAAGCAAGGGCAGCAATCCTTATCTCAGACAAATTAATAGCAAAACTAGGTCTAATTAAAAGAGATAAGTAAAGAAACTATATCCTGCTAAAAGGCATCAAGAATGAAGCAAAGGGATGGCCAGGTAGCACAGTGAGTAACAGCACCAGCCCCAGAGCCAGGATGACCTGGGATCAAAACCACCCAGAAACACCTGTCCATGTAACCTTGAGCAAGTTACTTAACCCCAATTGCTGAGGGGTGGCCAGGTAGCACAGAGAATAAGAGCACTGGTCCCAGAGTCAGGGGGACCTGGGATTGAATCTGGGCTCAGACACTTAGCACCACACCCAGAAATAACTGGTGGTGTAATCTTGAGCAAATTACTTAACCCCAATTGCTATAGAAAAAAAAAAGAATGAAGCAATGGAGGGCAGAGTCAAGATGGCGGAATAGAAGCAGGTCCTCCCCGTGGCTCTTGGCTTCCACCTTCCTCAATTCATGTAAAAAGGGACTCTAAGGAAACTTTGAGCTACAGAACCCACAAATTGACACAGAGAAGCTAACCTCCCACTGAGGAGAGCCCAGCAGGCCAGCAGCAATCATCCAGCACTGTGCTCTGGGAGCCACGCCCAGCCCCACACCAAGGCTTTAGCCCCAGGGTGGGCCTGACAAGGCACCAGTTGAAAGGATTGCAGACCACTATCACCTGTGGTTGTTTCCAGATTTGTCAATACATAGATGCAAAGGACAAAGTGAGAGGTCAGTTTAGTGTGGATTTTGGGACCCAGTAGTTGAGAGTGCCTCGGTTTTGCCCCCGGATGAGAAGCAACTGAGGGCTGTGGTGCAGCCGCTGCTGCCACATGGCAGCATTAGCTTCTGGCCTACAGAGTGTAGGGGAGGCAAGCAACCAGTCTGAGGGGTAATAGCTCTTGCTTTAACCTGCTTGGATCTGGATTGCAGTCTAGGGTGGAAGTCCTGGGATGTGTGACCAGCTTGCAAGAGCGTGTGGAGGCAAGTGCTCCCAACTAATAACTCTGGCAGCTGAGAACACCCCAGCAGTTGGGATGGAAGCTCCCCTGTCTGGTAGCAGAGTCCTACTGTGGCAAAAACCCAAAAGTCAAGTAATTGAGTGACAACACGCCCAGGCAAAGGAAACAAAGCAAACAGAAGAACTCAACACTAGACTCCTATTTTGAGGACAAAAAGGAGTAAATCGTGTAACAGGAAGAAGACAGTGAAGTCAAAACTCCTGCACCAAAAACATCAAAGGAAAATACTAGCTGGTTACAGGCCATAGTGGACCTTAAGAAGCAGATAAGAGAAGTGGAGGAAAAATTGGGAAGAGAAATGAGAATGATGCAAGAAAATTATGAAATGAGAGTCAACAGACTGAGGAAAATAACACCTTAAAAAAAGCAGACAAACTCAAATGGCAAAGGAGGCTCAAAAAGGCAATGAGGAGAAGAATGCATTAAAAAGCCTAATTTGCCTGATAGAAAAAGAATCTCAAAAGATCAATGATGAGAATCATTCCTTCAGAATTAGATTGGAGCAAATGGAAGCTAATGACTTTATGAGAAATCATGATGCTATTAAACAGATGCAAACAATTGAAAGAATAGAAGGCAATGTGAAATATCTCATGGGAAAAACCACTGACCTGGAAAATAGATCCAGGAGAGATAATTTAAAAATTATTGGGCTACCTTAAAGCCATGATCAAAGAAAGAACCTAGAAATCATCCTCCAAGAAATTCTCAAGGAAAACTGCCCTGATGTTTTAGAACCAGAGGGCAAAATAGAGGTTGAAAGAATCCACCGATCACCTTCTGAAAAAGATCCCAAAAAGAAAACTCCAAGGAATATTACAGCCTTGTCCTGAAATTCCTAGATCAAAGAGAGAATATTACAAGCAGCCAGGAAGAAACAATTTGAATAGTGTGGAAACACAATCAGGATAACACAGAATCTGGCAGCATCTACACTGAGGGATCAAAGGGCTTGGAATATGATATTCCAGAGGGCAAAGATCTGGGATTAAAAGCAAGAATCACCTACCCAACAAAACTGAATATCATGTTTCAGGGGAAAATATGGTCACTCAGTGGAATAGATGACTTTCAAGAATTCTTGATGAAAAAATCAAAGGTGAATAGAAAACTTGACATTCAGATACAGGAAGCAAGAGATGCATGAGAAGGTAAACAGGGAAAAGAAACCATAAGAAACCTATCTAAGTGGAAATATTAACATTACTACAGGGAAAAATGATAATTGCAACTGTTGAAACTTTTCTTAGTATGAAAATAGTTGAAGGATATACATATATATATATATATATATATATATATATATATATATATATCAGAGGGTATATGGGCATATCAATATATATGTGAATGTGTGTATATATATTTACAGGTAAACATAGATAGAGGACACAGGATCAATTTCATAGGAAAAGATGATACTTAAAAGGTGAAATTAAGAGGTGAGAGAGGAATATACTGAGAGGAGATAGGGAGAGATGGAGTGTGGTAAACTATCTCACAGAAGAGGCAAGGGAAAATGGTTACAATGGAGGGGAAAAATAGGAACGCAAAAGGGAATGGGTCAAAATTATTCTTATTGAATTTAGCTCAGGGAGGGAATAAAATACACACTAAATATTCTCTTTCACCCTACAGCAGAGTAGGGGGGAAGGGGATGAGAGAGGGGATGAAGGAATGGAGGGCAGGCAGGGGGGAAGGGAAGTTGGAAACACCCACTTTTGAAAAAGGATGGGATCAAAGTAGAGAATAGAACTAGTGGGAGGTGGAAGAGGAGGGAGGGAAATACAGTCAGTCTTTTACAATATATCAACCATGTTAATGTTTCACATAAGCTACACATGTACAAACTATACTGAACTGTTATCTTCCCAGTAAGAGTGGGTGACAAGGAAGGAAGGGAATGAATCTTGAATTCAAAGTTTTAATATCAAATATTTAAATATATATATATATATATATATGTACTATTAAAAAAAGAATGAAGCAATATCATTACTTAACATATATGCACCCAGAACTATAGCTTCAAGATTCTTAGAGAAGTTAATGGAATTGGAGGGGAAAATAGATAGCAACATTATACTTGTGGGGGACCTCAATCTACCCCCTCTGAATTTGATAAATATTTTTTCTCTATTAAATTGTTTGTTTACTTTGAGTTTACAAATTCAGTTCCCCGTTTCTTTGAGTTTCAAATTTTTTCCCCTTCTCCCCCCCCCCCCGACATGGCGGCATACAATCAGGTATAGGACCTGCAGGTAGTTTCACATAAAACATTGGTTAGGTTGAAATGAAGGATTGCAATGGATGGAATGAAAAATGGGAAAGAGGAAAGATAACCAAACAAGAAAGAGAAAGAGAGCAGGTAATTTGCTTCAATCTGCATTCAGACTCTGTTCTTTCTGGTTCTTTCTCTGAGTATACACATCTCTCTCCATCATGAGTCTTTTGGAGTTTACTTGTAGCCCTGCATTTCTGAGGAGTTTGGTCTATCAAAGTTGGTCACCACACATATGTTGTATCTTTAATGGTGTAAATAGTTTTCCTGGTTCTGCTGTTCTCACTTGGCATCAGTTCATATAAGCCTCTCCAGGTAGATATGAAGTCCGTCTGCTCTTTGTTTCTTATGGCACAATAGTATTACATTACATTCATATACTATAACTTGTTTAGTTCCCCAATTGATGGGCATCCCCTTAACTTCCAATTCTTTGCCACCACAAAAAGAGCTGCTATAAATATTTTTGTACATATGGGTCTTCCTCCTGCTTCTATGATGTCTTTGAGATAGAACCCTAGAAGTGGTATTGATGGATCAAAGGATATGAAATTACTTATAGCCTTTTGGGCATAGTTCCAGATTGCTCTCCCGAATGGTTGGATCAGTTCACAACTCCACCAGCAATGTATTAGTGTTCCAATTTTTCCACATTCTCACCATCATTTGTCATTTTCCTGTTTTGTCATCTTAGCCAATCTCACCAGTGAGATGACAAAACAGGTTCTGTATTATAAAGCAGCAGTCTTCAAAACTACTTGGTACTGGCTGAGGAATAGTGTCGTGGATCAATGGAATAGATTGGGTAAACAAAACACAGCGGTAAATGACTATAGTAATCTACTGTTTGATAAACAGAAAGACCCCAGTTTTGGGGATAAGAACTCACTATTTGACAAAAACTGCTGGGGAAAACTACAATATCCTATGGCAGAAACTGGGCATAGACCATTATCTACCATCATATACCAAAAACAATTCTAAATGGGTGCATGATCTAGGTATAAAGGCTGATACTGTAAGCAATCTGGAAAGCAAGGAACAGTTTACCTGTCAGACTTATGGAGAAGGGAAGGTTTTATGACAAAAAAGTGTTGAGAGCAGTATAAAATGCAAAATGAATAATTTTGATTACACTAAATTGAAAAGTCCCTTTACAAACAAAGCTAATGTAACCAAGATTAAGAGGGAAGTAGGAAATTGGGAAAGAATTTTATAAGCAGTGTCTCTGATAAAGGCATCATTGCTAATATATAGAGAATTGAGTCAAATCTATAAAAATACAAGTCATCCCCCACTTGATAAATGGTCAAAGGATATGCATAAGCAGTTTTCAGAGGATGAAATTAAAGCTATCTATACTCATATAGAAATTGCTCTAAATCAATATTGATTAGAGAAATACAAATCAAAATAACTCTGAGGTACCACATCTCACCAGTCAGATTGGCTAAGATGACAAAATAGGAAAATGATAAATGCTGGAGCGAATGTGGAAAAATTGGAACAGGAATGCATTGTTGAAGGAGTCGTGAACTGATTAAACCATTATGGAGAGCAATCTGGAACTATGCCTGAAGGGCAAACCATTTGACTCAGCAATACCATTTCTAGGTCTGTATCCCAAAGACATCATAGAAGTGGTAAGAGTTTCCACATGAGTAAAAATTTTTATAGCAACTCTTTATATTATGGCAAAGAATTGGAAATCAAGGGGATGGCAATCATTTGCAGAATGGCTAAACAAATTCTTGTGTATGAATGTAATGGGATACTATTGTGCTATAAGAAATGAGGAGCAGATAGACTTCATAATAACCTGGAGAGACTTATACAAACTGATGTTGAGTGAGAAGAGCAGAACTAGGAGAAATTTGTACACAATCACACACACAACTTGTGTGTGATGACCAACATTGATAGACTGGGCTTTTCTCAGCAATGCGAGGTTATAAGAGAGCTTCAAAAGTCTCATGACGGAAAGAGATGTCCAGATCCAGAGAAAGAAATAGAGTTTAAATAAAGATTGAAGCAAACTACCTGCTCTTTTTCTTTTTCTTGTTTGGTTTTGTTTCCTCTTTCAAACTGTTCATTCCATTGGTTATAATCATTCTTTACAATCTGACTGATGTTTAATGTGAAGCTATTTGCACATCCTATATTTGATTGTATGCTGCCATGGGCTGGGGGGTGGGGTAGGAGAGGGAGGGACAGAAAATTTGAAACTCAAGGGATTGTGGAACTTAATCTTGTAAACTAAAAGTAAATAAAAAGTTAATAATTTTTTAAAAAGGAAGTTAGGGGAGGATGGGGGAGGATCTAAGAGAGAACAAATTTGTGGAAAGGGTATTCAGTAGTCTCACTATCTTGGCATGGATTGTAGGGGAAAGACAGGGAGAAAAATTTGTAACTAAATCCCGTGCAAATCACTGTGGAAAGCTAAAACTAAATAAACAAGTTGAAATATAAAAAAAATAGAATGTAATGTTTAAATGAAATATTGAGGGAAATCAAGGATTTCATGATGTGGAAGGTAGAGGTGCATTTGAGGCAAGGGCCACAGCCAATAAAAAACTATACTTATCAAAATGAGGAGTCATTGGAATTTTATAGTAAATGTAGTATATTTGGGAATTGGGAGATTAACATCACCAACCCTGGGCTTTAGTAATATAACTTTGGTATCTATGTGGAAGATGAAGAAGAGGTTTTTCACTCAAAGGAACCTAATAGGAAATTATTGCAATATTCTATGGGAAAAGTGATGAGAGCTTGGGCTAGAGAGGTAATCATACATAGAGAGAGAAAGAGGTCGATAAGAAAGGTGATGATGAAAGTATAAATGAAATTATTTGGTAACTGATTTCATATGCAAGTGTAAGAAGCTGAAGTACACATTAAAGCTATCAACCTGGGTAACTGGAAGTTGGCTGTGTTCTCTATAGAAATAGTAAATTCAGAAGAGAGGTTAGATTAGAAGGAAAGAAAATGAGTTATAGTTTTGATTGCTCAAACTGGAAATGCATACTGTCCTTCCTGTTTGAAAATATCCAGTAAGTTGTTGTTGGGACAAAAAGTAATGGAGAGAAACTAGGAGTGAATATTTAGATCTAAAAGTTCATTATTAAACTCAAGAAAATTAATAAACTCAGGAAATGAAAGAGTAAAGAAAAAAGAGGAGGGAAACTAATACCAGGGAGGTGTTATGAAATGGAAGATCATCTAAGAAAGTAGACTAAGAATAGGTAAAAACAAAGTCAGGAAAAGCAAGAGAAAAGAGTTTTCAGGAGGTAAGAATGCATAAAAACATCAAATATAACAGAAATGTCAAGAAGGATAAGGTTTGAGAAAATATGATAGGTTTGGGAATTAAGACTTCATTGGCAACTTTGAGAGATAGTCATTTAAGTTGAGTTGTGAGGCTGGAAGCAAGATTGAACAGGGTTAAGAAGGGAAAGGAAGGTTAGGAAGTGAACTATACAGCTTTTTCAAAGAATTTGAATGACAGTTTTAGAGAGAGAAAAGAAAAGAAAGCTGGCATAGGATCCAGGAAGACCTAAATTTAAATTCTGTATATGACACATAGTGTCTGTGGTACCATAAACAAGTCAGTTAAACTCTAAATTTTCTAGGCAGTTATCTAAACCTATAATCTAATCAGCTAATTTCCTTTTTTGGGTGTTCTCTATATATTGGAATCATCATAGGTATAGTCCCTACCCCCTATTGACAGAAAAGGATGATGGATATAGAACATGCTAGTGAAGAAAATAGGGTATAATGAGGGCTAGGTTTTTCAGTTTTGTTTGTTTTTGTTTTTAATCATGGAAGAGACATGGGCATTTTAGATTTTGCAAAAGGAACCAGCAGATAAGAAGAGATGAAAGATTAAAAAGAAACCATAAATGGATAAAAGAGTGAAAGAATAAAACATTTATTAAAGCACTTATGATGTATGAAGCACTGTGACATAATCTGAGGATGAATAGAAAAGTAAGATAGTCTGTTCTCAAAGAGTTCATGTTTCAATCAAGGAGGAAACACTTATGAAAGTTTTAGGTGAAATTCAGATGGAAATGTATCGTGTTTCTTAGGCTAAAATGTTAACGCAAATGGCAACCCTTATTCTTTAATATCATAGCCACAGATAAAATTACATCAATTTCTGAAGCTGAATTATGTGATAGTCTCAAAGATTTTTGTGACAAGAATTTTATTTTCCATTTCTTTTGTAGGTAGTATCACAACACCTATAGGAACAATTGTCAAGACACATTTCCAAAAGAACTGCTTACATAGATGATGGTTGTGATCACTGGGCTGGAAGCATCACTATTCCCAATGCTATTGTATTCACTGGCTTAGAGTCTGAGGGGAGATGGTGGTTAAAGGGCTAGTATTGGTTTGACTTGTCTTGTACATTCTATATCCTGTATCTTCCTCAAGACTCCTTGGTAATTCAGCTAGATCGGCTTGCCTCCCTTGTAAGTGATGGTTAGTTGGCAAATGAAGAGGTAGTTGGTCCTTTTTTAGTAAGAGTTGCTTCCCCAGATGTCTGAAAAAAAGAACTAGGGTTCTTGGGGTTGGAGCTATTTTCAGGTCTCATGCTTATTTGCCTATTGGTGACAGTCAGTAGTTATTATTGATGATAATGAGTTAAGTTGGCCCCCTTTCCATAATGATTTTCCCCTCAATTATGACTGTAGGGGCTGGGCTAAAAGCAGGTTTTTTGTTTTAGAGGATTTTGTTATATCCTAGACTCTTGTTTCAGGGTTCTGGGCTATCTCTCTCAGGGTTTCAATGAAAACTGCAGTCAAGGTTGCAATGGATGTGTGTTTCTATAGTGGGGACAAATGAATCTGCTGGTGAAAATAGAAAATGGGATAAAGTTTAAAATACAAGTACGCAGACAAGCATGTGCATATATGTACATATATAAATGTACGTATAACTATACATGTGTGTATGAGTCTATATGCATATATCTGAAATATGAACACATATGTGTATGCTGAGAGAGAGAAAGAGAGATAGAGAGAGTCAAGGAAGGTCACCTCTTCACCAGAGGCTGGAATAAAGAAGGAAATAGTGTGGTATGATGTCACAAAATTGTGAAATGGTGAGAAATAATTCTGGGGTATCATTTCTTTTTCCTTCCTTCAAGCTAAAAGAAATTCTCTTTTTATTTTTGTTACTTGCAATTTATTTCTTTTCAATGTATTTCTACAATCTATTTATACAGTTCTTTGATAAAGATGTCCTAATTTCACATTACTATTTATATTCCAGCTCCCTAAATGTATTTGTTTATTCAACTAAGTTTACTATTAACTTTCTCCCTGAGTGAATGTAGGTTCCATCTTGTGACTTTAGGGAATGTTTATTGATCATGGACTTCTCCATCCTTAACCTTGTTTTTGACTAAATTTTTAATATTTCTCCCCTAACCTTTAAAATTAATTTCCCTTTTTGGACTTAATTTTCCTGGAATTTTTGGTATTTATCAGTTATTTTCTTTAAGGTTGTCATGACCTTTTGGAAATTCAGTTAAATACTCTTTAAGCTACACTTTGTGTCCACCAGTTCTCTAGCTGGAAGTAGATAGCATTTTTCATCTTGATTGCTTTGAAATAGTTATGGATCATTTTATTGATCAGAATAGCTATATCTTTTACAATTGATTATAATTATGGTATAGCTGCTACTGTACATGTACAATGTTCTCTTGGTTCTACTCATTTCACTTTTCATGAGTTCATATAAGTCTTCCCAGGATTATTTTCCCCCAAAATCATTCTGCTTGTTAATCCTTATAGCATAATGCTATTGTGCTATCATAGACCATCACTATCGTATACTACAATTGTTCAGTCATTTCTCATTGAATTTCGATGGACAGCTCCAAAATTTTCAATTCTTTGTCACTACAGAAGGAGCTGTTATAAAAAGCACTGAGTCAGGGAGAAGAAGAGAAAGTATCAGCAGTAGTAATATATTTTTGCAGAATAGGATAGAGATTTGATTCCCCCAGGGATGGTCAATATCATTGCCAACCAAAGGCAGATATGAATGTAAGAGTTACAATGACTATTGTGGTCTGATCATTGAGATAATTTCACCATTTGCTTTTCCAGATGAGGAAGTAAATGAAGAAGACTGATAGTCTTCCCTTTGCAGAAAACATGACAGAAACATTGAGACCAAGCATTTTATTACTTATTAAGTTATTACTTACTCTTAAAAACTGCTGAAAATTTGTTTGTAGGTTATCTGTTCATCTCTACCTCCCAATTACTTCTCTCTTTCCCCTTCTGTTTGGCAGGGAATTGCCCAGTATACATATTGATGGGCTTCCCAGCTCTGTTTCAATCTTTATTATTTTATTTTGATTTGATCTTCTACTCATGTGAAACCATATGTTTGACATAGAAATATTGTGAATGGTTTGTTTATATATGAATAAAGTGGAGTTGAAAGGAAATACAAGAACTAGAGGGAATTTTTCAGAAAATAGTATAAAGCACAGAATGTTTGATGTCTTATGTACAGATCTACAGCTTCCAGAAAACACCACAGAGGCTTTCTAGTACAAATAACACATTTTAGAGATGATATAACTGAGGCCCAGAAATGTTAAGTGATATGCCTAAGATCACAGAAGCAATAAGTGACAAAGGTGAGATCTGAACCCTGATTGTCTAACTCTAAACCAGTACTCTTGCCACTATATTAAATGGCTATATAAAATAGGCTCATGACTACCATAAACAAACAAGCCACCATGAAAATAATTGCAGCTTATATTCTGGTATCTATTAGAGATTATGAAACTGAGAAATTATTTGAAGAATCGTAAAAGACTCTCTAAAATAAATTATATATATATATATATATGTGTGTGTGTGTGTGTGTGTTGACACCTGTCACTAAAAGATTAAATTAAGCATAAGGAAAGACTGCCAAAAATATGTTGAAAAGCATAGCTCAGAATAAAGAAGTAAAAATGGCCAAAAGTTAAAGATAATACTATTTCATAGGTACTGTTAGAAAAAGTAAGAAGAAACTGGATATGTAGATCACTAAATAGCATGCCAGAAAAATGAAATTGACTGTATGCTAACATATAATAAGCAAATAACTTATCAGATTGGAAGAACTTTAAAAACTAACTCTTTAAAGTTAGAACATAGACTAATAAGAGTAAAGATAAAAATTAACATCAAACTAAAAGAAATAGTAAAGATGAATGTATCAGTCAGTTTACAAGAACATTTGGTCCAACATAATTTGGTCCAAATAAACTAAGCTATCAACTCTGAAAATTGGAGAATGGATAAAATATAAAATAGTGCCTCCAATCATTACAATTTTTAAGAGAATATTGATGAATGTAAAACTCTTACCACAACAAGGATTTAAAAAAAAATCTGATGATTATCATTCAACAAGCATTTGATGTCTCTATAAATGGAGGTATACAAGCCATAGGAAACACATTGCTAGATAAAAATACATTTATATATCATCATGCAGACAATAGGACAATTTCACTAGTTTCCCTGTAATTAAAAAAAAACTTAGCAAGGGGTGGCCAGGTGGCTCAGCAAGTAAGAGCACCAGCTCCAGTGTCGGGATGACCTGGGGATCGAATCCGGTCTCATATACTTACCACACCCAGAAATAACTGGCCGTGTAACCTTGAACAAGTTACTTAACCCTGATTGCTTTAAAAAAAATTAGCAAAGTTCCTAAAAAAGCAATATACCAATATCAATCAGTCAGTCACCATGATCAAAGTGAATTTATATTAAAAATTCAAGTATGATTTGACATTAGGGGAAAATAAAACGTTTATTTTTGTAAACAACAATTAAAACCCAAAATATCATATCAAATAATACGGAAAATTTCTGCAACAAAAGATATCACTAATTTATATTAACAATCCTAAAAAAACTAGGAATGAATGGATCATCCTTAATTTATATACTCAAAATCAAGAGCTAGTATTATTTTTTTAAAGCAATTGGTGTTAAGTAACTTGCTCAAGGTTACAAAGCCAATTATTTCTGGGTGTGGTGCTAAGTATCTGAGCCCAGATTCGATCCCCAGGTCATCCCAACACTTGGGCTGGTGCTCTTACTTGCTGTGCTACCTGGCTGCCCCCACTAGTATTATTTTCAATCAAGAAACATTGTAAGTAAGAAGAAGAAAGTAAATTAATCTTCTCTACCTAAAATCTCACAATGAAATTCAAATATTTTTGACTTGATTAAAGCAGGAATTCTTTTCAATGATGCTGACTGCAACAATTCATTCTTGCCTATTCTGCTAAACATAAATCCATGTTGTCCAAATTAAGAGGTTGTCCCAATGTACTAGAGGCCTTCTTCCTTTTCTGTCTATGTAATAAGGATAACAATGGAGCATCTTTATTAACTTGTTTATTATTTATTAACTTGTTACTCACTTTAACTATCTGATTTTTTTTTGGCGTACAATTCTTTAATGACATCCTTTAATTATGCTATTTTGAGTCCCTCTTTGGCTATATATCATAGCTTTCTTCCACCTATAAAGTGCCATTTCATTGCCCTCTGCATGAGCTTTATTTCTGTGGTTTTAAAGATATCACTGCAATTCATCACTGGTAAAATATTTCTATTAGAAAAATGGGACTTTGTTCTTACGGAAATATTGGAGTCAGGAAGGTATTTTTCAATTTTCAAAAAAAAATGCCTATGTTGGACTTTCTTTTCAACTATGGGTATAGAGTTTCAACTACTGGCAAACTTTGCCATTTTGGGTATTATCTACCAATAATACTGTATTGGTATTGTCTATCCCAGACATAATTACTATTGTACAAGCATTATTTGGAGGTTTCTATGGATATTTGTTGCAATCTTGATAATAGATATTCTTCATCCATTTGTTCTATCCTTTGTGAATGGACCAGCCACATCTTTTGAGTGATTAGAGATTTCTTTCATAAAATTTCAGTCAACACACTGTCATCCTTAGATAAGAGTATTTGGATAACTTTACAATGCACAAGAAATCTTTGCTGCATTCAAACTCCTCACTGCAACTTCTCCATCAAAATATTGTATACTTTTGGGAAGTATATACCTCCCTGATTTGAGCATTACCTAAGATTTATTGAGAGAGAATTTCTGATCAGGGTTATTTTCTGTTACCTCCTTCAAATAATATTGAAAGATCATAATATGCACATGGAAGGTAATTTAAGCCAGTAAATCAGCATTTTATTCTACTTGGTTGAATGCTTCCTTGCAGTTAACAAACAACAAACACAATGGAACCTTATATTCCTTAAATTTGGAGTCAATGAGGTGGTGATAAAGACATGATATATTGTTTGATATAATTTTCAAAAGCATTCTTATTCCATAGTATCCTTTTTTGATTATATCAATTGACACTCATAAAGATTTTGAATAGATGGAAGAGCAAGGATTTAGCCTACTTTCTGCTGGTCACTGTCCTAAATATATACAAATATTTTCTCATTTAATCCTCACAACAACCTTGGGAGATTGCTGCTATTTTTAGCCTCATTTTACAAATATGGAAACTAAAGTCAACAAAATTTTAAGTGATGTGCCCAGGTAACACATAGTATGCACTGAAGCAGTATTTGTACTCAGCTCTTTCTATCTCTGAGGTTCTATCCACTGTGTTATCAAGCTGACATATGATAACATATTCTGACAGCTACTAATACGAAGGAAGGGAGCTATAAAAATAAGGCGATAGAGAAATTAAAAGTATAAACATAAGCAAAGAGAAATAAACCTATTGCTAACTGTAAATAGTCTTATGATTTGATGAGAGATATGTTGAATTTTGTTAGTTAGGAAATATCAGAACATACTCCTTGATTGCCTTAAAAAAATATAATAAGAATTAAGAAGGTAATAAGACAATTAAGATTCTAAAGAGCATTTGGCACTTTTGTCAACTATTGTGCATTTCCCACACCCATATAGACTCTATATATGAAAGGTGTTTACCCTAAACCCTCTTTTATAGGGAAAAATAATAATAATAAAACATGTTAGAGAGTATTGAGTGAAGACAAGTCTAAGAAAAGTGCTAACAGAAACTATTGAATTTTGGTAGCATGGAACTGTCACAAGTGAACTGACAGAGAGGGATCCATTGCTGTCAAAGTCAGTGTGCTGTCTGAGAGCACCTTCCAAACTATACTCAGGTTTCTCAGCAATGAACTTACAGCCTGACTTTGAAATTGCTGCATTGCAAAATGTTTATATCAAGATTTCTCAAAAATAATGGAAGCTATTCAATCACACTGTGTGCATGCGCACATACATACACCTTCCTCCTCAAACAAATGAAAAACAGTGAGCTAGAAAAGTATTGTGCCATTAATAACAGGGAGGAAAGTATAATCACTTTTAGAGCTCTTCCTATTTGCCAGGCACTATGCTAAGCACATTTTACAAAACAACATTGAGATATAGCTGCAAATAAAAATCACACTAAAATACTAATTTTATTTTTAATCTTTAACATATCAATTTGTATGTTTTTGATATGTGTTTGTACCAGAATATATATCAGTAATAAATAATGCTACATTGATGCAAATGCATATGTGTATGTATACACACACATATGGTACAGACACATACTATCAGTGGGTACCCTTCAAATTACTAATAGGTATGAATTATTTAAAAAGTTTGGATGCCAGTATTGTATCCTTATTATTTATGCTAATGTAACCATGACATTTCAGTTCTTTCATCCCATATTTGATGAACTGTAGGAGGAAGAAAGGAAGTAGAAATGATGCTTAAACAAATGAAGTTGAAATAAGAATAATAGGATCTGACCAAATTTCAGAGAACCAATACAATCTCAAGTCAAAAAAATGTTATAAGTACTCAGAGATATCATGAGGAAGAAAAAATCCCAATTAAAAATTATAATCTATACTATCAAAAAAGTCAACTATGAAAATATCAGTAATTCCCAATCCTTATGCCAACATCATCATTTCTAGACTTTGAAAAAATGACTTGATTTGTTTAAAGTAGGTGATTTCTAGATAACTGACCCTTTCCAACCTGCTCTAAGAATCACCTCCCCCCAATAAAAGTACATTTCTTCAAATATCAAGCAAAACTATCTAATATAATGGTTTTTAATCTGATTGACAGTACATTAATTTCCTTTTTGGTGGAAAGAGTGGGAGGCAGGTACTTTAATTTGGTATTATGATAGATGATAGCATGATCGATTATGTTTTACTTGAGGGTTTTTTTTATTATTACTGTTGCTGTTTTCCCTTGTTATCTTTTTTTTTCACATTACTGTGGTCATTATGTATCATGCTCATTTGGCTCTGGTCTCTTCTTTCTGCATCATTTCATATAGATCTTGCCATGTTTCTATGCATTCTTCATATCTGTCATTACTTATTATTCATATGCCACTGTCTGTTCAGAAAATTCCCCAATTGTTAGGAATATATTTTCTTTCCAGCTTCTTTTTTTGTTAAAAAATATAATGCTTCCATGGGTATTTTCATACAAATGGGTCTTTTCTACATTTTACCTAATTTATTCCAATGATCTACTTTTCTATTTTGTAGACTGTACTGAATAAATCTGTTAAGTCACTATTTTCAATGCAGTTTGTTATCTAGTAATGTAAACTCCTCTTCCTTCATATATTTTAAAGTAATTTTATTTTATATGTTTAAGGCATTTATTTTGTATTTGTAATTTGTTTAAGTAAATAAGGTACATCCTCCTCTTCCTTTTAGGATACAGCATTAAATCTATTGTTTTGTGTGGGCAGTAATATAATTTTAAAATATTTCTTTGCATATCCTAGTCATATATATTAAATAACTTCAATTTGGGGGGGGGAGACTCCATTTATTTCTTATAAAAGAGATTTTATTACTGTGTTTATAGAAGTCATATTGTTGTACTGGTTAACTCACAGGTATTTAGTTAATTTTTTTATTATTTTTAATTGCAATTTTCTGTGTCTTCTTGATTTTTTTTAGTCATATTAAAGAATTCTGATTACTTTTTAGATCACATTTCTATACCGCTTCTTTACAGGAACCATTATCTTTACTATGTATTTTTGTTAATTTAAAAAATATATAGTTTTGTTATACTTCTTTGCTCTTAAATTTTTTCTTTCATCTAAAGATCACATTTCTAGTACTCTGTTGAATAATAGCAGAAACAGTGGATATACAATATTTAATTTACCTTTACCTTTGTAAGGGAAGATTCTAATATTTCTACACTAAAAATGTTATCTATTAACTTTAGGGAAAAGTTTTTTAATTACATGAAGGAGTGATCTTTCCATAATTATGCTTTTGACACATATGAATGTATTATTTTTTAGAAATGACAAATATGTTGGGGTGGCTAGGTGGTGCAGTGAGGAGAGTGCCGGCCCCAGAGTCAAGAGGACCTGAGTTTGGATCCAGCCTCAGACATTTAACACACACATACAAAAAAAAAAAACTATCCGTATGACCTTGGGCAAGTTACTTAACCCCAATTTCCCTCCTAAATTAAAAAAATAATAATAATTAAAAATACAAAGATATGACAAATATGTTTTCAATACAATGACTAAGTAAGCCTCCTTTTGTCAAATGTTTAGTGAACTACAAGTGCATCATTTCATCCCAACATAAAATTGAATGAACAGGCTTTAGACATGAACCAGGCTCATTCCTAGCAATTATTAGGTGATAATCTAGGATATTTTCCACCATGGATGGTTCATTTTTTCCCCTCCTTTTGGTCAATATACACATCCAGATATATAAACTTTCCTCTAAGTATTCACCTGCTACTTTTCTCCCAATTTGTGTTGCCTCATTAGTTTCATGAATTCCATGTATTTTTATTATGCCTTTGATTTGTTCATTGAACAAGCCATTACTTTTTTTTGTTTGTTTGTTTGTTTTGGAGGGCAATTGGGGTTAAGTAACTTGCCCAAGGTCACATGGTTAGTTTTTGAGTTAAGTGTCTGAGGCCAGATTTGAACTCAGGTCCACCTGACTCCAGGGCTGGTGTTCTACTCAATGCACCATCTAGCTACCCCGAGGCATTACTTTTTATTATTGCATTTTATTTAGTTGATTTTTTAAAACAAATTTCACTTATTATTTGCAACGTTGAAAAGAACAGCATTTCCAAAATCAATTGATATGTGTTCAATCCTTTCTCAGATGCACACAACCTGTCTGCTCATAGGAAATTAACTTAAACAAACTGGTCCTTGAGTTCTCTAAAAGCTTTTTATTTCCTCTCCTCTCCCATCCCCTACTTTGGCATTCATTTGGGGCTACCCCAAGGATAGTCAACTTTTTTATAGGTCCCGTGTGATAGTGAAAATAATTTCTAAGCAATTCTGCAACTCTCTTCAGTTTTATGGAGAAGTTAATCCACTAACTTTCAAGGTTATAATTGATAAACTATGGGCAGCTAGGTGGCACAGTGAACAGAGCACCAGCCCTAGAGTCAGGAGGACCTAAGTTCAAATCTGGCCACAGACACTTAACAGAAAAAATAAGCTTTGTGACCTTGGGCAAGTCATTTAACCCCAATTACCCTACCTTCCCCCTCCAAAAAAATGTTAAACTATCATCTTATTAAATTCTGTTTTATTTTTTTGTTCCAATTTGTCTAAATTATCTGACACTCATTTTATTTGCAACAATCAAATGCCAATCTTCTACTATTCATCCTCCTGTTCCCTTGGTTCCTAATACAGAATACAAAAATTTCAACTTGTTAGGAGTTGGGGAATGGAGCTGTAAACTTCAAGTACCAATGGAGTACTTTACTTGAAGCTCTCTGATATCTATCCTTGTCCTTGTGTACAGACCTCTTTATTGCCCTTTCCCAGAATATGTGGTAGATTTTATTATTCTACTTTTATTGATATAATCCCAGTTATACTTCCTTTGCTTAATCCAGATAAAAGCATGATCTATATGGCCTTCTCAACACTTCCCCTCCTACAATATTTAAATTATCTTCTATGGTTCCCTGATTTTCAGAAATATTACATCACTTCTTTTTTTCTATCCTCTTTTCCCCTTCTTTAGTTTTTTTCAATGACCTAATCCACCATTGTATGTTTACACAAGTTCAGTTACTAGAAGAGATCTCAGTGGTCATCTGCTCTAAACATACCTGAAAAATTCTACTCTATAACATACTTTAAAAAGTCATTCATCTTTTGCTATAGATTTTCACTCCAGCAACTTTCTACTTTATGATAGTTCTAAGTTTTAGGAACTTTTCTTTATATTCAGCCAAAATTTGTCTCATTATAATTTCCACCCATCAAGCTTCAGTTTTGACCACTAGCACAAATAAAACAAATCTAACCTCACCTTTTCATTTGCAGTGAGGCAGTCTTTAAGTACTAGAATACCTATATGTTTACTCTGTCTTCTGTTTCTCTGATAAACATCCCAATTCTATCAATCATTTTTTTACATTATACAAACACTTGTCTAGACCTTTCACCATAATTATTTTCTTCTTCTGGACACTTCCTAACTTAACCAGATCTATCCTAAACTGCAATGTCTTAAAATGAACATGTTACTCCAGGTATAGTTCTGCCAGGATAGAGCATAGCAAGACACTATTTCTCTCTTAATGTAACCTAAGATTGCTTTAGCCTTCTTGGATGCTATATTGGGTTGTTTGTGAGGATTAAATGAGTTGACATATGTAAAGTTTTTCCCCCAACTTAAAACTATAATGTTGTTTTTTTTTTACTATCTCTTTATTATCTCAAAAAAATTACACAGAAGGGATTTCTAAGGGATAGTAGTCTTGTTTTTTCCTTGTAGACTTTAAATAACAAAACACCAACATTTTCATGAAATATAGAATTGTTTGCCTTTGTTTTATAAATCCTTTATCCACTGAGCTTGCATAAAACAATAATAAAGATAATAATCATCTGTTCTACTCTATTCTGGTTTTCTCAAGTAAATAAATTGAAATTAATAACATTATTGGAAGTCCATTTTTTTCGATGTAGAAATGTTCAACTTTGTAGGATGTTATTCTTAGGTGAAATTCATTTCCCTTTGCTTGCTTTGTATATCAGATGATAATCTTTTGCTCAATGTATCTTCAAAGAACAATGCTATATAATTTGAGTTAGCATTCCATGGTACATGAATTTGGCAGCTTGCCAAACTCTTTCTTGAACGTTAAAGCTCTGGAGCTAAAAACTATATATCTCATTAACTTACATTTGGAGCTCTTAGAGGATAGCATGCTGTGGAATCTAGCAATCTGTATTTTTTCTCCTATAGCAATACTTTCAGGCATTTGTGTTTGCACTGTACTTAATTATATTTTTGTCTGGAAGGTCCATGATTGGTAGGCTTTCTTTCTGAGACTGAGTCCTTTCTAAAAGGTCAACTATTTTGGTTTGTGGGGACCTTAAATGTTTCAAATTTTTTTTTCTAATGTTTGGCTCTGATGAAATATTTCTTTTTGGACAATTATATTTTCCATTATGTTTCTACAATTTTTTTCAGTATACTCTTCCAAGAATAACCATCCTCTAGTCCAAATCAATAATTATTTTGTTTTGTCTCCCCCTAAAAGTCTATAAATATTAAAAACTTTTTATTAAGATTTTCAACATCTTGGTATTTCATTAAGTTATTCCAAATTATATTTGGACACAGTTATAATTATTGCAGTATTATTTCCTTCTAAATTAAGGGTCTTAAACTTGTCAGTGTCTTGGAACCTTTTGGCAGTCTGGTGAAATTTTTTGATTCCTTCTCAGTATAATATTTTAAATGCATAGAAAAACCTATAGGTTTACAAAGTATACCAACTGTATTGAAATTAAATTTTCCATTAAAAAATAAACACGCATACTTGGCACCCACACAAAATAACTGGCCATGTAACTTGAGCAAGTTACTTAACCCCAATTGCTTTAAAAAAAATAAAAATAAACACAGGTTAATAGATCTCAGTTTATGTATCACTAATCTAGAGATGTCTCCTCTTAATTCTTTATACTATCAAGATTTCTCAATTGTATTAATAATTATTTTTGCATATATTTTACTAGCCTTGTTCTGATCCTTCCACAAAATATTTTTGTGAGATTTTAATTTTTTTCTCTTTTTATCTTAGCTTATTTGTTTCATTTTAGATGATGAAGTGAAATTGGGATTAGCCAAGAAGAAAAAAAAATCACTCAAACATCCTGTCACAAATATATATATATATATATATATATATATAAACCAATTATGAAAAATTATTATATCCAAAATATATCATTGATGAAAATACAACAATGGGACATGAAGATTTTCATGATTTTTTTTCAAAAGCAGACTATAAATTTATGACCACATAATACCAAGCTGGAGAAGGAAAGGGCAAGCTATTATAATATCTTTGCCAAGAAATCCCCAAGAGGGATAATGAAGAGTTGAATACAACAGAAGTGACTGAACAACAAATTAACTCAAAAAAGTAAAAACCAATGAACTTTACATGTTCTTGGTTTACCAATTACAAAAGCATTTTACTTGTTAGAACAAAATACAACCTTCATAGTTTTACCAAAAATAATTCTCATTAATATATTAATATAACATGGAATTCCTTGATAGAGATAGCAATTGACATACTTGATTATCACTATCAAATTAAGCATAGAGAGTTATAGGTATTTCTTACTTTAACAAAAGATATCCTCTACAATATTCAAATAGAGGAAGGATACCATAGAGATGATGGAATTCTCCAAATGATACTTTTTTCTGGATGATATTGTTCTGAGTTCCTAAAATATTACAGAGCCTCCTGAATCATATTCACAACCAATAAAAATATTAAATTAGCATTATATATAGGAAACAGCACAAGAATGAAGACTATTTATTGCTCAAATTAGGATATATCATTCTTGCATACCTCCTTGAATTATTATACAAATTTAGGATGGGCCACAGTGAATTGGGTTTGAGGAAAGGTCTTTAAGCAAGAAATCTAGCCAATGAAACCCAATATAACCAGGCAGGCTTCAGCCATTAAAATTTACCTTCATTTGGGCAGAATATCCTCAGGTAACAGCATGATAGCCCATGTGGTCAGCAAGCTTGAAGGTCTTCTCCTCCAAGTTTGATTTTTTTTTATTTAAAAGGCCATCCCTTGAATTGCTTTTTTTTTTTTTTAACAGGCCTATTCACTGAATGGACATTGCCTCACTCAAAGTGAGAACTCTAAAAGTCCATAGTTTAAAAAGGTCAAGGTCTCCCACTGCATCCTCGAGCATCTCCAGTCATCAGGATCTGTATTTGGCCATTGGACTGAGATGGCTCTGGAAGAAAAGGTGAAGTTGGTAATTTTGCATGGCCATCCCTCACTCATATCCCATTGAATTTTAAGTCATGTCATCATCTTCCTGATGTCATGGTCCTCTTTGAGTATGAAGAACAAACCACAACAAATCTTGGACAGATGCTACAAATAGACAATGAGGTAGGCCCATAATTAAATAGGATGGAAAGTGGGGCCTAGATTGCATTTGAGAAATTACAATGGGCTTTCAATGATCCAGAGCAAAATTTTAAAAATTACAGATTACGCTGTTACAAAAATCCAATTTTTTTCCAATACCACTTATTCCATGTGGTGGCAAACATGTAATTTTTCTAATGCTGAATAATCAAAAATTTGAATGACCACCCCAAAAAGAACTGAGAGATAAAATTGTTGAAACTATTAATGCAGACCGTATTACCAGTAATGATATTGAAGATGCAAGTCAAAAGCTATCAAACAAAATGCTTTATGAACCCAAATGGAGGCTGCCTGTGAGGCATAACAGATGAACAACATAATACCCTTCTAATATAGATAAAGTAAGTACTATAAATCTTTTCTTGAGTGAAAATACCTAAGAACTGAAGAACACAACTAAGAATCATCTTGCATAAGAAAATATGGAAGGCACCTGCACTGGTTGAAAGGGTACTTACGTTGATGAGATCACAGATTCACAAAATTTTGGAAGCCCAGACATTATGTAATATAAATTATTAGTGAGAATTAAGTAATATTGAATAAAGACATGGTCTTAGAGCAAAACAAACAGATTGTTCTTACACATGCTAGTTCTGTGCTGAATAAGTTGAATTCACTTAAATATTTAGGATCCCCAGTCAACTTTCTCAGACTCTTAAGTTGAAAAACAGTTACTCTTTGAAGAAGTTTCCAGTTATGCTAATGAAATTGTAGGCTCAGAATCTTTGCACACCCAAAGTAAAATTAAATAAAATCCTTAAAATGATCACTAGAAAGTCTAGGGCTGAAGGATTTATTATTCTAAAATGAGTGGTTAGATTAGGCACAGGTCTTCCTACCAGAGATAGTAATTTTTTAAATTAAATTTTAAGTTTAATTTTAGTTTACATCGTTCATTTCTAAAAGATTTTGAGTTACAAATTTTTTCACCAACTTTCCCCTATCCACCACCCCAAAATAGTGATCCCAAACTGCTCTCTCCTATATCCTCACCCATTCCCACTCTGACTTTCTGGTAGGGCAAGATGGATTTCCATACCCCAGTAACTGTATATCTTATTTTCCAGTTGCATGTAAAAAATAATAATAACGATAATTTTTTTTAGACATTTGATTTTTAAATTTTGGATTCCAGTTCTTTCCCTTCCTCCCTCATTACCCACCCTTAGTGGGAAGATAAGCAATTCAATATAGGTTGTGTTTGTGTAGTTACACAAAATATTTCCATAGTGGATATACTGTGAAAGACTGATTATATTTCCTTCCACACTATTCCACCCCGCCTTGTTCTATTCTCTATTTGGAACCTGTCCCTTTTCTTCTAAATACCCTCTCCCCCAATCTTGCCCTCCCCTCCATCACCCGCCCTCTCATCCCCTTTCCCCCTACTTTCCTGTAGGGCAAGATACGCAATGTAACATCTATGCCCTTCCCTCCCTAAGCCAAATTCAATGAGAATAAGGTTGACCAATTCCCTTTTGCCTTTCTGTTCTTCCCCTATATTGTAACAGTTATCCCTTGCCTCTTCTATATGAGATAATTTACCCTATTCTGTCTCTCCCTATCTCTTCTCATTATATTGGTCTCTCACCTCTCAATTTCACCTTTTAAATATTATCACTTCCTATCAAATTGATCATGTGCCCTCTGTCTATGTGTACCTATAAGCATATATACATTCCCATATATATTCATATGTATATATACCCTCCTATAGAGACATATATATGTACGTATACATTTATATTCCCTTCAACTATCCTCATACTGAGAAAAGTTTCATAAGTTACAATTTTAGTTTTTCCATGTAGGCATTTAAATAGTTCATCTTGGATAAGTTCCTTATGATGTCTTTTCCCTGTTTACCTTTTCATGCTTCTCTTGTTTCTTGTATTTGAATGTCAAATTTTCTATTCAACTGTTTTTTTTTTTCATCAAGAATGATTGAAAGTCCTCCACTTCATTGAATAACCATATGTTTCCCTGAAACATTATACTCAGTTTTGCTGGGTAAGTGATTCTTGGTTTTAATCCTACCTCCTTTGACCTCCAGAATATCATATTCCAAACACTTCAGTCTCTTAATGTGGAAGCTGCTAGAGCCTGTGTTATCCTGATTGTTTTTCCACAATATTTAAATGGCTTCTTCTTGGATGCTTGTAATATTTTCTCCTTGATCTGGGAACTCTGGAACCTGGCTATAATATTCCTAGAAGTTTTTTCCTTTTTTTGGGGGGGGGGATCTTTTTAAAGAGTTGAATTCTTTCAATTTCTATTTATCCCCCTGGTTCTAAAATATCAGGGATATTGAGAATTTCTTGAAGTGTGATTTCTAGGTTCTTTTTTTTATCACGGAAGTCCAATATTTATTTCAGGAAGTCCAATAATTTTTAAATTATCTCTCCTGGATCTATTTTCCAGGTCAGTGGTTTTTCCAATGAGATATTTCACATTACCTTCTATTTTTTTTTATTTGTTTGGATCTGTTTAATAACATCTTGATTTTGCATAAAGTCATTATCTTCCATTTGCTCCAATATAATTCTTTTTTTTAAGCAATTGGGGTTAAGTAACTTGCTCAAGGTTACACAGCCAGTTATTTCTGTGTGTGGTGCTAAGTATCTGAGCCCTAAGTATCTATTCCAAATAGAGAATAGAACAAGGCGGGGTGGAATAGTGTGGAGGGTAATATAATCAGTCTTTCACAGTATATCCACTATGGAATGGGCTATTCTATATCAATATCTATAGAATCTGATCCCCAGGTCATCCTGACACTGGAGCCAGTGCTCTTACTTGCTGAGCCACCTAGCCGCCCCTTCCAATCTGATTCTGAAGGGATGATTCTCTTCAGTGAGCTTTTGAGATTCTTTGTTTCCATCTCAAAAAGCCAGCTTTTAAAGGCATTCTTCTCCTCATTGGCTTTGGAGGCCTCCTTTGTTATTTGAGTTAATCTATTTTTTAAGGTGTTATTTTCTTCAGTGAGTTTGTTGACTCTCTTTTCATGTTTTTCTTGAATCATTCTCATTTCTTTTCCCATTTTTTTCTCCACTTCTCTTATTTGATTTTCAAAATCCTTCTTGAGCTCCTCCATGGCTTCTCACCAGGTTGTATTTTTCTTGGAAGCTTTTGGTGCAGAATTCTAACTTCAATGTCTTCCTCCAGCTCCATGCCTTGATCCTTTTTGTCCCCAACAAAGGATTCTATAATCTGTGCTTCCATTGCTTGCTCATATTGGCAGCCAGTTACTTGAATTTTTAGCTTTTTGCCACAGTAGAACTCTGCTTCCAGAGGGGAGAGCTTTGTCCCAAATTACTGGGGTTTTCACAGCTGCCAGAGCTATTAGGAGGGTGCTGTCTTCACAGCTCCCACAAGCTGGCTCACTGGTCACACACCTCATGACCACCACCCAAGATCAAAATCCAGATCCCGGCAGGTTAAAGAAAGATCAATTACCCTCTGAATGGTCACTTGGCCCCACTATGATCTCCAGGCCAGCAGCTCTGAATCAGCCGCATGGCAGCAGTTGCATAGCCACAGCACCCCTGCTGCTTCTTGCTCCGGGGGGCAGAGGCTGGTCTACACTCCTAGTCCCCCTCAGTTCCAACAGAGTTCCACACTGACCTTTTATTTTCTCTTTGGCATTTATTGGTTGATATTTCTGGAAACTACCACAGCTGCTGGAGATCTCCTTTACAGAAATCCCTCCAGCAGGGGTGCCCTGTGGCTAAAACCATAGATTCAAGCAGGGCTGGGCGTGGCTCCCAGCTCTCTGTGATGGACCCTTCCTGCCAGCCTGACTTCAGCCACTGATTTGTTTCTCTGTCATTTTGTAGGTTCTGTAGTTCTAAAATTTGTTTAGAGTAATATTTTATAGGTATTTGAGGTGGTTTTGGAGGAGCTCATGAGTTTTACTGCTTCTAGGCAGCCATCTTGATTGCACCCCCCTCCTTCGCCCCCCAGGAATCTTATTATTAATGAGATTTATTCTGTAAAGTTTGTATTCAGTCAAAGGGCCACACCTTGTCACCAAATGCTTTTCCTCTTTTTTTAGAATTTAGGGGAATGTTTACACTTTACACCATTCTCTTACTGCTTCAGAACACACTTGCCCACAGGTACATGTACACACACACACACACACACACACACACACACACACCAGAATTTCTTCCTTTTTAGTCATATACTCTGCTTTTCAACCATTATATGGTTGTCACCAGAAAATTTGATGCTGATACTATAACCAAACAGTCCTGAGAACCACTAAGAGGTGACCTCTAATAAGAAACTTTTCTGATTTATTCTACCTGGATCCAAGCTTCTACCTTTTATTCCCTCATTTCTACACCATGCTCCAGAGCTGGTGTTGACTTCTTCCATCAGATAAACTACTTGAGGGAAGGGAATGTTTTACTTGTTTGAACTCCTTTTCCTATGCATATTTCTGAGTACATGCCTGGAAAATAGCAAGCACTTAATACTTATTCTATGTCTCTGTCAGTTTATTTCTATATGCCATAGTGATTTGAAATTAATCCTTAAGGGTAATTAATAGGTAGTCTTTTTAAAATATAAACTTTCTAAAATTATATCTAAAATTTTCAATCAATGAATGTTTTTTTTTTCTCTTCCCCATTCCTATCACTGAAATAAAAAGACTAAAAGAATCTTGGTAAAATATACAGTCAAGCAAAAATAATTCACATTTTGGCCATTTCAGAAAACGTATGGGACTACATAGGCTTCATATTTACATCCCCAGTACCTACTTCAATGCATTGGAATTAATAGATATATAATTTTAATGGAGTAGAATTGAAAATCATTGAACACTAATTATTGCATACACTATGTTTTAAAATTTTTCCACTTTAGTTTTAGAAATGAGAATGAACATTAAAAAGTAAATTCATAGATCATAAAGAATGCTGCCACTGTTCTCTTTGACATCAGATTTCCCCTTAAGCAGAGTGTCAATCATTATAGGAATTACTCCAGATGAAATAACTTAGGGCCAGGCCAGGATGGCAGTGTAGAAGAAGGAAAATTCTGTGATCTCCCCTGCCACCTCAAATATAATAACCACCTCAAATATAATAATTTATAATAAATATAATAATAATAATAACCACCTCAAATATAATAACCACCTCAAATATCTATAAAATATTACTTTGAAAATTTTTATAGCTACAGAACCCACAAAGTGAGAGAAAGAAACAAAGCTCCTACTGAAATCACCCTGGCAGGCCTACAGGAAGGGCCCATTGCAGAAAGCTGGGATCTGAGCCCAGCCCCACATGAGCCTTCAGTTTAAGCCCCAGGATGACCCTGACCAGTGGTGGATGGAGCACACTTCACAAAAGTGAATCACCAGCAGCTGTGGCAGTTTCTAGACTTAACAACACATATATGCTGAAGAGCAAATAAAAGGTCACTGTGGAACTCTGTTGGAACTGGGGGGACAGAAGAGCACAGTCTGGCCCCTACCCCCAGAGGGATAAGTGGCAGAGGCCCAGCTGTTGTGCAGTTTCCAATGGCAAATGTCTGCTTTAGAGCTCCTGGCCTACAGACTATAGGGGGACCAAGTGACCATTCAGAGGGTAACCACTCTAGCTTTAACCTGCTTGAATCAGGATTTCTGTCTTGGGTAGAGGTCCTGGTATTTATGGCCAGTGGCCCAGAGCTTGTGGGGGCTACTGAGAGATCACCCAACTAATAGCTCTGGCAGCTGAGAAAACCCCAGCAATTTGGGACAAAGCTCTCCTCTCTACTGTGTTCTACTGTGGCAAGGTAATTGACTGGCAACATGTCAAAAGTAATTGACTGGCAACATGAGCAACTAGAGGAAGCAAAGTAAGTACAGCAATCAAAACTTAGATTCCTTTTCTGGGACAAAAAGGATCAATGCATGTAATGGGAGAAAGATAATGAAGTCAGAACTCCTGCATCAAAATCTTGCAAGAAAAATATGACCTGCTTACAGACCATGGAGGAACTCAAGAAGGATTTTGAAAATGAAGTAAGAGAAGTGGAGGAAAAACTGGAAAGAGAAATGAGAATGATGCAAGAAAATCATGAAAAGCAAGTCAACAACCTAACTGAAGAAAATAATACCTTAAAAATAGACTAATTCTAATGGCCAAAGTGGCCCAAAAAGCCAATGAGAAGAAGAATGCCATAGGACAGCCAGGTAGCTCAGCAAGTAAGAGCACCAGCTCCAGTGTCAGGATGATCTGGGGGATCATATCTGCGCTCAGATACTTTGCACCACACCCAGAAATAACTGGCCATGTAACCTTGAGAAAGTTACTTAACCCTGATTGCTTTAAAAAAAAAAAGAAGAAGAATGCCTTAAAAAGCTGAATTTGATAGATAGATAGATAAGGAATTTCAAAAGTTCACTGAAGAGAATAATTTCTTCAGAATTAGATTGAAACAAATGGAAGCTAATGACTTCATGGGAAATCAAGATACTATTAAACAGATTCTTTGGGCATGTCACAACCCCAATTGCCCTCCAAAAAGCAAAACACACAAACAAATAAAAAAAAACAGATAAAAACAAATGAAAAAATAGAAGGCAATGTGAAATATCTCATTGGAAAAACCCCTGACCTGGAAAATAGATCCGGGGAGGTAATTTAAAAATTATTGGACTACCTGAAAGCCATGATCAAAAAAAGAACCTAGAAATCATCCTTCAAGAAATTCTCAAGGTAAATTGCCCTGATATTTTAGAACCAGAGGGCAAAAAATGAAAGAATTCACCTCTTGAAAAATATCCCGAAAAGAAAACTTCTAGGAATATTATCACCATGTTCTAGAGTTCCCAGTTCAAGGAGAAAATATTACAAATACCTAAGAAGAAACAATGTTATATTGTGGAAGCACAATCAGGAAAACACAGGATCTAGCAGCTTCTACATTAAGGGATTGAGGGGCTTGGAATATGATATTCTGGTGTCAAAGAAGCTGGGATTAAAACCAAGAATCACCTACCCTGCAAAACTGAGTAGAATGTTTCAGGGGAAAATATGATCATTCAATGAAATAGAGAATTTTGAAGCATTCTTGATGTAAAAACCAGAGTTGAATAGAAAATTTGACACTGAAATACAGGAAGCAAGATAAGCCTGAGAAGGTAAAGAGGCAAAGGAAATCATAAGCAGTTTATCATAGTTGAACTATTTATATTCCTACATATAAAAATGATAATTGTAATTTATGAAACTTTTCTCAGTATGAGGATAGTTGAAGGGAATATAAATGTGTGTGTGTGTGTGTATATATATATATATGTAGACATACATATATTTGTCTATATAGGAGGGTATATGTGTGTATGAATATATATATATGTGAGTGTGTGTATATGTGTGTACATGTATACATAGACAGAGGGCACGGGATCAATTGAATAGGAAGGGAGGATATCAAAAAAATAAAATTAAGAGGTGAGAGAGAAATATAATGAGAGGAGATAGGGAAAGACAGAATAGGGCAAATTATCTCATATAAAAGAGACAAGGGAAAACTGTTATAATGGAGGGGAAGAACAGGAAGGCAAAAGGGAATGGGTCAACGTTATTCTCATTGAATTTGGCTTAAGGAGGGAATAACATACACACTATGGATATCTTGCTCTACAGGAAAGTAGGGGGGAAGGGGATAAGAAGGGGGATGATAGAAGCCATGGCAGATGGGGGGGGGCAGGGAAGGGTAGTTAGTAGTACACAATTTTGAAAAGTGAAAGGGTCAAAGTAGAGAACGGACCAAGTGGGGGGCATGATAGGATGGAGGGAAATATAATCAGTCTTTCACAATATATCCACTCTGGAAATGTCTTACATAGCTACACATGTACAAACTATATTGAATTGTTTATCTTGCCAGTGAGGGTGGGTGATGAGAGAAGAAGGGAAAGAAACTGGCATTCAAAGTTTTAAAAAATTATTATTATTATTTAGTGTTTTTTTACATGCAACTGGGAAATAAGATATATAGGTCCTGGAGAATGTAGATCCATCTTCCCTACTGGAAAGTCAGAGGGGGCATGGAGGAGGATATAGGAGACATCAGATTTGGGGAGGGAGTATCAAGTGGGATTTTTGTTTTGGGGTGGTGGGTAGGAGAAAGATGGGGATAAAATTTTTAACTCAAAATTTTGTGGATATTAATGATGTAAACTAGAAATAAACAAAAAAATACAGATGAAAAAACTTGATGCTAAGCAACTACTAAGACTTGTAATCATAACAATGGCAATTGCCAAAACAATAGCATGTTACCATTTACAAAGTGCTGTTTCAAAAATTTCTCATAGATAGGTAGGTAAAATAGCTTTAGCTCAATTTTATTTATGTATATAATTCTATGTACAAATCTAGATATTACCCCCATTTTCCAAAGAGTAAATTGAGGCTGAAATAGGTCAAAAAACTAGTCCTATGTTGCACAGCTAGTAAATGTCAGAGCCAAGCAATCCATCATTTTTCTTTTTGTTATTTACTGCCCAACAATTAAAATTCTAGAACCTTTCTTCCCCTGCACCACTCCTCCCCTCACACACACACACACACACACACACACACACACACACACAAACACACACACACACACATACACTCCCGAAATCCAGAGTTTTGGGAAGAGCATGTGGAATATAATAATTTGAATGCATAGAACAAAAAGTGAGTCAAGCCTCTTGATAATATATCTGTGAACCATTTTTCCTCCAGTATAGTTCTTCAAGCTGCATGAATTTTATTCTATCATGTCGCAGATGTCAAACAAATCATAGTCATGAATTCAAGAAAAAATATTATTTTGAATAAAGTGAATGAAATAATTGCACAGGGGAACTTAAAGTGCTGAAAGAAATTAATAAAGGTCCCCAAGCTCAAGAACTTTGAGCACTCGATCTAATAAGATCTAATAAGATTTAATAGCAGTCAATTAATTTGTTTATTGGAATAAAATATTTTCACAAGTCTTAATATAGTAGAATACAAGTTGACTCACATAACCATTACTCTTATAGAGTCAAAGATTAATGTTTAATATGAGAAGAGCTATTTATATTTTAATAGCTTTTCCTTTCCCATTCCTCCTACTCACAAAGATATATGCTAGAGCAGGAGTGTGGAACCTGTGACCTTGAGGCTTCCTGTGGCCCTCTAGATCCTCAAGGGCAGTCCTTTGACTGAATCCAAACTTCACAGAACAAATCCTCTTAATAAAAGTTGCCCATTGCCCGTTCCTATTTAAACACTAGAGATTACAGGAATAAGTGGAGGATTCCTTAAAGTGATAGGTAGCATTAAGCTAAAACCATCAGTAAGCATTACATATAATGGGGATAAGTTAGAAGCATATCCAGTAAAATGGGAGGTGAAATGAGGATTCCATTATCACCAATATTATTCAATATCGTGCTAGAAATGTTATGCTTGGCGATAAGAGAAGAAAAAGAAATCTAAGGAATTAGAATAGGTAAAGAACAAAGCTGTCATATTCAGTAGATGGTATGAAGGTACAGTTAGAGGCCTAGAGAAGCAAGTAAAAAATTACTTGAAATAATGTGCAAATTTAGCAAATCTCCAGGAATAAAATAAATCCACAAAATCATCAGCATTTCTATATATTATTAACAAAGCCAAACATCAAGAGATAGAAAGACAAATTCCATTTAAATTTGCTCTAGACATTATAAAATATTTGGAAGTCTACTTGCCAAAACAAACACAGGAACTATATGAACATAATTACAAAATACTTTTCACACAAGTAAAATAAGATCTAAATAATTTTTTAAAATATCTGTTGCTTTTGGGTAGGCCAAGCTAACGTCATAAAAAATGTCAGTTGATTTGTACCTAGATCACTTTATTTATTCAGTGCCATACCAATCAAACTACCAAAAATATTTTATAAAGCTAGAAAAAAATAATAACAGAATTCATCTAGAAGAACAAATGATCCAGAATAGCAAGGGAATTGAATAAAAGAAATGCAAAGGAAGGTGACCTAGACATAGTAGATCTTAAATCATATTATAAAGTAGCAATCATTAAAACTACTTGGTACTAAGAAATAGTGGTGGGTCCATGGAATAGGTAGGTAGTCAAGACACAATAATCAATGACCATAGTAATTTACTGTTTAATAAATCCAAAGACTCCAGTTTCTGATAAAAGAACTCACTATTTAACAAAAACTGCTGGGAAAACTGGAAAATAGTAGGGCACAAATTAGGCATAGATTAATATTTTATATCCTACACCAAGATAAAGAAAAAATGGGTACATGATTAAGATATAAAGACTGATGCAATAATAAAAATAAGAGAGCAAGGAATAGTTTACCATCAGATCTAGGGAGAAGGGAGGAATTTAAAACCAAACAGAAGATAGAGAACATTATGAAATAGAAAATGGATGATTTTGATTACATTAAATTAAAAAGGTTTTGCACAAACAACGCCAATGCAACCAAGATTACAATGGAAGGAGAAATCTGGGAAACAAATTTTACAACCAGTGTTTCTGAGACGGCTTAATTTCTAAAATATATAGAGAACAGTGTCAACTTTATAAGAATAAAAGTCATTCCCCATTTGATAAGTGGTCAAAGAATATGAACAGTTTTAAGAGGAAGGAATTAAAACTCTCTAAAGTCATATAAAAATGCTCTTGATAAGTATTGATTAAAGAAATGCAAATCAAAGCATCTCTGTGGTATCACCTTGTATCTATAAGACTGGGTAACATGACAAAACAGGAAAATGATAAGCATTGGAATGCATTATTGCTGGAGTTGTGAACTGATCCAAACATTCTTGAGAACATTTTGGAACTATCCCCAAAGAGCTATAAAACTGTGCATACCCTTTGACCCAGGAATACCACTTCAAGAAATAAAAACATAATATAGTACAGGGAAAGAAGGCAGAGAGATGAAAATCATATGAACTTTATTCTCATTGGTTGTGGTTCAAGGAGAGATTAACATAATCAGTTAAGTTTAGGAACCTAATGTTGAAAAGACACAAAAACTCATTATAGTAGAGAACAAGGAGGGAAGGAGGGAAGAACTGTTTGAAATTTGCTCTCATTGGTTCAGGTTCAAGGAGGGAATAACATACTCCATTAAGTATAAAAATCAATTGTGCCCTAAAGGCAATATGAGGGGTAAGGGGGAAAAAATGGAGTGATTAGAAAGGAGGGAAAGAGTAATAAGGAACAAGGGTAGGCAAAGGTAGGGAGGTGCATAGGGAAGGAATACTGAGAGAGGTGGTGGCCAAAAGGAAATCTCTTAAGGAGGGGAAGGGAGAAGGATGAAATAAAAACATAAACAGGGGAGGGAATAGAATGGAGGGAAAGACAAATATAGTAATTGAAACTGTCAATGTGAATGGGATGAACTCTCCCATAAAATGGAGGCAGATAGCAGAATGGATTAAAAAAACCATAATCCTACAATATGCTGTCTACAAGGAACACATTTGAAACAAGGGGATACACACAGTTTAAAGGTAAAAGTCTGGAGTAGTATATATTTTGCTTCAGCTAAAATAAAAAAAAAAATAAGGGGCGGGGGGTAGCAATCCTTATCTCAGATAAAGCAAGAGCAAAAATAGATATAATTAAAAGAGATAAGAAAGGAAACTATATCCTGTTAAAAGGCAATATCAAGAATGAAGCAATATTGATATTTAACATATATGCACCAAGCAGTAGAGCATCCAAATTCCTAGAGGAGAAGTTAAGGGAATTAGAGAAAGAAATAGATGGCAGAACTATACTAGTGGGGCACCTCCGTCTCTCCCCATATGAATTTGATAAATTGAACCTCAAAATAAACAAGAAAGAAGCTAAGGAGGTAAATATAATTTTAGAGAGGGTAGAAATGATAGAGCTCTGCAGAAAACTGAATGGAGATAAAAAGGAATATACCTTCTTCTCAGCAGTACATGGCACATAGACAAAATTTGGCCATGTACTAGGGCATAAAAACCTCACAACTCAGTGCAGAAAGGCAGAAATATTAAATACATCCTTCTCAGATCACAATGTAATAAATATTATATACAAGAAAGGGCCATGGAAAAATAGTCTAAAAACTAATTGGAAACTGAAGTGCCCATCAGAAATTATACATCAAAGCCCCCTAAACCTGCCAGAAGGGGCACCTACCAGGGTCCCTGGAAATCACCTAATAGGAGACAATAGTGTCACCTGTGTTGCTAGAAAACCTGCCCCAGAAAAACATTTTTGTTTAAGGTTTCACTAGAAATGGCATTACCCCCCTCCCCCTTCAAACCACACTTTGTTGTAAGCAACATCTTGGTCTATATAAGTTTGCTCTGCAAATGGCTCAAGGCTGTCTTCCCTACTGGGGAGGCAGTCACTGCAGTTAATAAACACTCCTATCAAATTATACTTGGCTTGGCTGTCATGTCCATTTCATTTGTCCATTTCAGAAACTAAATAATTTAATCCTAAAGAATGAGTGGGTCAAACAAGATACTATAGAAATAATCAGTAACTTCATTCAAGACAATGACAATAATGAGGCAACATGGCCCTGACAATGATCCCAAGTGGCACAAGGGCCCTGACAACAACCCAAGTGGCACAAAGAGGCCTGGACGAGGCCTGATCAACATGTTGACAAGTCGACCCACCAAACACAAGGCCTACTGCCAATCTTATCACAACAGGGATGGAACTGGACAGAGCAGGGTAAGAGTCAAATGCAGGGCCCCATTCAGGGACAGTAGGGACTCCTGGGACTACCAATTCCACAGCCTGGAAATTTAAATAGCCCCTATCTGCACCTCCAGGGACCAGGATGGCTGAGTGAACCCAGGCTGCTCCAATCCTGTGCTCTGACCCTGAAAACATAGTAATTATTGCCCCAGGGAAAAATGTTAAAGAGAAAAGGCTTGGAAACCCTACAGGAAGGGCATGGCTAGGACCCTGCCTCAAAATGGGTAAAAAGCAGATTGCAAAGACAAAGACTCTAGAGTCCTACTATCATGAGAGGGAGGAAACAAATTCAGTGGAAGACAGTGTTGATTCCACATCCACAGTTAAAGCCCCAACAGGGAACTGGTCTCAAGTATTGGAAACATCCTTACATGAGCTCAAAAGGAACTTTGAAAACCAAATTGGAGAGATAAAAGATAAAATGAATAATACTTTTAAAATCAAAATTGCAAAATTAGAAAAACATTACAATGAAGAAAACAGCTCCTTAAAAAGAAAAATGTGTGATATGGAAAAGGAGCTGCAAAAACTAACCAAAGAAAATAATTCCCTAAAAACCAGAATCAACCAAATTGAGGTGAATAACTCTATGTGGAACCAAGAATAAGTCAAACAAAGCATCAAGATTGAAAAATTAGAAAAAGGGAAAATATCTCAATAAATAAATAACTGACCTGGAAAGTGGATCCAGGAGAAATTATCTGAGAATCATAGGCCCACCAGAAAATCATGATGAAAAAAATGAGCCTGGACAACATCTTCCAAGAGCTCATAAAGGCTGAGATACTAGAAATAGAGGGTAAAATAGAAATCGAGAGAATCCACCTGTCACATCCTAAAAGAGATCCCAAATAGAAAAGTCAGCAAAATGTTGTGGCCAAACTCCAGAACCAGCAGGTAAAGGAGAAAATAATACAAGCAGCCAGACAGCAAGAATTCAAATATTGTGGAACCACAGTGACGATCACACAGGACCTAGCTTCTACTACACTGAAACATGGGAGGAAGTGGAATACAATTTTTAGAAAGGCAAAAGAGCTTGGGTTTCAACCAAGGATCACCTACCCAGCAAAACTGATCATATTCTTCCAAGCAAAGAGATGATCATTCAATGGTATAATGGATTTCCAGACCTTCCTGAGGAAAAAGCCAGAGCTTAATGGAAAATTCAACCTCCAATTATAAGAAACAAGAGAGACATAGAAAGGTAAACAAGGAAAATACACACACACACAGCCTTTTATTTAGTAAGAGCAAACTGTTTAGAGACAAGTAGAGGGTATGGGTATAAATTACATGCAAAAAAAACTTTATTAAGGGCTACAAAGGGACTGCAATGGAAGAAGAGGAAAGGATGAAGCAGAAAAGGTTAAATTATGCTACACAAAGAGGCATAAAAACAATATAGCAGAGGGACAGAAAGGAGGGAGATGAGCATTATATGGGCTTTTCCCTCATTGGTTCTGGTGCAAAGAGGGAATAACACAACCAGTTAAGCATAGGACTCTATCAAGAAGAGACACAAAACATATCATAATGGAGGGCAAAGGGGACATAGAGGAGCTTTTCATGAGATCTCTTCCTGTCAAGCTTGGTTCAAAGAAGAAATGACATACTACATTAAGTATAAAAATCTATCAAATCCTACAGGCAGGAGGAGGGAGGAAGGGTTAAGAAAGGTGGAGATGATTACAAGGGAGGGAAGAAGTAAGGGTGAATGCGAGGAAAAGGGAGGGGAGCTGATAAGAAGGGAATACTGAGGGATGATGGTGAAAAATAGAACTCTTAAAGAGGGGAAGGGAGAAAGGAAGAAAAATAAAAGCATAAACAAGGGAAGGAATAGGATGGAGAGAAAGAGACAGATAATAATCATAACCATGAACTTGAATGGGGTGAACTCTCCCATAAAATGGAGGCAGATAGCAGAATGGATTAAAAAGCATAATCCTACAATATGCCTTTTACAAGAAACACATCTGAAAGAGAGGGATACACACAGGGTAAAGGTAAAAGGCTGGAGTAAAATATATCATGCCTCAGCTCAAGTAAAATGAAGCAGGGGTAGCAATTCTTATCTCAGATAAAGCAAAAATTTATCTATTAAAAGAGATAAGGGAGGAAACTATATCCTGCTAAAAGGCACCATCGAGAATGAAGCAATATTATTACTTAACATATGTGTACCAAGGGGTATAGCATCCAAATTCCCAGAGTAGAAGGTAAGGGAATTAGAGGAAGAAATAGATGGCAAAACTGTAATAGTGGGGGACCTTAATCTCCCCCTCTATGAACTTGATAAATCCAACCTCAAAATAAACAAGAAAGAAGTTAAGGAGGTGAAAAGAATTTTAGAGAGGGTAGGTATGATAGATTTCTGGAGAAAACTGAATGGGGATAAAAAGGAATATACCTCTTTCTCAGCAGTACATGGCACATACCCAAGTTAGACCATGTACTAGGACATAAAATCCTCACAATTCAGTGCAGAAAGGCAGATATATTAAATGTATTATTCTCAGATCCTTATGCAATAAAAATCATATGCAATAAAGGGCTATGAAAAGATAGACCAAAAGCTAAATGGAAACTAAATAATTTAATCCTAAAGAATGAGTGAGTCAAACAAGAAATTATAGAAACAATCAGTAACTTCATTCAAGAGAATGACAATAATGAGAAAACATACTAAAACTTGTGGGATTCAACAAAGGCAGTTCTTAGGGAAAGTTTTATATCCCATGAATAAATTAAAGAAAAGGGAGGTCAATGAATTAGGCATGCAATTGAAAAAGATAGAAAAAGAACAAATTGAAAATCCACAATTAAACACTAAATTAGAAATAATGAAAACCAAAAGAGATTAATAAAATTTAAATTAAGAAAATTATTTAATTAATAAATACAACTAAGATCTGGTTTTATGAAAAAAAAACAATAAAATTAATAGACCCTAAGCCAATATGATAAAGAAAGAAGAAAACTAAATTATGAGCATCAGAAATGAAAAGGGTCAATCTACCAATGAAAGGGAAAATAAAAAAATAATTAGGGATTATTTTGCCAAATTATATGCACATAAATTTGACAAACTTAATGAAATGGTTGAATATTTGCACAAATATAAGCTGCCCAGATGCACTAAAGAGGAAGTATATTACTTAAATAACCCCATATCAGAAAAAGAAATTGAATTTATTTCAAATTTCAATTTCAAAGAAATTGAACATTAGGGAACTCCCTAGGAAAAAATCTCCAGGGCCAGATGGATTTACTATTGAATTCTATCAAACATTTAAAGAACAATTGATTCCAATACTCTACAAAGTGTTTGGGAAAATTAGTGGAGTCCTACCAAATTCTTTCTATGACACAAACATGGTAATGATACCTAAATCAGGAAGAGATAAAATGGAAAAATAAAATTATAGAACAATTGCCCTCATGAATATAGATGCAAAAATTTTAAATAAAACATTAGCAAAAAGACTACAGCAACTTATCACTAGAATAATACACTTTGATCAGGTACAATTTATTCCAGGAATGCAAGGATTGTTTGGTATTAGGAAAACCATCAGTATAATTGATCATATCAACAATAAAACTAGTAGAAACCAAATAATTATCTCAATAGATGTAGAAAAGGTTTTTGGCAAAGTACAACATCCATTCCTATTAAAAAACTAGAAAGTATAGGAATAAAGGAGCCTTCCTTAAAATAATAAGTAGCATCTACTTAAAGCCATCAGCAAATATTATATGCAATGGGAATAAGCTAGAAGCATTTCCAATAAGACCAGGGGTGAAACAAAGGTGTCCACTATCACCTCTCTTATTCAATCTGGTACTAGAAATGTTATCAGTAGAAATTAGAGAAGAAAAAGAAATCAGAGGAATAAAATTGGGCAAAGAAGAGACCAATTTATCACTCTTTGTGAATGATATGATGATATACTTAAGAGAATACTAAAGAATTAAGTATAAAACTACTTGAGACAATAAATAAATTTGGCTAAGTGGCAGGATATAGAATAAATCCACATAAATCCTCAGCTTTCCTCTATATTTTTATGAAATTCAACAGCAAGAGAAATCCCATTTAAATTTACCATAGACATTATAAAATATTTGGGAATCTACCTGTCAAAACAAATCAAGGACCTATATGAACACAACTACAAAACACTTTTCACACAAATAAAGTCAGATTTAACTAATTGGAAAAATATCATTTGCTCATGGCTGGGTCGAGCTAATATAATAAAAATGACAATTTTCCCTGAATTAAATTACATGTTTAGTGCCATACCAATCAATCTACCAAAAAAAAATACTTTGTAAAGCTAGAAAAAAATAGTAACAAAATTCATTTCGAAGAAAAGGTCCAGAATATCAAGGGAATTAGTGAAAAGCAATGCTAGGGAAGGTGGCTTAGCCATACCATATTTTAATCTGTATTATAAAGCAGAAGTCATCAGAACTACTTGGTTCTGACTGAGAAATAGAGTAGTGGATCAATGGAATAGAACACATGAGACATCAATGACCTTAGTAATCTACTCTTTGATAAATCTAAAGACCCCAGTTTTGGGGATAATAACTTGCTATTTAAAAAAAAACTTCTGGGAAAACTGGAATGGCAAAAATTGTGCATAGACTGGTATCTAACACCATATACCAAAATTAGGTCAAAATGGGTGCAAGATCTAGGTATTAAGGCTGATAATATAAGCAATCTGGGAAAGCAAGGAATAGTTTAAATGTCAGATTTATGGAGAAGGGAAGATTTTTATGACAAAACAAGAGGGAGAGAGCATTATAAAATGCAAAATGGATAATTTTGATGACATTAAATTGAAAACTTTCTATAGAAATAAATTCAATGTAACTAATTTTAAGAGGGAAGTGGAAAATTGGGAAACAATTTTAACAAGCAGTGTCTCAGACAAAGGTCTCATTTCTAAAATATACAGGGGATCAAGTCAAAACTATAAGAATACAAGTCATTCCCCAATTGATAAATGGTCAAAGGATATGAACAGGCTGTTTTCAGAGGATGAATTTCAAGATATCTATAAGCATATGAAAGATGCTCTAAATCACTATTGATTAGAGAAATGCAAATCAAACCAACTCAGGAGTACCACATCTCATTGGCCAGATTGGCCAAGATGACAAAACAGGAAACTGATAGTTGATGGAGAGGATGCAGAAAAAATGGAACACTAAAGGATACTTGGTGGAGTTGTGAACTGGCCAACCATTCTGCAGAGCAATCTGAAACTATGCCCAAAGGGCTAAAAATACGGGCATACCCTTTAACCTAGCAATACCACTTCTAGGCTTGTATCCCAAAGAGACCATAGAAGTAGGACAAAGACCCATATGTACAAAAGTATTTATAACAGCTCTTTTTGTGGTAGCAAAGAATTGGAAATGAAGGGGATGCCCATCAATTGGGGAATGGCTGAACCAGTTGTGGTATATGAATGTACTGGAATACTATTGTGCTATAAGAAATGAGGAGCAGACAGACTTCATAATAACCTGGAGAGTCTTATATAAACTGATGTTGAGTGAGAAGAGCAGAATCAGGAGAAATTTGTACACACAATTACAGACACGACATATGTGTGATGACTAACTTTGTTAGAGTGGACTCCTCTAAAGAATATAAGTTTATAAGACAACTCCAAAAGACTCATGATGGAAAGAGACGTACATATTCAGAGAAAGAGGTACAGAGTCTGAATGCACGTTGAAGCAAACTACTTGCTCTCTTTCTTTTTCTTGTTTTGTTTTGTTTCCTCTTTCCCATTGTTCATTCCATTTCTTATAATCCTTCTTTACAACCTAATATTTCATGTAAAGGTATTTGCAGATCCCATATTTGACTGCATTCTGACCTGTTGGGTGGGTAATAGAGGGAGGTGGAGATAATTTGAAACTCATGGGACTGAACAACTGAATGTTATAAACTAAACATAAATAAACATTTTTTTTATTTAAAAACATTAAAAAAAGATTTGTTCTGCAAAACTTGGACTCAGTCAAAAGATTACAACCATGAGTCTAGAACGTCATATGTGGTCTTAACCTGAATGCAGGTTCAGAACTTCCTTCTATCTTGCTATACCACTCAGGGACTACCTACCAGGGTGTCTCTTCCTCTTCAGGTTCCTCATTCCTGTTCTAGAGTTTTTTGTCAGGCAAGTGACAATCCTTTGCTATTCATATAGGCAGCTAGGTGATGCAGTGTTAGAGCTCTGGGCCTGAAGTCAAGAAGAGAAGACATTAGTTCAAATGTGAACACAGATGCTTATTAGCTGTGTGATTCTGCAACGACTGAACTTCTCTCAGCTTCTCTATAATGAAGATGATAGTAGTACTTAGTTCCCATTGTTGTTGTGAGAAATAAATAAGGTGACAGTTGTCAAATGTAGCACAGAACTCAGAATGTAGGAGGCATTTTCACATGATTTTCTAATCAATTGCTTTGGGGAAAGCACACAGAATTCAGAGTCATCAGAACCGAGTCCAAATCCTGGCTCTACCAATTTCTATGTAAAACTCTTAAGACCTCAGTTTTCTCATCTGTAAAATTATGGAATGGACTGGATAGCCACTATAATCCAGAGGTAGATCTATAATTCCATAACTCATGGAATAGATTGGAGCGGGGTTGGTTTTAGAGTATAGTGGACAATTAAAATATTTCAAATGTGAAGAGTCACTTTGATTTTACAATAAATTCAGATTTCTTTTAAAGTCTTAACTTATCTGATAATTTCAGGCCTTGAAGTGTTTCATCATAGTTTCATGGACAATGATGGCAAGTATTCCGTTGTCCTTTATTAACCACAGGGAGAGATATGGTAAGAGGTCAACAAATGCAGCACTTGTTCTGATAGCAAAGTACTAGAAACAAAGTAGATCCCCATTGTTTGGAGAATAGATGGCTACATAATTTGTAGTATATAAATATAATGGAATCTTATTATATTGTATGAATAAATGAAGCATGTATTAAGTACTTATTTTATGCAACACATTGTGCTAAGTGTTAGAGAGAGAAAAGTAAAACGGTGTCTGTTCTCAAGGAGCTCATATTCTAATGGGGATGACAATAAATATAAAAGGTTTCTGCTGAAAATCATATGGAAAAATCCAGTGGTCCTTAGGATATTAATGATCCATAGGATTTAAGGATTCTTAAGATGTTAATTATTCTTAGGATTCTAGGATTCCTAGGATGTTAATTATTGTTGTTTGAGTTATTATTTAGTTTCACTTATTCCCTGGGCTCATGAGTTAATTGTCCTGGGCTGTCCCCAAGAGTCTTAGGGAAAGTAGTCATCAAAGTAGTGGTGGTAGTTTGACTTAACTGGCAATGCTACCTCCTGTCTCTCAGTCAGGATACTTTGCTCCTTCAGCTAGGCTGGCTTGTTTGCTTTGTGTGTGGCAGTTGGCTGAAAGCTTTTAGAGATGGCTAGTCCCTTCTTTACAGGAGTTGCTTCTCCAGATGATGTCTATGAGGGTTGGATTGGAAGCAGGAAAGATGGTGGTAGTGGGAGGATTACTTCCTACCTAAGTTCTTTTGCCTACTTGCCTATTGGTGGCATTTCTTCAGTATTTATTGTGGGGGGTGAATATGAAGGTGAGCCCCTCTTTAAAATGATTTCCCCCTCATTAATGACTGTGGGGGTTGGACTGGAAGCAGATGTGATGGCTTGGAGGAGTCTGAACCAAACAGAATCTGAGGGGATATGTTGGTGAAGGTTGGAGCAGTGGTTTGACTTTTCTAGAACATTCTACCTCCTCTTCCTCATGGTGGCTTGCTGTTTCAGTATGTCCTGTGTATTCTAATGAATGGCAATTGGTGGAGATATTGGCTCCTTCTCCACAGCAGTTGCTTCCCCAGATAATGTATATGAAGGGATAAACTAAAAGCAAGAATGGTGATCTGAGCTTTGCCACTTTCAGGTATTCTTTTCCTATCTTCTTGTTGGTAGCAGTTTGGTCAATGATGTTTGCTGGTGGTTATGAGAAAGATGCACCCTCTGCTCTACTATTACTTCTCCCCTTGAATGACAAATAATATATATATATATATATATATATAGAGAGAGAGAGAGAGAGAGAAAATGGGAAATAATGACATGATCTGATGGAATTGAAGTAAACTGAGACAAGAAAAACAATATTTATGATGACAATATAAATGGAAAGAACAAGTATAAAGCAATAAAAATTTAAAAAACTGTAAAATTGCAAAGAATAAGTATGGCCCTAAATATATATATATATATATATATATATATATATATATATATATATATACATATATATATATGAAGAATGTAAATGATAACTGTGATGCATATTTCACAACCATAATCTTATTTAAAAATATGTAAAATTAATAGAATAAAACCTCAGACCAAGGAGAAGATTAGCACCCATTTCCTGCTTCCGCTCAGGATTGGTTCCTAAATTCTTATCTGCCTTAGGCATTGGTCATCATACATAATAGAATCTTGCCAAAGACAGTCAACTATGCTATGATTCACAGATGTTTAAATAATATTATGGGGCATACAATTTATTTCTCTAATTGCATAAATGGTTTGAGACAATCATGTATTCTATCCATGCAATAACCTAATTTTAAAGAAAAATGGTTTGAAGAAAATGTTCATCCTTGCATCTACCAAGTTAAATAGATGGTGTTTTGCATAAAGGCATTTGATAAATTCCACTTGAATTGAAGTACTTATTTAACATACACATATTATAACTTGTCTTCTTTTGCATCCCAACAGGTAGATATGATTCATTTTCTAAAATATGTGACTGCCCTAGCTAATCTTCCTCTTTCCTTTCTATAAACAATGATTATTTTCAGGCCCATGGTCCTCTATGAAAATTACATTTTCACAATTCAGCCAATATTCTGGGTGCTCAGAGAGATGAAGCTTATATAGACAACAGCTTTGAAGTGGGTCCTCTGATGCTCACCAACTTTAAAGTGCAGAGGAAAAATAGAACATAGAGGAAAAGCTCAGCCCAAGTAGTTTGATTTGATTCAGACATCTAAAATAATTCCATGATGAAACAGAAAGTACTCTGGTAGCATAATACAATTCTAAAAATGTGATGGAAATGTTCCCTAAATACAGAAGTGATTTCAATAAAATTATAAGAGAGACAAGTCAAAACATTCTTAGAGTTAACAGACATCATATGACCCATCTTAATGGAAAATTTTTAAATGAGGATTTGGTTCAAGAGAGACAAACTAATCCCATATCATTAGTTTATGTGCCGTATTTTGGCAAGAAGGTAAAACTATTATCTTTTTTTTTTAAAGTAAATGCTTCCTTCACTTCAGTTTTCCATAGATTACAAATTAGTAGCAAATGACTAACCTAATATATATTTTTAGTTTGTTTGTCTTTTAAGTTACAGAATCACACAAGGGAGCAAAGAACATATGCAGTGCAGGATAGCAGTAACATGTCAGCAACTTAGATAGATTTTTATTTTTCTTGTACTGATGCTTTTGTTTAAGGTATGAAGGTTGAAGGCATTTTTTTCCTTTTTAAAAAGTCTCACTTTTTAAAAATTGCTATCATTTATTAATTCTTCTCCCAAAAGATTCTTGTCTAGAAACAAAAGAAAGTTAAGAAAATAGATCACTGAGAAAGTCTGATAACATATACCTAATCCCAAATCTATATTCTGCTCCCTTTCTGAACAAAATTTTAGTATGTTTTTGTTTTTCCCATTATCAGTCCTCTGGAGTCAAGGCTGGTAATCAAAGGTATCCATATTTTCTCTGTATACTAATTACTTGCTTAAATATATTCAAAGATCCTTTCTTTGATGCTTGTTTGCATCATGTCTTTGGAAATATAGTGATCTGTCTCTAAAAAAATGTACGTAAAACTATAATGGATTTAATTCGCTAAAGAAATAATGACTAGACACTTTGCAGATGGGATTTCTGATCATTAAGTATCACATTTCCATTAAAAAATGAAAGTGGATGCTTCCAAATAATGTTAGTGGATAATGCATAATTCACAGACACCTCCATTAAATATAAATATTCTGTTACCCAATTTCAATGTTCAGTTTCCCCAAGTGTGTTTATTTTCATAATTAATTCAACTCACCCTGTTACATTTACACTGTGGCTTGTTGGGAATTAGAGCCACAAATTTTGTCTGATAGTGTAAGTCCTGGGAAATCACATCAGTTTAACTACCTCAACCCTGCCCTGGGAAGAATGCATTGGGAAGATTGTACTCTCTGGGCGGCCCAACATGCCAAGAACAGAGCAACCTTCTCTGTGATGTCAGTGAGAAGCTGCTAAAAGGTGCTACATGCCCCAGATGGGTTAGGGGATGAGTTACAAAGCGATTAACATAGTCTTAAGAAACATATGCTGGAGAAGTCTTTATGTGACAGGTGCTATGAAGAGACACGTTAGAGACTCTCTCTGAGGGCCTGCTATTCAGGCTTTGCAAGTACATCAGAACTGACCGTGCCAAGGAAAGACCTTTTTAAGATGTTATAACTTACCTTTCTAAAACAATATATATATATATATATTTGTCACTGATGTAGTTCTTAATGATGAACGGCATCTTAGAAAGATCTATGTGCAGTTTTAGTTTACCACAATAAGAACGAAACAAAATAAAAAGTTTCCCATTCTTTGTTGCTCTTGGTTATGATGTGCATGGCTTTAAAAGAGACATAATTGGTAAATAAGAAAGTAGCCTAAATATCTCAACCAAAGGCAGCAGGCTCCAACCCTGGGAAGAAATTAGCCTTCAGAATGAAAGTGATTGAAAGGGTATACACCTGGAGCTAAAAATAAATATAACTTTATCCTCCAATTCCTAAATTCCATCTGTGGTATATGGCACCACAGGCTCATATGGAGTCCAGGTGATACAGTACATAAAGTGCCAGAGTTAGGAAGACCTGAGTTCAAATCTTTCCTCAGACACTTGATGTATAAGGCTGGGCAAATCACTTAACACTATATGCCTCAGTTTTCTCATATGTGAAATAAGCTCAAGAAGGAAATGGAGGGGGTGGCTAGGTGGTGCAGTGAGTAGAGTGCTGGCCCCCGAGTCAGGAGGACCTGAGTACGGATCTGGCCCCAGAAACTTAACACAAAAAAATCTAGCCGTGTGACCTTGGGCAAGTTACTTAACCCCAGTTGCCCTCCAAAAAGCAAAAAAAAAAAAGGAAATGGAAAATCAGTTCAGAAGCTTTCCCCAAAAAAACTCAAATTGGGTCACAGAGTCAGACACAACTGAAATGACTGAACAACAAAGACTCATGATATTTTTTGGGGGTGGGGAAGACTACTAGTGCAGTAAAGTTGCGTTTTTTTTTTTTTTATTTTTCCATGTACTTACTAGAATCAGATTTGGTGCTAGAGGATCTGACTTTGAATCCATTCTCTGCTAATTAAAACTTATATGGCCTTGGGCAAATTATTTAACCATTCTGGGCCTCAGACTGCTCTCTAAGACAAATTCTTGAACCCTCATTCTCAGTTGCCCCACATATATAATTAATTGTTTAGTCTTATCCATTTTACCTCTCCAACATCCTTTATATTTGTCCTTTTCTTCCTACTAGCATGATGACAACAGAAGTTCAGGTTTATATCATCTTTCACCTTGTTTATTATAGTAGTTCCCTAATCTTCCTGTCCCAAATCTCTCCTTTCTCCAAGTCATGTCCCACTTAACTAGCAGAGTGCTTTTCCCTAAAATATAGGGCTAACTATATCACTCTCCACTCAATAAAATTCAGTGACTCCTTATTGACTTTAGGAACAAATACACTCACTTCTGTTTGCCTTTTAAAGTCCTTTACAACATTTCTCCAAACTATCTTTTATTTTTTATTATACATTACTCCCATTCCACATTCTACAGTCCAGTCAAACTACTCTTTAACATCTTATTTCCTATATCCACACCCTTGCACAGGTTGTTCACAATGAGTGAAATTAATTAATTCCGTCTCAATTTCAACATATTACTTTCATCCTCCTCACTACAATCTATTTACTTCATAGACATCACACACATACACGCGCACATACACACACACACACACGCACGCGCGTGCATGCACCCTTATGTGAGGGACACCTCCGCCAACAAAATTTAAGCTCCTGTTGGCCAATGACTATTTCTTTTTTGTTTTTTTTTTATCCCTACTCTCTTTCTCATAATATATGTAAGTCAATAAACATCTATTGAGCACCTACTATGTACCAGGGACTGTACTAACTCCTGCAGACACAATGAAAGGTAAAAAATGGTTCAGTGGGTTCATAGTCTAACAGATGAGACAACATGCAAGCATCAATGTTCAAATAAGCTAGAGGCAATGCTCAACTTTCACAGGGGTAACATTTCTGGAAAATGACTCAAAGATTGAGAACACAAATGTTGATACATTGAACCTATGGGTTATAAGGGGTTAGTTTCCCATGACCACCGTAAACTCTAACCCTTTATTAGAGATTGCTGAAAATACATGTTTTTCTGAATAAAATTCTTTTTAACAAAACATTCTGATCATGTATATTTTTCCTACCACAGTAACCATGAAATAACCTATAAAATGAAGTAGACAAAATAAAATTAACATGTAAAACCCTTTCCTTGCTATAATTCCATAGAATTCCATAACTTTTTGTGCCAGTATCTCAATAAAATCCCCATTGATTTCAGGCAAAATTCACTTTTCAGGAGGAGTCTGGCAAATTCTGTCTATAACTATTTACATTCTGATTCCAGGACTTTGGGACACTTTTCTTTGACAATCTCTTGGAGAATGTTGCCCATGCTGCTTTTTTTTCATCATGACTTTCTGGTAGACCAATAATTCTTAAGTTATCTCTCGTGGATCTGTTCTTTAGGTCAGTTGTTTTTCCAGTGAGATATTTTACATTTTCTTCCAATTATTCAATCTTCATGTTTTGTTTGATTGAATCTTGGTGTATCATAGAGTCCCAAGTTTCAATTTGACTGATCCTAATTTTTAATGAATCATTCTCTTCGGTTAGTTTTTTAAGGTACTCTTATAGGGAGGTATTTTCTCCAATTGGTTCACTAATTTTACTTTTTAAGGATTTGTTTTCTTCAGTGAGACTTTTTTTTCCAATTTGGTCACTGTAGATTTAATTTTTTTTTCTACCTCACTAATTTGGCATTTAAAATCTTTCTACAGCTCCTCCAAGAATGCTTTTCAGGATTGAGACCAGTTCATACTTCCTTCTTTGATCTTAAGTGTGAGTATAGAGTCCATGTTGTCCTCTGTATTTAGTTGTTCTTTATTTTTTAATTTTTCAAATGCTTTATTAATTTCTGATTTACATCATTCATTTCTGCCAGATTTTGAGTTCCAAATTTTCTCCCCATTTTTCCCTACCCACCGCCCCAAAATAGTAGTCCCACAGGATATCCCATCTTCCAATCTGCTCTCTCCCATATTTTCTCCCATACCCCTTTCAACTTTTCTAGTGGATCTCTGTGTGCCAGTGCCTGTATATCTTATTTCCCTATTACATATAAAATAGTACTAATAATAGTATATATGTATGTATATATATATATATATATATGAGTATTTGATTTTAAAATTTTGAAATCCAGATTCATTCCCTTCCTCCCTTGTCACCCACCCTTACTGGGAAGATAAGCAGTTTAGTATAGGTTGTACATGTGTGTCTAATGCAAAACAATAACATAGTAGATATATTGTAAAACACTGACTACATTTCCCTCCCTCCTACCCACATCCCACTTGTTCTATTCTTTACTTTGATCCCATCTCTTTTCAAAACTGGGTGCTTCCAACTTCCCTTTACCCCAAACCTGCCCTCGCTTCCATCATCCCCCCTCTCATACCCTTCCACCCCTACTCTCCTGGAGGATGAGATACCCTATTTAGTGTGTATTTCATTCCCTCCTCAAGCCAAATACAATGGGAATAAGGTTGACCCATTCCCTTTTGCCTTCCTATTCTTCCCCTCCATTGTAACCATTTTCCCTTGCCTCTTCTGTATGAGATAGTTTACCCCATTCTGCCTTTCCCCATCTCCTTTCATTATATTCCTCTATCACCTCTTAATTTCACCTTTTAAATATCATCCCTTCCTGTTAAATTCATCCTGTGTTCTCTGTCTATGTATATCTGTAAACATATATACACACATTCATATATATACATATACTCATAATATATACATATTATATTAAATATTTAATGTATATAATGTAATCTAATTATATTAATATATACATATTATATTACATTATATACATATATATTCATATGCCTATATACCATCATATATAAATATATATTTCTATTCCCTTCAACTTCTGAGAAATGTTTCATAAGTTACAATTATTGTTTTTCCATGTAGGAATGTTAATAGTTCAATTTTGATAAGTTCCTTATGATTTCTTTTCCTGTTTACCTTCTCATGCTTCTCTTGCTTCTTGCATCTGAATGTCAAATTTTCCATTCAACTCTGGTTTTTCATCAAGTATGCTTGAAAGTCCTCTATTGCACTGAATGACCATATTTTCCCCGGAACATGATACTCAGTTTTGCTGGGTAGGTGACTCTTGGTTTTAATCCCATTTCCTTTCACCTTCAGAATATCATATTCCAAGCCCTTCGATCCCTCAGTATAGAAGCTCCCAGATCCTGGGTTATCCTGATTGTGTTTCCACAATATTCAAATTGTTTCTTCTTGGCAGCTTATAATATTCTCTCCTTAATCTGGGAGTTCCAGAACCTGGCTATAATATTCCTAGGAGTTTTCTCGTTGGGATCCTTTTCAGGAGATGATCAGTGGATTCTTTCAACCTCTATTTTGCCCTCTGGTTCTAAAACATCAGGGCAGTTTTCTTTGAGAACTTCCTGGAAGATGATTTCTAGGTTCTTATGTTGCTCATGGCTTTCAGGTAGTCCAATAATTTTAAAATTATCTCTCTTGGATCTATTTTCCAGGTCAGTGTTTTTGGTTGTTTTTTTTTTTCCCCATGAGATATTTCACATTGCCTTCTGTACTTTCATTTGCTTGGATCTGTTTAACAGCATCTTGATTTCTCATAAAGTCATTAGCTTCCATTTGCTCCAGTCTAATATTGAAGCAATGATTCTCTTCATTGAGCTTTTGAGATTCTTTCTCCATCTGGCAAATTCGGCTTTTTAAGGCTTTCTTCTCCTCATTGCCTTTTTGAGCCTCTTTTGCCACTTTAGTTAGTCTATGTTTTAAGGTTGATTGTCCTTAGTCAGGCTGTTGACACTTATTTCATAATTTTCTTGCATTGTTCATTGCAATTCTTCTTTGCAATTCTCTTCATTGCAATTCTCATTTCTGTTCCCATTTTTTCCTCCACTTCTCTTATCTGCTTCTTAAAATCCTCTATGGCCTGTAACCAGCTCATATTTTCCTTTGAAGTTTTGGTGCAGGAGTTCTGACTTCACTGTCTTCCTCCTGTTCCATGCTTTGCTCCTTTTTGTAGCCAAAATAGGAGTCTAATGTTGGAATCTTCTGTCTGCTTTGTTTCCTTTGCCTGGTTATGTTGGTCCTCAGTCACTTGACCCCTGGCCTTTTTGCCGCAGCAGGACTTGGCCACCAGACAGGGGAGATTTCGTCCCAAACGCTGGGATTTTCTCAGCTGCTGGAGGTATTAGATGGGTGCCCCCTCTGAGGGCTCCACACACTCTGGCAAGCTGGTCACATGTCCCAGGACCTCCACCCTAGACTGCAATCCAGATCCAAGTAGGTTAAAGCAAAAGTGATTACCCCTCAAACTTGTGCTTGTTCACCCTACACTCTGCAGGCCAGGAGCTGAAGTTGCCACATGGCAGTGGCTGTGCCTGCATCTCAGCAGCTTCTTGCCCCATGGGGCAAAAGCCACACATTCCCACTTACTGGGTCCCAAAGTCCAGACTGCACTGACCTCTCACTTTGTCTTTTGCATCTATATGTTGATAAATCTGGAAACAGTCACAGTTGTTGGTGATCTGGAGTCCCTCCAGCTGGCAGCTGGTCAGGACCGCCCTGGGGCTAAAGTCTTGGTGAGAGGCTGGGCTCAGCTCCCAGAGCACTGTGCTGTCCGGTTCCTGCTGGCTTGCCATGCTGTCCTTAGATGGAGGTTAGCTTCTCTTTGTCATTTTGTGGGTTCTGCAGTTCCAAAGTTTGTTTAGAGTCCCCTTTTTACATAGATTGGGGAAGGTGGAAGCCAGAGTGGTGGGGATGTCCTGCTTCTACTCCGCCATCTTGACCTGTATTTAGTTATTCTTCATCAGTATAATAAGCTCTCATGGATTTTCTTGCCTTCCCCTTCTCCTTCTAAGCTTCCTTCATTCCCATTATAATTTCTTATTTCCTAATTTATCAGGCTGGGAACTAAGGACCTGCTTGTTGACTTTGTCTGCTGTAGCCTCTGGGTGTCTAGATTGAGGCCAAGGCCAGGAGTCTCATTGTTTCCCCTGAGTTATGCTGAGGTTTACAGAGGAGGGCTATGGAGGAGGGCTGGTCTCACCACTTCAGATTTCTGGCTCCATTCCCCTGGGCTACCACTTAGGCAGGCTTTTGCTGGTCAGGTGAGGTGGTTCTTGTTGGGACCCCTCCCCCTTTTCTCTTCAGACTCCTTGATGCTTCAGTAACACCCCTTCTCAGTGACTCCCAAGCCTGAGGCTATTTCCACTATATTAGGATTTCACTTTGGGTGGGACACTTATCTCTGGGTTTTCTAGGTCAGGGAGGGGAAATTGTAGCAGCCAGAGTTTACTTTGCCATCCTGGCCCCTGGAAAATCAGGCAGGCAATTTCTAAACTTTTAAGCTGGGGGCTGAGAGCCCCAGGAGAAGCTGCTATCTCTGATGGGTTCTTGAGCACTCTCTTACCTGGCTCCTGTGAATCCTCCTGTCCCATGGTGAGATGCTGGTGAGATGGCTGTGAATCACCCTTGGGGTGGATCAGTCTGCTGGCTGGGGCTCCTTCTATCTCTGCTGTAGTCTCCTCTCTAGTCTGAGTTGCTACAGCCCCATGTGCTCCTCCCTCCCCCTGCTCGGACCCATGTGGGCACCTTCCTGGGCTGGATTCTGCCAAGCTCTAACTCTCAGTGTATTCTGACACTCCAAAAACCATTCAGATTCACTTTTTAAAGTTTAGTGAGGGGATTCATGGAGGATCTTAGAAAAGTTACTGCTTCCGTTCCACCATCTTGGCTCCACTACCCAATATTTACTTTTCATAACACATGAAATCTATAGTACCATAAATACTATACAGAAAATAACATTATTAAACAAAATTTTAGCCTACATCTTACCTTACACTGTGTCAGATGACAGTATGATGGTATAATATTGTATTATTTACTGCTGTAAACCATTCTACCTTGGCTACCTTCTGCAAACCAAGGAAGGGATTGCTGGTGCTTTAGTCACTGCTGTTAGAAGACATCAAGACTGAGGAAGTCTCAACATGACTTCTAACCCTCTGTTTTTCATTGATGGTGGATTGGCACTGGAAATCCTGAAGGATTCACCAGCTTGAAATAATTCATCATCAATGACTGCTTCTTGAACAATTTGAGTTCCTTAAGGATCTTGAAGTATGGGAACATACCAGAGGTGAGTTGACATTTAACATGAAGGTTGCAATAGATGATGGGATCAGAAAACAATGAATTTGTTCAACAAATGCATGGGGAGCTCTTTAGTAAACAAAGAAAATATAGAGCAAAAGCACAGGGAACTCTTTACAACTGTAAGGTGAACAGGAGCAGTGAAGTGCCAAGTAGAATAGAAGCCAGTCCACAAACTTGAATAGATCACATTTCTCATTTACTTTTTTCTCCATGATGCATAACTATGAATGTGCACAGTTGCTAATGGGAAAGTGATTAAATTAAAAAGTGTTAAATTAAAGTGATTTCACTTAAAAAAATAAATGAGAGATGTGTTCTGTGCAAGTTTATGGAGTGGCTTGACATCAAGAAAGTTAAACACGTGAATGTTGTGGATTGATTGTATATACAAAATAAATCAAAGGTAATCATTAATGACAATTAGAATTAAGGGGACTTGGGGAAGATTTCTATAAAAGGTAAGATTTTAATTGAGATTTGAAGGAAGCTAGAGAAATCAAGAGGCAGACCTATGGAAAGAGTGCATCTTGGGCAAGTAGGATATCCAGTGAAAATTCCAAGAGTGGGGAGATGTGGTGTCTTATTCAAGAAACAGAAAGGAAGTCAGTGTTACTGTATCACAAAGGGAGTGGGGAAGGAAAATTTAGTATACAGAGTAAGATGAAGAAAAATAGTAAAGTGAGAAGGGAAGATTATAAAAGGCTTTTAATGCCAGAGAGTTTTATATTTGACCCTGGAGGTGATACGGACATATTGGAGTTTAGGGGGAGGGGTGACACGCACTTTAGGGGGATCACTTTGACAACTAAATGGAAGATGGACTGAAGGAGACAGTGGGGGAAAGTGGAGATGCTACAGATAGAACAACGAACAGACTATTACATAGTCTAGATATGATAGGACAAGAGCCTGCACTGTGTGGCAGCTTTGGCACAGGAGAAAATGGCAGATTTTACAGTTGTTAAAGGGGTAAAAATGATAGGCTTTAGTAACAGATTGGTTATGAAGGGCAAAAGATGTAGGAGTCAAGATTGGCACCTGGGTTTTAAGCCTGAGTGAGCAGGGGGATAATGATAACCTCAACAGTAATAGGAAAGTTAGGAAGAAGGATGGGTTTGGAGCCAAAGATAATTAAACAGTTTGGACATGTTGATTTTATGATGTCTAGAAGACATCCAGTTTAAGATGCTTATTAAATGTACATTTTCCTGATTATCTACTAGGTTATAGAAAAGTTATGATCTGAATTGCTGGAAGAACTTCCCACACCTAGAAATTCACACATCTTTAAGGCATTCCTAAATACTTAGTCTTTTTGCCTTTCTTTTGGCTCCACTCTGTTTAGAACAGTATTTCTCTTAGTCTTGACTTTTTCCTATTATCCAAAAATCTCATTTGAATGGGTACCTATTTATGATACCGTGTCCAGTCTGTTTGGTTTTCTTTCTTCTGTGTATTTTGGTTTCTCAGAGTTTGAATAATATTTCCTGTAGAACTATCTACTTTTAGACTACATCATTTCATCAATATATCATTCCCAAAGAAGACTAAATCATCTATTTTACAATATTCTTTAGAAATCATTTATGAATATAGTAGAAGCCCATCCTTTAAAAAAATTCCTAGTGTCAGAATCCACATTTCACACTCTATTTAAACTGACAATGGTTTACTTGACATAGTTTACCTGAATTGATAAAATAATAATCTCTATAACAGTATTAAGCCCATCTTTGGTTACCAAAAAACTTTTATTAAATAATTACTATGTTATAAGTGCTATGGACACACAAGACAAAAGACAGTGCCAAGGGGGCAGCTAGGTGGCAAAGTGAATAGAGCACTGGCCCTGGAGTCAGGAGGACCTGGGTTTGGATCCAGCTTCAGACACTTAACACACACACACACACACACACACACACACACACACACACAAATAGTCATGTGACCCTGAGCAAGTCACTTAATCTCAATTGTCCTCCAAAAAGCAAAAAAAAATTTTTTTAAAAAGAGAGTGCCTTCCTTCAAGAAGCTTACAATCTAATGGGGGAGATGTTATTTTTTTCTATTGTATTTATTCCTTTGTGTACTGTAATACCATTATTCTTAGCTTCAGATGATTTCAGTGATGTGCAACATAATGGGGCAACTAAGATCCACAGTGGATAGAGCACTGGTGCTATAATCAGGAAGACTAGAGAGCTCAAATTCAACCTCAGATGCTTACTAACTGTGTGACCTTAAAAAATTCACTTCATCCTATTTGCCTCAGTTTCCACATCTGTAAAATGTGCTCGAGAAGAAAATGGCAATTCACTCCACTATCTTTTCCAAGAAAACACCAAATAGGGTCATGACACATCTGAACAACAAGATGACAACAGTTGCTATTCTCATTTTCTTCAACCAAACAAAAATGGAGGACAGGATGAGAACCTGTACACACTACAATAAACTTATCCTCATATTTGGACCAAAAGGCAGCAACATCATGGCAGGTAACACCATAATTGATTCATTTGTGGTCATGACTCTAGTCGTATCTTATGGAGAGAGAAAATGCCAGGGAGATATTAAAACAGTGGTTGAGAGGAGGGGCAAGGGTTAGCAAGAATTTTGTTTTTAAATCTACATATGAATTTATGCCTGACCTACTCCTCATATCATATGCAGAGTTTCACAATGCTAGATTTTCCAATGTCATTAAAGTAAATGTCCACAATAAAAGAAACATTAGTTATGAGAGAGATGGAACAGTTCTTTTGTATCCTTGATTAGAGCTCATCCTTCCTTTTGTAACTTATTAATGATTTAACCTTCCCTAGATGTTTCACGGTTTTTAAAATATTATCACATCTCTCAATAAAACCAAATCTAAGGCAGAGTGCAATCAATACCATTTACATTTCTCCAACAAACTGATTTTTTAAAGGGACAAAAAAGAAAAGAAAACTATATGTATATACTTCAATATAAAATAATATAACATCTATAGGGGCATATACTTTAAATTTCTTAAGTATATGATTGAGGCTAATGGGAAACAGACTGGATGTGCAAACATGTAGCTGCTTAGATATACTATTATATTATCAAGCATGTGTCACAGATTGACTCTTTTATGACTAGTCTAACCATCTGTAGTTTGGGAGCTCATCCTGACTCCTGGAAGTGCATTCTGCTAATGTGCTGCATGAGAAGAGCTCTAATTAATCATTAAGTGGCCTTACATCATGCAGTGCTATGGCTTCTGTTTCCAATCAACTAGATCTTTGGAGAGCAGGTTGAGAGCAGCAGTGACGGCAGTAGCTGTAGCAACAGCCCAGGCCACAGCAGCAACTGGAAACATGAAACACTGCGGGTAAAGTGTCGATTGCCATTAGTTTTGAGGGCACTGAGCTTTGGAACCACTACTTCCACTGTTTAATAAACAGGCCCCCAGTCCCTCTTTGCTGATCAGAGGGTCATTTGGGCAGCTTGCCAGGAATGGAATCTAATTTGTACCAACCAGAGTTGATTCTGTCTCTATTTGTGGAGGTGTGATCTATGGAGACTTTCTGGCTTGGATCTTGATTAGAAAAAAAAAAAATCATATTCTGGGATCTGTCTTTTTGATGGTCTCAGCTTTGCATTAAAGATCAGACTATCTCCAGGCCATAATCCAAGACTACAGAGGCTACACCCCAACCACCTCATATTCCATCCACTTTTCACACATACTTAACAATACTGCTTCCTTTTCAAAATGTGTAAATATAACACTGTTCTTCACATTTCCCAGGGAATAAAGACTGTGCATACCAACAAACAAATGTCATCATCTTTCCACTCTAGATATATAAACAGATACAGAGGGAGAGAGAAGGGGAAGAGAGAGGAGAGAGACAAAAGACAGAGTCAGAAACAGAGAAAGATGATCATGTACTTATGTGTGTATTTATGTATGTATGTACATATGTTTGTATGCATGTACATATAATTTTATTTCAACCCTGAATTAGAACTTTTCTCATCATAAAGGACACAACCTCACTTTGAGAGATGTCTGGCTTTCTGGATATCTGATTGCCTCATAAAGAAAATCTGTGAAACTACCTGACACCCCTTGAGTATCCTGACCCCACCTTTCCTCATAAGCATGAAGTTCACAAAATTACAGAAAAAAACTTTCATAAAAAAGTTAAAGAAAAAATAGGGTTCAATTTCATAAGACTTCCTTTAAGGGGCTAACTTAGGTATCATGTCTTTGGAGAAAACTTTTCTGATCCCTCTAAGAGTTCATAGCTTCTTGGGTTTCAAATTACGTTGCATTTATCTCTTTAGATGTTGTATCTACCTTCTGACCTCTCCAACAAGGAGTATATGAACTCTTTTAACTTTTAGCAAAGTCCTTCACACATAGCAATAGGGACTGAATCTGTGATTTCATTGATATAAGGGATTCGTGGATTAGGAACTTCCCATGACCAATGGAAATTGGCATCACTTAAACATTATAGTTTTAGCGAGTTGTTTTGCATAGTGGTATTAAACTTAAATAGAAATGAGGCCACTAATCCATTGATAAAGATCCTTGCAGGCTGCATACTCCCTTAGTTTTAAAATATAACATTATTGGTTTTTACATTCTTATTTTTCTAAATATTTCCCAATTACATTTTGGTTCAGGCCTGATAGTGTTGGGGGCCACAAACCACAGGCTGCATGTTTGATACTTCTGGACTACTATACTATATTAATTTATTTCCCCAAAGCCACATAGTTAGTATTTGTCGGAGGTGAGGTCTGAACCTGTGGATCTGAGACCAGGCCCTGTTACCTAAAAGGGTAAACAATTAATTGTTTGGGGAAATTAATTATATGATTGAAAAAGGAAAGATAAACTTCAATGAGTAACTCTCTTCCAAAGATATGAGCAAAGTCTCATTCAAACAGTCACGAATCGCAAGATGCACTCAGCATGCAATACCAGGCATAGTTCCTTTGGCAGTAACACAGTGACTCTTCCAAATACTTTGTGTTGCTCCTGGTAATTACTCTCTAGTGTGTGTTTTCTTATTGCTCCCTGTCAATTGATTCTTCTTATTTTTATTGCCCCCACAGACAGTGTCTGGAACTGCCCTAAAATAAAGTCAAGCCATCTGTCATTGGAAGCAGCCTTTGCCATTGTAGAGAGAAAGGTCCCCAGATTTCTCCCTGCCTCAAGGGATTTACAGTTCTTCCTGGGAAAATGACATTATAATAGGGCTAACTGAGTAATGCCAAATGAGGATCCTCTTATCACTGAGGATCTTCCCCTTTATGATTACTCCTCCCAACTTCTGTCCCTATAAAAGCTTACTCACACAGCTGGATCTCCACAAAATCCATCTCCCAATGTCCCAGTCATCAATCCATACGAACCCACAGCTTGGGGGAGGGGGCAGACCTTTACAAGGGCAAACATTTCACTCATTTACCCCATCCATCCATTTATGAATCATCAAAAAGAAAAAAAGAAAAAAAAATTTAAGGTAGAAAATATTATGGCATCAAGGAATAATGTTATGTCATCATCTTACATCATTAAAGGCACTTTATTTGGTTGGCGTAAGTTCTGCATTTCAACTCACAGGATGTCAAAATCTCAGAGAAATATGTCCAGTCTGTTGGGTAGAGGTATCCTTGAGTATTTATGGAGGGAAATAATCAAGAGCTTCATTAGATGTAAAGACTTGCATAGGAGCAGCCAGGTGGCTCAGCAAGTAAGAGCACTGGCTCCAGTGTCGGGATGACCTGGGGATCAAATCCAGGCTCAGATACTTAGCACCACATCCAGAAATAACTGGCCATGTAACCTTGAGCAAGTTACTTAACCCGATTGCTTAAAAAAAAAAGACTTCCATAAGCTTCTATCTGCGGTTTTGGAAGTACCCATATAAATAAGATTATAGATCAATTAAATAAAGAAATTCTCTTAGTCATGAATGTTTATTTACAAAAGACATATATATCAATTCTTTTTTTTTCTTTAAAAGAGAAATAAGCAGATAGAGGAACAGAGTTGAGGGACTCAGAAAGAAGGGTTACAAAGATTGGGAGTTAGTCCCCTGCAGAGGTAGCTGCCACTCCAGGGAACTATGTGATAATAATTATCACTTTATATTATACAAGACTGTATAATATAAAATGATAATTATTATCACATAGTTCCCTGTATATGTCCCATAGTTCTCTCATCTTCCTGTGTCAATGTCATCTCCTTAGTTTCTATATTGGTCACAATGTACTTCTCCACCTCCCCCATAGACCAAAATAGGTCATTCCCCTAAAATAAAATCTCTTTTCAAAGGGGAAAAAATAGGTTTCTGCAAAATAGCATATATAAGATCACACTTAGGTTTTATACAAGAATGCTTTGGCAGGAAGGCATGGGGGTGGGGGGCAGGGAAGTGTAGCCAGCCTATATTTGTGACAACGTGGGAAGGGATCATGATCTGCACTTGTGTTCAGTCCCCTATAGCATGCTGGACAGCACTGTTCACATAGGAGATACTCAGTAATAAAAGTACTAGTCCAAATATAGACTGGTATCTCTCACAAAATAATCTGCCTTATATAGAATCAGTACATCCTATAATATAGTTCCAATGAGCATTTCTCTCTAGCATGACCCTCATCTCAATAAACCAAAAAATAAATATTTGTTAAGAACTTACTATGTATGTACCAGCCACTTTACTAAGAACTGAGGATAGAAAAAGAGGCAGAAAGACTCTGCCTTAGAGGGAACTCACAATTTAATGAATGAGACTACAAGTAAACAAGTATGTACAAATAATGTATTAAAGGTATAAATAGGACATAATTAACAGTGGGAAGGCACTAGATTAAGAGGGTTTAGGAAAGCCTTATCATGAAAGACGGTATTCTAGCTGGAACCTAAAAGAAGCAAGGGAAGTCAACAGGTGTAAATGAGAAGGAAGATCATTCCAGGCATGGAGGGCAGTCAGAAAATATATTCAGAGTTGAGAGACAGAATGTCTTGTTTGTGGAACAAGAAAGAGGTCTCTGTTATCAGAGTGAAGAATACAGGGCAGGGAGTAAAGTAAGAAAAGACTGGAAAAACTGAAGGAAGCTAGGTACAAGTATGTAAGACAAGTGTGGAATTTGCAGGAATTTCCCTTTCTCTCTCTCCCACTACAAGATGCAGGACTTTGAATTTATCAACAAAGCCTTAGTGGATCAGTTCTCAACATCCCAACTGAATGCACCCAGAATAACTTGATGTTCTTTTCCTAAACCATTTTCCATTTGCAATAAAAATATTCAATGTACTTATTTATATAATTATATATGTGTATCTATATACATACATATATGTATATATGTTACATACAGATGCATGTGTGTATATGTGTGGGTATATATGTGTGTGTATATTTCATTAAATAAAATAAATTTGGTCAAATAATTGAATGTGACTTTCAAATAAATCTCATTTTACAAGTGGCCAATATTTGAAAATATACTGTATTAGAATACTATGATGATATTGGGTGGGTTAGGATACTAGAAATGGAATCAAGAAGACCTAGATTCAAATACTACGAATGACACTAGTTATTTGTCTATGGAAAAGATATTTATGAGACTCAAGCTACTTTCTATGATTTATATGAAAAGTTACAGATGAGTTGCCATCTTCACCGTCAGGGATAACTCCCACAAACCACACTAAAGATCCTTGGAATACTGACATGGTACTTCCAGGATGGAAAGTTGGAGAGGACTTGAGAGTTTTATCTCTAATCTATTTTGTTCAATTTACAAAGGAACAATTAGAGCCCTCACAGCAGAAGTGACTTGCTTAAAATCACATAGGTTGTACATAATGGAACCAGAATTTCAACCAAGTTCCTCTCATTTCCAGTGCTCTTTCTGCTCCACTATGCTGGATCTAAGTCAACAATATGAGGTGTCAGCATCAGCCCTAGCTTTAAGCACAGACCTCATGAACGTCTCCCACATTGTTCTGACCATACTTCTTTCTGGAGCCTAAAAATTCAAACCAGCAAAGCATAGAAACAATGTGACAATTTGAGCATATTAAACAGAAGGTAAAGAATAATCCCATCTTGGAGGTAATTTGACCAAATGATTAATTTTGGTATGAGTGAGAGCTGTGGCTATTAGGCATTAGGCAAATAGAAATAAGAAGATTCAACTGTATTTTAAAGACAGCAAGGTTTGTATTTCTGAGAAAAAAAATTATTTTAAATTAAATCATAACAAGGATCTTGGAAATCCTATACATAATACCAAAATGAAATTCTATCAACAGAACAAAAATACTCTTTAAACACCTTAGACCATTTTCACATTTATAGAGGGCAAAAACTATTGTTATTGAAGGGGTTATAAGAGAATTAGCAAAATTTGTGGTTCTTGCATTTCCCTTGATTTTTCTATACATGGAAATCTTTTTTTCTACAATTAGTTCCAATGCTTAATCCTTATATGAACTTGGCAGCTTTGCCATTGTTAATCTTTTAAAAAAACCATAACTGCCCTTCTCTAATATTACTTTCCCTTTTGGAATAGTTGCATTTTGATATTTTAGGATTTTAAACTTTTTTGGATCACTACTTTTCCTTCCTATTACCTCTTCTTTCTTTCCCTTTACAAATTATTCCTTCCTTCTACAATTATTTAGTGAGTATCTTCTATGAGTAAAGCACGATACTAGGTATTAGAGAACACAGAAGTAGATAAAATAATGTACCTGTTACTGAAGGACTTACTCGTAAGGGGCAATAAGACATTGAAAAGAATAAATACATTGGAGTATATTTTACATCTGTAATTTTCCTACACCAAAGCAATCCAGGTCCCAGTCTCTAAACTTTCTTCCCAACAATTACTACAAAATGAATCATATTAAATGTATAAGAGAGGTACTAAATCTGAGGGTTAATTCTAATAGGAAGATAACGTGAAAATTCTAAAGTGAAAATACTGGAACTGGGCCTTAAGGATGATATAAGATTATAACTTTCAGAAATAGAGATAGAGAAGGGAATTCTAGGTTCAGGAAATAGTGTGAAGAAAAACTCACCATTCTGTTGACCATTAAAGCAAGTCTAAAAATTCAGGATTTGTCTTTATTGGATTCTTTGAGAGTACAAGGCACCTTGTGACTATTTGATAAATATTTTTGACATCTCTGAGTGTCTTACACATGGGTGGTTCATCCCCACTGATATCCAAGGATTTTGAATAAACTATTGTAAAATGGCTTAGGCATGAACATCCTGGTAAAGGGGCCAAGCATCTCTGCCTAACTGCAGAGAAGTAAGGATGAGCCATCTGCTCTTTAGGCTGAGCTATTTCAGGGTTTCTATAATAAATTTTTAGACTATTGAGATTTTCTTGCCACTGAATGACTGACACTGTGTCAAGTACTATATATGAAATAGTAACCAGGGCCACACATTCTCCATCTAAATGTCAGTTTGTTATGGAAAGGATATATAAAGAAAACTATACCCTAATAGTGAGAGACAGGCTGATTTCCAATGCAAATCTACCTATTGTTGCCCACAAATATAGGCATTATACCGATTGGAAAAGGTGGATTTCAGCCAAATTGCACTTGAACAAGAAGAAATTTAAAATGAAAACTAGAAGAATTTTATGAGGGCTTATGTAAACAGAAATGGTCTCCATTTTTTCCCAATTCCATATGTTTTTTATTCATATAAATTCTGTCCATTTCCAAATTCTGATGTTTATTCCAGGATTTATTTCTTATATTTCTGTTGAATCTTTTATAATGTCTAGCAGAGTTCTAGGTATATACTGAATGCTCAATAAATGCTACTTAACTATTCAAATCCTGATCTGCAACTTATTAGTTACATGTGTGTGTTATATAAGTGTATATGTTCAGAGAATAAACATTTATTTAGCACCTCATATGTACTGGGAATTGTGCTAAGCTACTGGCTAATATATCACTTGTTTTGTTCTTATTTGATCATTTCAAAAACCCTGAAAAGTAGGTGCTGTTACTTTCACCCTTTTACAGTTGAAGAAACTAAGGTAAACAGAGCTTAGGTAATTTGTCCAGGTTCATACAGATAAATTAGAATCTGAAGCCAGATTCATTATTGTATCATGAAGAAAGTCACTTCTACACTTTGATGAGCAGATTTCATATTTAGAAAGTGGGAAACTTATAGAATGGCAAATTTGTACAGTAGAGAGGGCACTGGGTTTGGAATCATAGGACTTCATTTGGAATTTAAGCTCTGCCACTCACACCTGTATGACCATAGGCAGATCATGACATCTCTGAGCCCCAATTTCTTCATTGTAAAACAAACTTTTTTGATTGTTGATCTCTAAGATATATTTCAGCTTTAAGCTTTTTCTGATTCTATGATTGAAAGTCTTTATGCCACAAAGGAATAGAATCAACTAAATATTTGACCCTAGGTCTAGCTTTCTCCAAGTTTCATTGGTTTACACCACTTGCTACTCTATCCTTTTAGTCAAGGAGTACTTAAATCACTTCAATCAGTCCTTGAAAAGGCTCTGTTCTATTTTTTCTAATCTGTTTTTATAATCTAAAACCAAGAATCATGCCTTTTTAGACGATCATAGTCAAGGCATTCATTCCATCTGCCTCAAGAGTCAATGAGGATTCCTGCCCCACATGAAAAGAAACACAGTAGCATAGTGTTTGATAAAAAAAACCTAGTAACTTTGGGGGAAAATTTCCTGTTGAAAAAACACTCAGAAAATTGGACAGCAATCTAGCAGACCAACACATCACATGATTCACAAATGAATACATGACTAAGATATACAAAGGTCACATCATAATCATATTAGAGAAACCAGGAAGAAATTAACTTTTAGATCTATGAATAGGAGAAGATTGCATAACTAAACTTGTAATAAAGAGGATTACAAAACAAAATGGTTAGCTTTGCAATTTTAAAATTGAATTTTTATAAAAAGCAAATACAATGTAGCAAAAATGAGAAGGGAACAAGTATTATCCAGGGAATCTATTCAAAATACTAATATGAGAAAGGTCTCATTTGCAATATATACAAGGAGCTAATTCAAATTTGTATGAGGGAGAGCCGTTCCCTAATAAATAGTCAAAGGAAATGAACAAGAAGTTTTCAAAAGAAGAAATCCAAGTTGTAAATAACCATGAAAAATGCTTTTAATCACTATTAGAAAAATAAAAATAAAAGCAACTTGAGGACCTACACTAATGCCTATCATACTAGCAACAATAACAAATATTGGAGAACCTGTGGGAAAATAGGTACACTGATGTAATCTTAGTGGTGGGGTGTATTTATCCAGTCATTCTGGAAAACAATTTGGTACAATGCCCACAAAGTCAACAAATTGTCAATTGCCTTTGTTTTGAATTATTTTTTGAATCAATAAGAAACTACTTAATCTTCCTCCTTCTAGCACCCATGATTTGAAAGTGAAAGAAAAATTAAAACCTTCTTATAAGCATGTATAATCAACTAAAGCAAAGTTCTGCGTTAGCCATTTTCCAAAAGTAAATATGTGTAGGCACTTAGACACACATATACAAAGATTTATATCACTAATTATAAAGATATTTTTTAATGTAGATATATAGATAATAGAAGTATAGATATAGAAAGAGAGAGAGAGAGAGAGAGAGAGAGAGAGAGATTCTGGGTTTTGATCAATTCAGCCTACAACAGTTCATACCAATCTTCCCAGAGTTCTCTGACAACATCCCTTCCATTCTTTTTCACATCACTATAGTGTTCCATCAAATTTATACACCAGAATTTGGTAATCATTTCCTCAGATTCCCATTCTTTGAAACCTCAAAAATAGCTATATGTTTTTGATAGATCTTTAATTAGAATTTGTTTTGCTTAGGACTTATCCCCATTAAAAAGTTAGTTTTAACAAGCCCTTCTTCCTTTTCTCTTCTATTTCCCTATTTAGTAAAATGTACTTCTTTACACAGCTCTCTGGATATATTCTACCATCCTTTCACCACCTCAGATGAAAATTGTAAAGTCACACATGAGCAGCTTTCTAGAAGAATGTTACTGTGAGTAGCCCTTAGGATTCTGATTACACAGTATAGTGAACACTCTATTCAATAACAAACCAGAGCAAAACATTCACTGAAAATCAAAGTACACCATTCAAAATGTTACAACTTAGCACAGAAAATCAAAATATAGCATTCACAATGACTTATCACTAAAAAATGGTCACATAGTTTTCACCAAAGTGGTCACAATAATTTTCAACAAAATACAATCATTTAGTAACTCAATCACTCAATCATCCTTAAGAAGGCCACCTCCTTAAGGGTCACAGAATACAATAGTCAAAGTTTTCCATTCATGAGGCACACCAAGTTACAAATCAGTCACTATTCAATCATCAGGGACTACTCAGTAACCTTTTATGGGGTAGTGGAAAATACACAGGTCATCCACCAGTCAGAGTAAATCATAATCTTCTTAGTCAGTACAAAGTACTCAAGTAAAGTCTTCTTTCAGCTTGACTCAAGGCTGGCTCTCAGCTTCCATGGTTCCTCGTCCATTGTCCCAGTTCCAACTATCACCTTGATTCAAAGGCAGGCAGCTCTCAGTGCCTTGTCCAGCTCCTTGTCCAATTCTTCATCCAGTTCCTCTTCCATATTGAAGTTCACAATGTTCATTCCACTTCAAGTCCTTCACAGTTCTTGTCTATGGGAAAACAAAGCTTGACGGAACCACAATAATATTCATTCACATTGCCGGCAACATCATCAATTCACTATCTGCCTGTGAAATCAACTCAGACCAATCAACAAGGTCTGAGAACTCAACACAAATGATCAACATAGAAATCAACACAGACACATAAACAAAGTCCCTGAGATCAGCATAAATCATCATTAAGGTCTCAGGATATCCAAAACCCTCCTCCAGGAATTCTGTACACATACAACCAGAAAATCCTCTTTCAGGGCTTCCAGTAAGGTCTCAGGGCTTCTGTACAAAGTATAATAAAAAAAAACATCATCAGAGACAGAGCAGACAAACAGAGTGACCAGGATACCACAAGTATTTCCCTTGACTCTGCCAACGCAAAAGTCCAATTTTTAGATCCTGCTGTCTCTAGCCCTGGGGCTCTCCTTATATAGTCATTAGCTCCTCCCCAGGAGCTCACAAGTTGTGGAGTTCATGTGCTCTGTTTCTTAACAGACTGAAATAAGTTGTTAATTCAAAAGCTAAAACAAGGTGTGAACTTCTTCTGTGCTTGTTTTTATAATGAGTTTCAGCGATCAATCTTTCTTACTTTTTTGTTTGTAGATTTTTACAACCCAAGTGTGTGAGATAATTTTCAAAAGTCTTTTCCCTTACACCGAGTATATTCCATTTCCACTCGCCATTCTTCTATCAAGATCAACACATGGGAGTAGAAGCACAAACTTGGCATGAGCTCCGGTTCCCACCACTTCCAATACATGTAAAAAAATGACTCTAAACAAACTTTAGAGATACAGAAACCACAAAGAGACAGAGAAACAAATCCTCTGGTAAAAGCAACCTGGCAGTCCAACAGGAAGGGACTTACACTGAGCTGGGACCAAGCACAGCCCAATGTGGGCCACACAGTTCAAAGTTCTGGGGCAGCCCCAAACAGCAGCAACCACAGAAGACTTCAGGAGAGTGAATTACCAGCAGCTGTCATGGTTTCCTGACTTCTCAACCCATAAATGCAGAAGACAAAGTAAAAGGTCAATGTGGAACACTATTGAAACAGGGAGGGGGATGGGAAAGCAAGGTCTGGCCTCTGCCCCAGGGGCTAGAAACTGGCAGAGACACAGCTGCTGCAGTCCAGCCATGTGGCTGCCTCCAGAGCTCCTGGCCTACAGAGGGAGGACTAAGGGGACCAAACAACCATTCACAGGGTAATCACTTTTGCTTTAACATGCTTGGATCTGGATCATAGTCTTGGATTGTGGCCATGAGGTGTGTGGTCAGTGAGTCAGAGCTTTTGGTTCCTGTAGAGAGGGAGAACTCCTAGTAGCTCTGGCAGCTGCAAAAACCCCAGCAATTTGGGACAAAGCTCTCTCCATTCTGGAAGCAGAGTTCCACAGTGTAAAAGAGATCAAAAGTCAAGTACTTGGCTTGCAATAGGAGCAGGCACAGGAAGCACAAACAGACCATAGAATCCCTTTAATAAGGGACAAAAAGGATCAAAGCATGTAAAGACAACAAAGTGAGAACTCCTAAATCAAAACTTCCAAAAAAATTCTGAACTGCTTACAAGCCATGGAGGAGCTCAGGAAGGATTTTGAAAATCAAGTAATAGAAGTGGAGGAAAAATTGGGAAGAGAATGAGAATGATGCAAGAAAATCATGAGAAGTGAGTCAACAGCTTGCTAAAAGAGACCCAAAAATACACTGAAGAAAATAACACTTTAAAAATAGACTAACTCAAATGGCAAAAGAGGCCCAAAAAGCCAGTGAGGAGAAGAATGCCTTTAAAAGCCAATTATTATAATTATAATTAGATTGGAGCAATTGGAAGGTAATGACTTTATGAGAAATTAAAATACTATAAAACATATTCAAACAAATGCAAAAACAAAAGGCAATGTGAAATCTCTCATTGGAAAAAAAATGGCAGAGGCCCAGATGATGACTCCAGGTGGTGCAGTGGCCCAGGAAGGCAATGCTGGGTGGCATGCAGAGGTCTGGATGCTGTGGTGCACAGGGACCCCGATGAGGCCTGATCAATGTGGTAGCAACTTGACCAATCAACCACAAGGGCCACTGCCAGACCTATCACTGCAGGTCTGGGACTGGACAGAGCTGCATAAGAGTCAAATGCAGGGCCCCTGTCAGGGGCAGCAGCTACTACTGGGACTACCAATCCACAGCCTATAAATTTAGAAACACCCTATACGGACTTCCCAGGACCAGGATGGCAGAGTGAACCCCAACTGCTCTAATCCCCACCTCTGACACTGAAAAAAATAGTAATAATTGCTACAGGGCAAAACTTTATACAGTAAAGGATTGGGAACCCTTAAGGAAGGGTGTGGCTAGCCCCCTGCCTCAGAAAGCAGACTGCGAAGAAAAAGACTCTGGAAACCTACTCTCATGAGAGGGAGGATCAAATACAGAGGGAGATAGTGTTAAATCCATACCCACAATTGAAACCCCAACAGGGAACTGGTCTCAAGCACAGAAAGCATTCCTAGATGAGCTCAAAAGGAATATTGAAAACCAAATTAGAGAGATAGAAGATAAAATGAATAATTCTTTTAAAATCAAAATTGAAAAATTAGAAAAACATTACAATGAAGAAAACAGCTCTTTAAAAAGAAAAATGTGTAATATGGAAAAGGAGCTCCAAAAACTAACCAAGGAAAATAATCCACTAAACACTAGAATCAACCAAATTGAAGTGAATAACTCTATGAGGAACCAAGAATTAATCAAACAAAACAACAAGAATGAAAAATTAGAAGAAGAGGTAAAATATCTCAATGGAAAAATAACAGACCTGGCAAACACACATCCAGGAGAGATAATCTGAGAATCATGGGCCTACCAGAAAACCATTATGAAAAAATGAGCCTGAACAACATCTTCCAAAAGCTCAAAAAGGAAAACTGCCCTGAGATACTAGAACCAGAGGGTTAAATAGAAATGGAGAGAATCCACCTGTCACCTCCTGAAAGAGATCCCAAATTGAAAAGTCCACAAATTTTGTGGCCAAACTCCAGAACTACCAGGTAAAGGAGAAAATACTACAAGTGGCCAGAAAGCAACAATTCAAATATCACAGAATCACAGTGAGGATCGCATAGAATCTAGCAGCCACTACACTAAAAGATTGGAGGAAGTGGAATACAATTTTTTTTCAGTGTAAAAGAGCTTTGGTTACAACCAAAGATCACCTACCCAGTGAAACTGAACATATTCTTCTAGGCAAGGAGATGGTCACACAATGATATAATAGATTTCCAGACCTTCCTGATGAAAAAGCCAGAGCTCAATGGAAAATTCAACCTCCAATTGCAAGATGGAGGAGAGACACAGAAAGGTAAAGAAGGAAAACACACACACACTTACACACTTTGTTATTTAATAAGAGCAAACTGTTTAGAGTCAAGTAGAGGGTATGGGTATACATTATACACACACACACACACACACACACACAAAACTTATTAAGGACTGCAAAGGAACTGCAATGGAAGAAGAGAAAAGAATGAAGCAGAAAAGATTAAATTATGCCACACAAACAGGCATAAAAACAATATAATAGAGGGAAAGAAAGGAGGGAGATGAGCATTATATGGGCTTTTCCCTCATTGGTTCTGGTTCAAGGAAGGAATAACATAACCAGTTAAGCATAGGGCTCTATCAAGAAGAGACACAAAACATATCATAACATCGGAATAGAGGGGAGGGAGAGGAGCTTTACATGAGATCTGTTCTTGTCAATCTAGGTTCGAAGAAGAAATAACATATTACATTAAGTATAAAAATCTGTCATATCCTACAGGTAGCAGGAAGGGGGAAGGGCTACAAAGGGAGGGGTTAGAATGGATTGTAGAACTAAGGGTGAAGGGGAGGAAAAGGGAGGGAAGCTGACAAGAAGGGAATATTGAGGGATGTGGTAGCCAAAAGGAAAACTCTTAAGGAGGGGAAGGGAAAAGGGGAGAAAAATAAAAGCATAAAGAGAAGAGGGAATAGGATGGAGGGAAAGAGACAGATAGTAACCATAACTGCGACCATGAATGAGATGAGGTCTTCCATAAAATGGAGGCAGATAGCAGAATGGATTAAAAACCATAATCCTACTATATGCCCTTTATAAGAAACACATCTGAAACAGAGGGATACACACAGGGTAAAGGTAAAAGGCTGGAGTAAAATATATCATGCCTCAGCTAAAGTAAAGAAAGTAGGGGCAGCAATCCTTATCTCAGATAAAGCAAAAGCAAAACTTAATCTAATTAAAATACATAAGGAAGGAAACTATATCCTGCTAAAAGGCACCATTGAGAATGAAGCAATATCATTACTTAACATATATGCAACAAGTGGTATAGCATCCAAATTCCTAGAGTAGAAGGTAAGGGAATTAGAGGAAGAAATAGATAGCAAAACTATAATAGTGTGGTACCTTAATCTCCCCCTATCTGAACTTGATAAATCCAACCTCAAAATAAACAAGAAAGAAGTTAAGGTCAATAGAATTTTAGTGGGGGTTGGTATGATAGATCTCTGGAGAAAACTGAATGGGGATAAAAAAGTAATATATCTTCTTCTCAGCAGTACTTAGCACATACACAAAACTGACCACATACTCAGACATAAAAACCTCACAATTCAGTGCAGAAAGGCAGAAATATTAAATGCATAATTCTCAGATCATGATGCAATAAAATCATATGTAATAAAGGGCCATGGAAAGATAGACTAAAAACTAATTGGAAACTAAATAATTTAATCCTAAAGAATGAGTGGGTCTAACAAGAAATTATAGAACCAATCAGTAACTTCATTCAGGAGAATGACAATAATGAGGCAACATACCAAAATTTGTGGGATAAAGAAAAGGCGGTTCTTAGGGGAAGTTTTATATCCCTGAGTGCATACATGAATAAATTAGAGAAAAGGGAGATCAATGAATTGGACATGCAAGTAAAAAAGCTAGGAAAAGAACAAATTGAAAATCTGTAATTAAATACTAAATTAGAAATAATGAAAATCAAAGGAGAGATTAATAAAAATAAAATTAAGAAAACTATTGAATTAATAAATAAAACTAAGAGCTGGTTTTATGAAAAAATATATAATTGATAGACCCTTAGCCAATATGATAAAAGAAAAAGAAAGAAGAAACCCCAATTATGAGTATCAAAAATAAAAAAGGGGAATCTACCTCCAATGAAGAGGAAATTAAAACAATAATTAGGAATTATTTTGTCTAATTATATGCACATAAATTTGACAATCTTAATGAAATGGATGAATATTTAAATATATATATATATATGTTGCCCAGATTAACAGAAGAGGAAGTAATTTACTTAAATAATCCTATCTCAGAAAAAGAAATTGAACAAGGCATCAGAGAACTCCCTAGGAAAAAATCTCCAGGGTCAGATAGTTTTACTATTGAATTCTATCAAACATTTAAAGAACAGTTGATTCCAATACTCTACAAATTATTTGGGAAAATTAATTAGAGAGCCATAACAAATTCTTTTTATGACACAAACATGGTACTGATACCTAAATCAGGAATAGATAAAACAGAAAAAGAAAATTATAGACCAATTGCCCTCATGAATATAGATGCAAAAATTTTAAATAAAATATTAGCAAAAAGACTACAGCAACTTATCACTAGAATAATACACTTTGATCAGGTAGGATTTATTCCAGGAATTCAAGGATGATTTAATATTAGGAAAATCACCAGTACAATTGATCATATCAACAATAAAACTAGTAGAAACCATATGATTATCTCAATAGATGTAGAAAAGGCTTTTGACAAAATACAACATCCATTCCTATTAAAACACTAGAAAGTATAGGAATAAATGGAGCCTTTCTTAAAATAATAAGTAGCATCTATTCAAAGCCATCAGCAATTATTATATATAATGGGGATAAGCTAGTAGCATTTCCAATAAGATCAGGGTTGAAACTAGAGTGCCCACTATCACTCCTCTTATTCAATCTGGTACTAGAAATGTTAGCAGTAGCAAATAGAGAAGAAAAAGAAACAAAAGGAATAAAATTAGGCAGAGACCAAGTAATATTCTTTGCAGATGATATACTTAGAGAATACTAATGAATCAAGTAAAAAACCACTTGATACAATAACTAAATGTGGCAAAGTTGCAGGATATAAAACAAACCCACATAAATCCTCAGCATTCCTGTATATTTCTAATGAAATCTAACAGCAGGAGATAGAAAGAGAAATCCCATTTTAAGTTACTGTAGATATTATAAAATATTTGGGAATCTACCTGTCAAAACAAAGCCAGGACCTATGTGAACACCACTACAAAACACTTCTCACACGAATAATTTCAGATCTAACTAAGCGGAAAACATCAATTGCTCATCGCTGGGTCAAGCTAATATAATAAAAATGACAATTTTGCCTAAATTAAATTACATACTTATGCCACACCAATCGAGTTAACCAAAAAATTACTTTATAGAACTTCAAAAAATAGTAACAAAATTCATTTGGAAGAATAAAAGTTCAAGAATATCAAGGGAATTAATGAAAAGTAATGCTAGGGAAGATGGCCTAGCTATACCAGATTTTAATCTGTATTATAAAGCAGTAGTCATGAAAACTACTTGGTACTGGCTGAGGAATAGCATAGTGGATTAATGGAATAGTTTGGGTAAACGAGACTCAGCAGTCATTGACTATAATAATTTACTCTTTGATAAACCCAAAGACACTAGTTTTGGGGATAAGAACTCACCATTTGACAAAAACTGCTGGGAAAACTGGAACATAGTATTGCAGAAACTGGGCATAGACCATTTATCTAACACCATCTACCAAAATCAAGTCTAAATGGGTGCATGATATAGGTATAAAGGCGGATACTGTAAGCTATCTTGGAAAGCAAGGAATAGTTTACCTGTCAGTTTTGAGGAGAGGAGAAGACTTTATGACTAAACAAGAATTAGAGAGCATTATAAAATGCAAAATGGATAATTTTGATTACATTAAATTGAAAAGCTTCTGTACAAACAAAGCCAATGTAATCAAGATTAGGAGGGAAGTGGGAAATTGGGAAAGAATTTTTACAACCAATGTCTCTGAGAAAGACCTCATTTCTAAAATATACAGAGAACTGAGTCAAATCTTTAAGAATAGATGTCATTCCCCAATTGATAAATGGTCAAAGGATATGAACAGGCAGTTCTCAGAGAAATTAAAGGTATCTATAAGCATATGAAAAAATGCTCTAAATCACTATTGATTAGAGAAATGCAAATCAAAACAATTCTGAGGTACAACATCTCACCAGTCAGGTTGGCTGAGATGACAAAACAGGAAAATGATAAATGCTGGAGAGGATGTGGAAAAATTGGAACACTGATACACTGCTGGTGGCATTGTGAACTGATCCAACCATTCTGGACAGCAATATGAAACACTGCCCAAAGGGCTATAAGTAAATTCATATCCTTTGACCCAGCAATACCACTTCTAGGTTTGTATCCCAAAGAGATCATAGAAGCAGGAGGAAGACCCATATGTACAAAAATATTTATAGCAGCTCTTTTTGTGGTGGCAAAGAAATGGAAATTAAGGGGATGTCCATCAATTGGGGAATGGCTAAACAAGTTATGGTATATGAATGTAATGGAATACTATTGTGCCTAAGAAACGAAGAGCAGATGAACTTCATATTTACCTGGAGAGGCCTTTATGAACTGATGCTGAGTGAGAAGAGAAGAAGCAAGAAAATTTTGTACACAATTACAGAAACAACGTGTGTGTGATTACCAACTTTGATAGACTAAACTCTTCTGAGAAATACAGGGCTATAAGTAAACTCCAAAAGACTCATGATGGAGAGATATGTCTACATTCAGAGAAAGAACAGTGTTTGAATGCAGATTGAAGCAAATTACCTGCTCTCTTTCTTTTTCTTGTTTGGTTTTGTTTACTTTTTCCCATTGATCATTCCATGTGATACAATCCTTCTTTATAACCTGACCAATGTCTAATGTGAAACTATCTGCAGATCCTATATCTGATTTTATGCTGCCATGTGGGGAGGGCGGTAGTGGAGGGAAGGGAAAATTTGAAACTCAAAGAACTGGGCAACTGAATCTTATAAACTAAAAGTAAATTAACAAATTAATAAAGACAAAAAAAGAGGCAGCCAGGGAGTTGAGGTACATAGTTTTTATTAAATAAGCACATATCCTTGCAGCTCTGAATATATAGCCGCCATAGCTACTGTGTAGTGGGAGGTAGGGAAAGAAATCCTATAAATGTTATAAATTTCTGTCACTGAGGAATTTTAATGCAAAATTTTAACTTATTAAAAGCAATTAATTTTCTCTGGAAAAAAAAGAAAAGGAAAAAGCACTGACCTGGAAAATAGATCCAGAAGAGATAATTTAAAAATTATTGGACTACTTGAAACCCATGATAATAAAAGAGCATAGACTACATCTTTCAAGAAATTATCAAGCAAAATTGCCCTGATATTCCAGAACGTGAGGGCAAAAAAAGAAATATCAACACAAAAGAAAACCACTACCAAGACTTCTTTCTAATTACACTCCCTTTAAGATGAAGAAGATGAAGGAGAAGAAGAAGAAGAAGAAGAAGATGATGATGATGATGATGATGAAGAAGGAGGAGGAGGGGAAGGAGGAGGAGGAGGAGCAGGAGGAGAAGGAGAAGGAAAAGAAGAAGAAGAAGAAGAAGAAGAAGAAGAAGAAGAAGAAGAAGAAGAAGAAGAAGAAGAAGAAGAAGAAGAAGAAGAAGAAGAAGGAGAAGCAACAGCAGCAGCAGGAGAAGAAGAAGAAGAAGAACAGCAGGAGAAGAAGAAGAAGCAACAGCAGCAGAAGAAAAAGAAGCAACAGCAGCAGCTGCAGAAGATGATGATGATGATAATGATGAAGAAGAAAGAGGAGGAGGAGGAGGAGGAGGAGGAGAAGAAGAAGAAGAAGAAGAAGAAGAAGAAGAAGAAGAAGAAGAAGAAGAAGAAGAAGAAGAAGAAGAAGAAGGAGAAGAAGAAGAAGCAACAGCAGCAGAAGAAGAAGAAAAAGAAGAAACAGCAGCAGCAGCAGCAGAAGAAGAAGAAGAAGAAGAAGAAGAAGAAGAAGAAGAAATTCATAGGGGACATGTGTATCATCTCTTCATATATGAATATAAGCCATTTGTGCCTCTTTGATACCTTAACACTACATTTAAGTGGGTATTATCTTTCAATAAATTCATATAGTAAGTAAAAAATCGTGGAGCATATGTGTCAATGACCCTTTAGATTTAAAAATTTGGGAAAAAATTAATACACTTTCCAGTATGGTGGGCTTTTTTTAGATCCCTTATAAATCCAAGATTATTCCCAATAATTCAACAAAGATCCACATTCTCTTTTGAACAAAAGAGAAAGGATTTTTGGTTTGTTTGTTTTTTTCCAGTAGAAATAATCTCTCAGGTATAATAGAAAGCACTTTTCCTCTACTTTCCCCCTTTTTTAAGTAGAGTTTACCAAATACAGGATACTAAAAAATGTGCCAGAAATTAAATATCAGTCATTTGAATGTTAATGGCACAATACAAGAATCATAACATAGTAGATAGAGAGCTGGCCTCAAAATAATGAATACATGTGTTCACATCTCAGATTTGACATTTACTTGCTGGATAACCCTATCTGGGCAATTTACTTAAATTTTAGTTCTCTGAATATATCTATAAGACCAGAGGTTGGCAAACTGTGGTCCATGAAACAAATTAGGCTCACCACTTCTTTTTGTATGACTTTTAAGCTAAGCCTTTTTTAAAACAATTTAACCATTATTATCTTATGGTCCATACAAAGACAGGTGATTGTCTTGATTTTACCTGTGGCCCATAGTTTGTCAGTCTATGCTTTAAAACTTTAAATTGCAGATATGGAGCCAATTTACATTGACTGATGAAGTTTCTTCACTTAGAAATTCTCTACATCAAAGAAATCATACTCATAATTGTTCCTACTAAACAAAGAAATTATAAGCCATTAGTCAGAGTGGAGGTGAGACAATATTCCAGGCATGGGAGACAGCTAGAGAAAATGCCGAAAGTTCATACATGGATTGTTTTGTTCGTGAAATAGTAAGCCAGTGTCATTGGATAAAGAGTATGATGAAGGGGGTAAGGAATATGAAAAGTTGAAAGGTAGAAAGTGGGTACGTTAAGATGGGTTTTGCATGTCAAAGCAAGCATTTTGTTTTGATCATGGATATGATACTGAGTCACTGAATTTACTGAGTAAGGAGGTGACATGATCAGACCTGCCCTTTAGGAAGATCTTTTTTGGAGGCTGAGTGAAAAAAGAACTGATGTAAAAAGAGACTTGAGACAGCAGCAGGGGGACCCATGAACAGGCTATTGCAATAATCTAGGCTTGAGGCAATGAGGGCCCACAAAAAAAGAAAAAAAGGGTTTGGCCTGACCTCCAACACCAATTGTTCCTAAATTTTTTGTCTTCTTACTAAATAATATACTTAGGCAAATGGAACCAAATGTGGTGGCTTTACTATTGGTTATGATAAAATGGGCCAGAATATTTGTCCCATTTATGTCTATTTACTCTCTTCCTTCTAGGTTAATATGCAAATGCTCTTTAGAAAATCTAGTTTAGCTGAGTCATGTGACAAGGTGCCTGTAGGCTTCTTTTCTCCTTTAATAATATGCAGTTTCAGTATGTGCTTGTAATCTTCCATATCACTGTGCCATAGTGTTTTGAGAATTAGACTATTCCCTAAATGATTATAGCACTTCACTTCCATCTTCCTTCATTTGTCAAGGAGATCAAGTGATTGTTTATTTAGGTGGTTGCTGTGCTCTTTGGACTTTCGCATTATGCTAATGTTCTTATTGGTTAAACTTCTCTAGGAAATGGCAATAACCAGTCACTTTATTTACTTTTTTTCTGTTTCCCATTTTTCAGAGTCAAAAATTTGTTGAAACAGGTCAGAAAGGAGATGGTGTAATTCTACTCAGTGTCTTGTTTTCATCTTTATGTTTTCTCCTAATTTGGCATTGACTTAACTTTTGTTCTAACCCATCTATGATCTGACTCCACAAAAATAGTTGATTCTCACATATGTCCTATATCTTTACCCAGTAGTTTCTTACCCATTGATATACAATCACCTATTTTAATGTTATTTGATACTACTCCTTTTTACCTCTATTCCTGAAAAAAAAATTAAATAATTTACATTTTGCAACTATTGAACAATGCTAGAGTTCTCTGCCTAACTTTATGTTATGATTAAAGAACAAATAACATACATTTTGTTCTTTATGGAAAGATAATATTTGGTGGGATTTTATGGTACTTAAGGAATTATATCGTGGGTTTTGGGAAGTTATAGAAAAATAATATACACCTAAAATAAAATGAAATTATAGAACACATATATAATAAGATATATAGATAAAACAAGCAATTGATAAATAGTATATAAGTATACTACATATATATTTGTATTCCTATAATATACACATACATACATATCAGCACAGTTATATATCAATATGTGTGTATACATACAGACAGTTATATATGTATGCATACCTCTAAATGGAGATCTAAAGATCATCTTCCATGTAGATCTTTAATTGCATGAGTCAGGGAGATAAGCAACCCACTTAGTGAATCTTCATACACATTGCTGAATAAACTTGTAGATGGGATGTGTGTACAGATATTATAAGATCCAGTCATTTTCCTAACTTATGGCAACAGTTCACCCTTACATAACTTTTTTTTTCCCAGTAGGGTCTATCTAACGTAACCATAGATATAACCCAGTAGTCTGAGATTGCCATTCTGTTCCCTGCTTGTTCTTCATGGCCTAGGAACAACGAGCAGTGAGTAGAGCAAGACTGTCTGCCCCTACCTTTAGGATTTAGATATATTGGTCTGATTCTATATTAGGAATTATCAGCAGGGTTTCAGGAGAAAGTCATCACCAGAAATGTAGTCTGTGGGTCAGTAACTGGATAAATAAATGCCTGAAGGACCATGGTAGAAGTGTGTATATATGAAGCAAAATTACCAGTCATAAACCAAGTAACAAATAGAATCTGTAGGGTTGCAGCAGAAGCCACCCGAGAAACAAAGTCTTGGGTCATAAATCAGTTCACAAACAGAGTCCAAATGGCTGAGTCAGCCAGCCCATCTATAAAGTAAAATCACACATCATAAACCAGAGATAAGCTAATGCAGGCTCAAAGTGTGTGTCCAGAGTGTTAACAGCCCATGGGCAATTTACTCAGCAGCTGAAACACGCAGCCTTCCCTCTTGAGTTGGGGAGAATAGAGCTATCCATGCCAATCTGCACCCAACCTCAGAAACAAAAATAAAATTAAATTAAATAAAGCAAAACAATAGAATATTATCAAGGTGATATAGCCATTCTGTTCCAACCGGGATGGACAACAGTTCTCTATGTCATGTTGACTTGAAACTATATTAATATTTTTTACTTCACCTTCCTCTGTCCCCTAACATTAGCCAAATCTCATCCACTGCTTAGTGACCATCTCTCTCTTACATTTTATTTCCTTTCTCAATTTATTTAAAAATTCTAAATATGTCTCTTTCTATATTCTGCCTAGAACATTGCAATTTTCCCCTAATCATTCCAGCTTCTAGTACATTTCCTCTTAAATCCAATCTGTATAGCAGTGCTAGAATAATCTTCCTAAAAATCATGTTGATCTACGCAAAAAGTCAAATGAAGGAGATGAAAGATTTAGTTTCATCAGACACCACTACAGCAAGAAAGATAATTCCTGGGACACTTCTAAAATATACATTGTATTTGTGGTGAGAAAAAGCAAAAATCTTTCTTGTTTATAGCTCTTCTCTCAATATCTGTTTCTGATCATAATTAAGGGGAGGAAATCCATGGAGAACTAAATATTATACTACCAACCACATAAGCATATGATTTACTACTTGATGATTTTAATTACCTGGCTTAATTGGATCTTAAGCCAAGGTTTCTGCAAATTTGTTTCTTCCTTCCACCACTTGTGACTGTTTTATGAGGTGATATGATCAGTTTTCTGTCATCTTCCTAAAAAAGAAAGGTCTTGACAACAAATTGGCATTACATATTTCTATTTCTTTCCTCAGTAATATAGTCAAAGATTGAACTGAAAGAAAGAAAAAAAGTTGATCCCAACTGCAAAAGATCCATCAGCATTTCAATAATAAATTAACTTATTCATCAAAGACAATGTAACTATATTTGGACTTTAACATCTCAATCTTAAGTATACAATCTAAGTAAGTAGAAATGGCATTTAAAAAGACAAATCAGGGATGCTACAATGGGAACAATATTGATTTTGGAGGTAGAGGGCATGAGTTTAAATTCTAGTTCTCTCCCTTAGTTTCTGTTTGACCTTGGACAAATCAAATAAATTAATGTGCTCAATGTTCTTAATTATTGAATCTGATAATTGGACTAGATGATTTACAATGCTCAGTATATCCATAAAGCCATGATAAATGATTTACATCAAGTATACTAAGAGTAAATTTATAGAGTAGGCAATACCATTTTGAAAGAACTGAAGGATCTATTCTAAAGACAACTGAGGCAGATGGAGAGAATCAATGACTGTGGAAAATCATTGAAGGTATTACAACAGAAAAAATTATGAAAAAGACAATATTAGCTATCAATTTATGAGCTTATTGCCTCAGTTATATTTTTTAAAATCTCCATGAAAATTATATACATATATATATATATATATATATATATATATATATACACTTCAAGGATATTCTTGATGAAAGTAAAGAAAACTGACTGAAAAATTTGTGACAGACTCTAGACAATAGTCAAAGTGGGAATACAAGGGAATAAGCATGCCAATGAGATCACATAGCCACTGAAATATGAACCTATTGCATATTAAATTTTAAAATGTTTTTACTTTTAAAAACTTACCATAATTTTTGCCCCTTGAGGGGAGGGGCTGATTATTTATTGCTTGTGTATTGTTACCAGATAGAAAGGTGATAGGTGAATCAGTGAGTAAAGGACTAGGCCTGGAGTCAGGAAGACATAAGTTTGAATATGGCCTTAGACACATATTAACTGTGTGACCCTGGGCAAGTCATTTAACCTCTCTTTACCTTAATCCACTGGAGAAGGAAATGGCAAATCACTCCAGTATCTTTGCCAAAAAAAACCCATAGACAGACAGTATTAGTATGCTTTGATCCATGAGGTCACAAAGGTTTGGACAACTAAATTATTGAACAACTAAACAACAACCAACTGTTAGCATTCATGAGTGACCATTATTTGTAAATTTACAAAGCAATCTACATACATATTATCATATGTTCCTCTAAAAAGAAAATATGAGTTGAAAATTAAACATATTAATGTGAGCCCCACTTTACAGATGAGGAAGCTTAGAAAGAATTTAAGTAAGGTAGCCAAGGTCCCATAGGAGTGGAATTTGAGAAGGAGATTTGAACTCAGATATTCATGACCCATAGTCTCATGATCTATCAAGTAAAAAATGTTTTTGAGAAGTTGGTGCAAATATTATTGTCTTCATTTTACCAATTAGGAAATTGAGATTCAGAAACGTAAGGTGATTTGCCAAGGATCACAAACCAATAAGTCTCAAAACAAGGATTTAAAGCCAAGTCTCATAATTTCAAAATCAGTGCTTTTTTAAGTACTTTTCTACTCTCTCTACCTCCTAGAAATTTCTATAACACTTTCTTTCTTTTAGCTGACATTGAGGTAATTTGCCTGTTTATTAGTGTATTATCTTCCTTACTAAACTATAAGGTTTTTTTTTTTACTTTTTTTAAGCAATTGGGGTTAAGCAACTTGCTCAAGGTTACACGGCCAGTTATTTCTGGGTGTGGGGCTAAGCTTCAGAGCCCAGATTCGATCCCAGGTCATTCCGACTCCGGGGCCGGTGCTCTTACTCGCTGTGCTACCTGGCCTCCCCAAGTATAAGTTTTTTGAGAGAAGTGATTGTACCTCATCCTTTTTACTATGTCCCACAGTGTCTTCCACATTGTTTGAAATATTTTTGTCCTAAATTTTCAAAGAGGACTAAAGATATCACAGGGTGATGTCATGACTTGAGGGTGAATTGGATTTGTGAGACAGTTATGCAAAGGCACCAGTGTCACTTTCTCTCTTCCTGAGATAGCAAAGTTCAATGTCAAGATAGAAGTCAGGATGACTAGCCATGACCTGGATTACAATGGATGATGTTGGTATCTTTGATGCCTAACCAAGCTCTAAGTGCTTGCTCCACAGTTCCTACTTCAGCCACCTTTGTGGCCATTGAAACAAATTGTCTTCATCCACCCATTCTATCAAAAGAAAAAATGTTCACACACTTGGAGTAGGCATCCCCTTAATTTGACAATAATTCTGAGGCCTGTTGGTTACCCTCAATCTGGTTTAGCCCCCTTGCCAAAATAGTTTAGTGGAACATAGCCACTTCACATGCTACAACCTCTTGGAGCCAAAGATGAGACTTGAGTGAGTCAAACAAAGGTGACTAAGCAGCCTTGAAAATGACTGCACAAGCCCACACACCAGTGGTGCTAATTTTCCCTGAACAACCCCATACAATTCATTTTGCATATAGAAGACAGTCAAAAAACTTTGTTATTGTTAAATGAATGGATGGGTGAATTAAGTAAGGTCATAGAGATCAGAATCTCAGTCTTTCCTGGTGTATTTTGTAACTGGGTTATTTGGAATGTCTGCAGCTTTCATTCAAAAAGGTAAGAATATCTAGCTCCCTTTTGCTGGGATTTGATTCACAAAGACAGTTATTCATAGAAGCATAGATGAGGTAGGAGCTGTTTGTCATAAAGGAAGAAAGGATGCTCATGACTTGATATGTGGATCCCCATAGTATTAAGAATGTGATATCACCAACTAGGTTAGGCAAAGCAAGCTTCCATGAGCACTATTAAAGCTTGAGGAACCTGGTTTATATGTTACTTGTCCTATTCTAAGTCATTAGAAAACTTGATGAGCCTCAGCTAACATCTATATAATAAGAAACTATTTAAGGAAAGTTATTTATAGTGTAAAATTGATATCTCCGTAGATTTAGATCAAACAGTCCCATATAAGGACACCTAGGTAGTGCAGTAGATAGAGTCTCGGGCCTGGAATAAGGAAAACCTGAGTTCAGATGTGGTCTCAGATGCTTACTATCTTTATGATCTTGGGCAAGACACTTATCCCTATTAATTTCAGGTCTTCATCTATAAAATGATATGGAAAAGGAAATAGAAAACCACTCTGGCATCTTTGTTGAGAAAACCAAAGCCAAAAACAAGCAAACATACAAAAAATGGGGTCATGAAGAATTGGATACAACTGAAAAATGACTGAACAATAACAAATGAAGTGCAATACAATCTTTCCCTTTTTTGTATTTTGAATTGTTTATTGATAATTAATTAACAATTTAAAGAAACTAAAATAGAAAAAGACAGGCTGGTGCAGATTTTGTGAAAGGCTTTAAATGTCAGACTGGTGGTTATTTTATTCTGGAAGCAATATGGAGGCAGTGAAACTTTTTGGTAAGGAGAAGCCAAGGGTTAAAGTGGCTTTCTTCAAGTCCATTTGGCAGCTGGGTGAATGAATGAACTAAAAAATTGATTAAGGACTTAGTATGTGCTAAGCTTTGGGGATACAAATGGGAGACAGTTTCTGCCCTCAAATAAATTACATTCTTTAAAAAAGTTTTATTTTTTTTAATTCTGAACTTTAGTTAACATCAAAGAGGAACCACTTCCAAATATAAAGTAGAACAGAAAAAGAAAACTATATAGAAAATCAAAAATATCTATTATGTAGTGCTTGATTTTCTTTTTAAAAGCATATAATAAATTCAATAAGTTGTCCTGAACAGAAAATCTGTTCTCAGTTTAGTTCAGTTTTCTCATCTGTAAAATGTGAATAATGTCCACTCCCAAGTATGTGTTAAGATAAAGTGAGATAATATTTTTAAAGTGCAATGTAAGTGCTAAGAATTATAAATTATTATTAAACACTTCAATTATTGTCTTTCTTTTCTTTTGGGGGACTGGTCTCCCCTTATCCCTTCCACCATTAAAAAACAAACCCTAAAAAAGCATAGTAAAGCAAAACAAATTGAACAAAACAAAACAAAAACTTTAGCCAGATGTGAAAATATAAGATGCATCCCAGTTTTCATCCTGAGTTCACTATCTCTCCATCAGCTATATCAACCATCCATCCTCTGGAATGGTAGTTGGCCATTGCATTGATCTGTTACTGGGTCTTTCAATATTCTGTTTCTTTATAATGTTGTTGTTACTGTAAGGGAGTTTACCTTCTGATGGATGGAGACCACACAAAAGGGAAGTGGTAGCCCTGGATGGTGTTTTGGTCTGGGAGTAAGAGGCATGGGGAGGGGAGCCATAGGGCAGGCCAGTGAGATGCTCTTTCCAGTGGTAATAGGATTAGTGACTGATTTAAGTTCTTAAGGCAGGATGTGGAGGCAGACTGTTGGAGTCTTCACCTGCTTGGGCTCAGAGGCCACATGCAGTAGCGGAAGAGGCAGCAGCTTCTGTGCTGGTTCTGCCGGCATGTCTTCGCTGCTGCTGGTTGCTGCTCTAATGGAGTTCTAGGAGCAAGCAGAGCAGGTACAGGATGCAGCCAGGCACTCACAAGGTCCAGTACAGCTTATATTTTATTTTGCCTTTTGAAGGGCAATTGGGGTTAAGTAACTTGCCCAAGGTTACATGGCTAGTTTTTTCGTGTGTGTGTAGGTGTGTGTGGGTGTTAAGTGTCTGAGACCGGAACCAAACTCAGGTCCTCCTGAACCTGGGGCCAGAGTTTTACTCACTGTGCCACCTAGCCGCCCCCTCAGTATGGTTTTTAGAGCTAAGAATGAGTTGCAGTTCTCTCTTTAGGAGGGAACTATCATTTAAAAAAAAAGAACTGAGAAAGAGCTATAATATCTATGTATACTTACTGCTAAACATTTTATCTAGAGTTCAGCAGAAATTTTTTTTTCCTTTTTATCTTGAATAAAACTCAAAGGACTAGGTGCAATGAATATTGGCAATACAACCCATTTGCTTTAGGAAAGGGTAAAAACAATGAGTTCATTTTGCCTATATTTTTTCAAAAGGCTCAGGGGAAAGAAGAATAATAACCATTTAGAGGATTTGGGCTCAAATCCTGGTTTTACTGCTTATTATTGGTGGAAGTATGAGCAAGTCATTTAATCTATTTGTTTCTTAGTTTCCTCATCAACAAGATAATGGAGAAGGACCAGGTGACCTACAACTACTCTTCCACTTCTGTATACATGATACTGTCTAAAAAATGTGGAATTGGGAGGAAATTTGAATTTAACTTCTCTTGTGATACATGAATGAGCAAAAATAAAGCATACTTATTGATTTAAAGTTAAGAGATAATTTAAACTAAATTATGAATAATAAACTATATTTAGAGGCATTACTATCTTTTCCTTTAGTCATACAAGTTATTATGCAATTCTCACATAATAGTGGAGAAAACAGTCATATATTTAACTAAAGAAGAAGTAGTATTGCTTGTCATAATGGAACAAGGGAAGCTGAAGTCTTGGAACCTGGATCTCCATAGAACTGAGAAAGTCTTACCACTGACTGAGTCAGACTAAGTAAGCTTCTGTGAGCACCATTCAAGTATGGGAATCTTGACTTACATCCTGCCTATGCTATTCTAGATCATAAAATAACTGGTGCATCCTAAGATAACATCTATATACTAGTTCACTGTTTAAGCAAAGCTCGATGCTATGTGGGGCTGGAAGGAACCAGAAGATTGACACAGGTAGGGTTGCAAAGCTAACTTGTTGGAAATGCCTTTTGACAATGCTGAGGCTATATTTCAAGCACTGCCATACTAAAATCATTGAAAAGTACGATGGAATTTTATGGCAAAAATACTAAGGACATTGGATTTTGAGGCAAAGGATCAAGGATAAAATACCATTTTTGTAATTTATGACCTGTTTTGTTCTTTGATGTGACAATCTCCCTGGCTATAATTTTCTTCATATGTAAAAATAGCAAGCATGCATTTATATAGGATTTTAATCCTTGAAAAGCACTTTGTAAATATCTCGTTTAATCCTCACAGTAATAAAGTACAAGTTCCATCATTGTCCCCATTTTACAGAAGAGGAAACTGAGGCTAAGAGAAGTTCTTTCTTGCTTAAAGTCACTCAGTAAGTATATCACAGAGGATTTGCACTTAGATCTTGAATCTAAGGTCAATACTCTATCCTGTATACCACATAGATTGCTTCTGTAAAAAAAAAAAAAAAGAAAAAAAAAGATGTGGGAGTAGTTGGGATACATTTCTTACAAAATACTTTCCTGGAATAAATCTTTTATCCTATGAATAGACAAAAGTATTTTTGGTGATACTGAGGAAAATACATAGAATACTGCAAATACTAAGGACTAATACTAAGTGTAAATCTTAAAAGTTCAACACCTGGGAATTCAATTTGTCAGAAAGATAGAAAATGTAAATTGTCAAACTTTTCATTAATATCTGAGTAAACTAAACTTTTATATTTAATGTACCCAGCATGGTTATTTTACAGATAAAGCAAATTATATAAAGCAATTTTAAAAACCAGGAAAATTTATGGAAAATCTTCTTTGCCTTCCTTTAACAGCTATAAAAAAACTGTCCACTCAAATTTCATGAGGCATTCAGTGAGGAATAGTAATATAGCCACTTATACCACCTGAATCAGCTGATATTTACTAAGTGTAATCTTTCCCTTACACCTATGTTTACCAGATATCTGAACACTCTCATCTGACCTATTCTTGTTTTACCCAATATTTCTGCATCTCGATAGCTATACCAAATCTGAACCCTTCAATCTTCTGGCCCTTTACATTTAACCAAATTAGAATGCAAGTGCCTTGAGAATAAGAACTATGAAAGACATTGTATAAGATAGAAATACTCAAATATATATATATATATACGCATACACATACATATATGCATGTTTGCATGTATATATTTTACATGCATATGTATGTGTGTATGTATGTATACATATATAATTTCTTCTACATTAAAAAAGACGATTTTACCCATATCTTTAGAATTTCTGATTTTCAAAGTCAATATTTAAGGCTAAACAACTACTATCACATGGTATCCCAAATCATCTCAAGGGTCATTCCTGGAGTTAAAAAGGGAAAAGCACAAAGATGAATAAATCCTCATTCATCTGGATCTCAGAAATAGAGGTTTTCAGCAATGGTAAGTCCTAGGTAAAATGGTAGGTTTATTTTCACTAATGTTGATCTTTATTTTTTTATGCTTTATTAAATTCTGATTTACATCATTCATTTCTGCCAGATTTTGAGTTACAAATGTTCTCCCCATTTTTCCCCTACCCACCGCCCCAAACACATGTGTGGCTAATACAAAACAATAACATAGTAGATATATTGTAAAAGACTGACTATATTTGCCTCCCTCCTATCTCACCTCCCACTTGCTCTATTCTCTCCTTTGATCCCATCCCTTTTCAAAAGTGGGTGCTTTCAACTTCCCACCCCCCCAGCCTGCCCTCCATTCCATCATCCCCCTCCTATCGCCTTCCCCCCCTACTCTCCTGGAGGGTGAGATACCCTATTTAGTGTGCATTTAATTCCCTCCTCAAGCCAAATACAATGGGAATAAGGATGACCCATTCCCTTTTGCTTTCCTATTTTTCCCCTCCATTGTAACCATTTTCCCTTGCCTCTTCTATATGACATAGTTTACCCCATTCTGCCTCTCCCCATCTCCTCTCATTATATTCCTCTCTCACCTCTTAATTTCACCTTTTAAGTATCATCCCTTCCTGTTAAATTGGTCCTGTGCCCTCTATCTATGTATATCTGTAAACATATATACATACATTCACATATGTATTGATATGCCCATATACCCATATATATATATATATGTGTGTGTATATATATATATATATATATATATATATATATTTCTATTCCCTTCAACTACTGAGAAAAGTTTCATAAGTTACAATTATTGTTTTTCCATGTAGGAATGTTAATAGTTCAATTTTGATAGGTTCCTTATGATTTCTTTTCCCTGTTTACCTTCTCATGCTTCTCTTGCTTCTTACATCTGAATGTCAAACTTTCTATTCAACTCTGGTTTTTTCAGCAAGAATGCTTAAAAGTCCTCTATTCCACTGAATGACCTTATTTTCCCCTGAAACATGATACTCATTTTTGCTGGGTAGGTGACCCTTGGTTTTAATCCCAGCTCCTTTGACCTCCAGAATATCGTATCCCAAGCCCTTCAATCCCTCAGTGTAGAACCTGCCAGATGCTGGGTTATCCTGATTGTGTTTCCACAATATTCAAATTGTTTCTTCTTGGCTGCTTGTAATATTCTCTCCTTAATCTGGGAATTCCAGATCCTGGCTATAATATTCCTAGGAGTTTTCTTATTGGGATCTTTTTCAGGAAGTGATTGGTGGTTTCTTTCAACCTCTGTTTTGCCCTCTGGTTCTAAAACATCAGGGCAGTTTTCTTTGAGAACTTCCTGGAGGATGATTTCTAGGTTCTTACTTTGATCATGGCTTTCAGGTAGTCCAATAATTTTTAAATTATCTCTCCTGGATCTATTTTCCACGTCAGCGATTTTTCCCATGAGATATTTCACATTGCCTTCTATTCTTTCATTTGTTTGGATCTGTTTAACAGCATCTTGATTTCTCATAAAGTCATTAGCTTCTATTTGCTCCAATCTAATTCTGAAGCAGTGATTCTCCTCAGTGAGCTTTTGATATTCTTTTTTCACCTGGAAAATTCAGCTTTTTAAGGCATTCTTCTTATTATTGCCTTTTTGAGCCTCTTTTGCCAGTTGAGTTAGTCTATTTTTTAAGCTGTGATTTTCCTCGGTCAGGCTGTTGAATCTCATTTTGTAATTTTCTAGCATTGTTCTCATTTCTCTTCCCAATTTTTCCTACACTTCTCATCTTCTTCTTAAGGTTCTATATTTCCTGTAACCAGCTCCAATTTTCCTTTGAAGCTTTTGATGTAGGAGTTCTGACTTCACTGTCTTCCTCCTGTTCCATGCTTTTCTCCTTTAGTTGAATGTTGGAATCTTCTGTCTGCTTTGTTTCCTTTGTCTGCTAATGTCACCCCTCAGTCATTTGACCCCTGCGTTTTTTGCCACAGTAGGACCCTGCCACCAGGCAGGGGAGCTTTTGTCCAAAATGCTGGCTGCTGGAGGTATTAGATGGGTGCCTTCTCTGAGGCCTCCACACACTCTAGCAAGCTGGACACAAACCCCAGGGCCTCCACCCTAGACTGCAATATAGAACCAAGAAGGTTAAAGCAAAAGTGATTATCCCTGAGACTGGTGCTTGGTCCCTCTACATTCTGCAGGCTAGGAGTTGAAGCTGCCATGTTTGTCTCAGGGGCTTCTTGCCCCGGGGTGCAAAACTTACTGGGTCCCAAAGTTCAGACTGCACTTACCTCTCACTCCTTCGCATCTATGTATTGATAAATGTGCAAATAGCCATAGCTGCTGCTGATCTGGAGTCCCTCTGGCAGGCGGCTGGTCAGGCCCACCCTAGGGCTAAAGCCTTGGTATGGGGCTGGGCTGGGTTCCCAGAGTGCTGTGCTGGATTCCTGCCGGCCTGCCAGGCTGTCCTCAGTGGGAGGTTAGCTTCTCTGTGTCATTATGGGTTCTAATGTTCCAAAGTTTGTTTAGAGTCCCCTTTTTCATGGATTGGGGAAGGTGGAAGCTGGAGCAGCAGGGAGGTCCTGCTTCTATTCTGTCATCTTGATTCCACCCCTAATGCGATCTTTATGATTGTTTAGATGGTATATTGATTAGAATGACAAATGATGGAAAAATAGATGAGCTCCCTAGAATAAGATTTTGGTTCCAAGGACATTTGGAGGTATGAGATATGATCAGGTCCAGAAGGATAAATATAAGTCAAGGGGATATTTTATATAGCACAAATATTAATTTTAAAAATGATAACTTATCAATATGTCCTAAAAAAGGCAAGAACTTTGATGATTCTATAAGTATAAAAGAAATGAAATGTAATTGTACTATTAACAAATTTAGAGCTGAAAGATGCATCAATAACAAAAGCAAATTATTTTGGTTTATTGAAGGTTGAGTTTAAAAATATCTGAATTTAAATCAATACAATGAAAGCAGGATAACCATGTTGTTTCCCAAACATGCTCATGGGTAGTTGTTGGAGTCAATAATAAAGGAACATGTTCTCATTTATTTATCTAAATTGCAGTCCAGTCCATACCCTAAAGGAATTACCATGGTAACACACTTATCAGCTCCAGGTATATTAAACATTCTTCACAACCAAACTTGTACTATGCCAAATTCTGGGCTTTATAATTTAAGAGGGACCTTAGGGAAGAGCTAGTATTATCTTTCTAGTGGGTAAAGACTCTTCTGGAAACATTCCCTGAGGTCATGTGTCCGGATACACATTTCATAATTACTCTTTTACCATGAAGTCTACTCCTGTCAGGGGCCAATTTAATGAGCATTACTTAGCAAGCAGCATGTGTAATGTGAAAGACTAAAGAACAGCATTTTGGGAAAGGCATAGACACTTAACAAATCTTGATAAATATGGGATTGAGGTGAGATGACATTTTTTATCAAGGTGAATTAATCTCATAAACTTCCTTGGAGACATAAAAAGTGTTGTAGTTTATTACAATTTTCTGGTCTATTTAGACAGATGCTTTGTAACCCTATAGTAGGAATTCTCAAAATTGGGTCTAGCAAATCCTGAGGGTCCCCAAGACCATTACAGGTAATATTCATTTTAGGAGTTTTGTAAGGCAAATATTATTTTAATGATGCTAAGACATATAATTTATAATAGAATAAATATTGATAAATATAACTCACACGAATAAAATTTCTTTGGGGAGTTCTAAATATTTTTTAAGATTGTTAGCTGATCTCAACAAAAAAGGATAAGAAACACCAATCTAACAAAAAAGAGTACTCTACATAAAGGTTTAATGCTGAATACAGGAAATCAACAAAAATATTTTATTCATTAATAGCAAATGTATTTCTGGAATTAAATCTCTGATTCTTATTTACCTCCTGCCTCCTGACCCTGATGTAAATTACTAAATCATAAGCAGGAGTCAAGATGGTGGAGCAAAGAGTAAACTGTTGTTGCTCTCACATGTTTACCCCCAATGACCAATAAAATAACACCCCCAGAAGAAATTCTGGAAAAGCAGAGCCTGTGGAAAGAATGGGTGCAACAGTCTTTCAATCAGGGAAATTTGGAGGATTGGCAAGAAAGGTTCTTATCACCCAGTTAATAGGGAAGAGAATTCCAGGACAGGAAGCATCCCAGCAAGCCAAAAATAAGCCCTACCTCAGCATCTCTAGTGGCAGATACTGAGTTTTGGTGTGGTGGAACAGGCAAATGCCAATACAAGGAACACCCATGTGCCTTCACATACCCAGGGGAATCAGAAAACTCCAGTTGGAGAACCATAATGTGTATCTGTGTAGCCCAGGGTAAACAGACATCCTCTACAGGTCAGACATCCACATCCTTCAGTGTAGCCCCAGGGAAACATAGAAAAGACCCACATAACCTTAGCACACCCCAGATACCACCATTAGGAGTACAGTTCAGCACCAGGCAATAGCCTCCAACTGTCAGCACCTGAGTCCCCAGCACACAAAGCCAGTGACAAGAACCTTGGTCTTCAACACAAGAAGCTGGGGACAGTTCCCTTTGTGCTCCAGCAGGAGATCTAAACTTTAAAAGTCAGGAAATAGGCAAAGAAGATGGGCAAGAAGCATAAATTGACCATTAAAAGTCAATATGGTGATGGAAAGATCAAAACATAAACTCAGAAGAGGATAACATTGTCAATATATCAATACACAAAACCTCCAAGGGGAATATGAATTGGCCTCAAGCCCAAAAATTCATCCATAAGAGCTCAAAAAGGATTTTAAAAGTCATATAAAAGAGGTAGAAGAAGAGTTGGGGGAAATGAGAGGTATGCAAGAGAGAGAGAAAAGCTTGGAGAAGGAAGGAAAAAATGACTGAAGAAAACAGTTCCTTAAGAATACAGTTGGCACAATGGGGGGAAAAATCTGCTGAAGAAGACAAAACTACTTAAAAATAGAATTGGCCAAATGGAAAGGGTGGTTAAAAAAAACTAAATGGAGAAAATTAATGTTTTAAAAATTAGAGGGGGAAAAGCGTTATTTGAAGTTTACTTTCATCACATAAGGCTAAAAATTATGTTGTTGACAAGAAAGACATTTGAAACAAAGGGCTACACAAAGAGTGAAATTAAAAGGCTAGAGCACAATACATTATGCTTCAGTTGAAGTAAAAAAGTGGGGGGGGGGGGAGAAATAACAACCCTAATCTCAGACAAAGCAAAAGCAAATGTAGAGCTAATTAAAAGAGATAAGGAAGGAAACTACATCTTGCTAAAAGGTACCATAGATGATGAAGTGGAAGCTAAGGATTCTATGAGACAACAAGAAGCAGTCCAACAAAATTTTAAAAAGATGGAAAAATAGAAGAAAATGTAAAATATGTTATTGGAAAAAACAACTGACTTAAAACAGATCCAGGCGAAATAATTTAAGAATTATTGGACTACCTGGAAGCAATGATCAAATAAGGGTCTGGACAGCATCTTTCAAGAAATTATCAAAGAAAATTTCCCTGAGGTCCTAGAACCAGAAAGTAAAATAGTTATTGAAAGAATCCACTCATCATTTCCTGAAAAAGATACCAAAATGAAAACTCCAAAGAATATTGTAGTCAAATTCCACAATTATCAGGTCAAGGAGAAAATACTGCAAGTAGCCAGAAAGAAACAATTTGAATATCAAGGAACCACAGTCAGAACTACACAGGACCTATCAGCTTCTAAATTAAAGGATCAGAGGACTTGGAATATGAAATTCCAGAAGGGCAAAGGAGCTTAGATTACAACCAAGAATTAACTACCCAGAAAAATTGAGCATAGTCTTTCAGGGGATAAGATGGACATTCAATGAAACAAGGGGCATTCAACCATTCCTGATGAAAAATCCAGAGAGGAACAGAAAATTTCATATTCAAATATAAGACTCAAAAAAAGGATTAAAAGTTGAACAGGGAAGGAAAAATATGTTATTCAATAAGGTTAAATTCTTTACATCTCTCCAGGGGAAGGTGATACATATGACTCTTGAGAACTGTGTCTTTATCACAGCATTTATAAGGGATATACATAGAAAGAGGGTATAGGTATAAATTGACTTTGATGTGATGATAAAAAATTAATGAAGGTATGAAAAAAGGATTTTACTAGGAGGAGAGGAAATGAAGAGCCAGAAAAGGGTAAATTATATCACACAAAGAGATGTAAAGGCCTATTACAGTAGACTGAACAAAGAGAGGGGGAAAAGCATTATTTGAACTTTACTTTCATCAGATAAGACTAAAAGAGGGAAGAGATATACATCCAACTGATAGTAGACATTTATATTACTCTATAGGGAAGGAGGAAGAGAAAGTGGAAAGAAAAGAGAGATTGGCTGATAGAAGGAATAGCAGATTGAGGGAGGCAGTGGTCAGAAGCAAAACACTGGGAAAGAAGAAAAGTGAAAGGAGAGAAAAAATATAAAAAATGGGGAGGAATAGGACTGAGAGGAAAAACACAGAAAACATAATTGTGAAAGTGAATAAGATGAACTCCTCCATAAAATGGAAACAGATAGCAGCAATTAAAAAAAAAACACAATCCTGTAATATGTTGATGACAAGAAAGACATTGGAAACAAAGAGCTACACAAAGAGTGAAATTAAAAGGATAGAGCACAATACATTATGATTCAGATGAAGTAAAAAAAAGGGAGGGGGAATAACAACCATAATCTCAGAAAAAGCAAAAGTAGATCTAATTAAAAGAGATAAGGAAGGAAACTACATCTTGCTAAAAGGTACAATAGACAACGAAGTAAAATCAATACTAAACATAAATGTAGCAAGTTGTATAGCTTCCAAATTCTTGGAGGAGAAGTAAGTTACAAGAAGAAATAGACAGCAAAATTGTACTAGTGGGGGACTACAACCTCCCACACTCAAAATGAGATAAATCTAACAACAAAATAAAAAAGAAAGAAGTTAAGGAGGTGATTATAATTTTAGAAAAGTAAAATATGGTAAATCTCTGGAGAAAAATTAATGGGAAAAGAAATATAATTTTTTCTCATTGGTACATGCCTTCTACACATATACTCTGGTGTAAAATTTCACAATCCAATGTAGGATGGCAGAAATACTAAATGTATCATTTTCAAATCATGATGCAATAAAAATTACATGTAATAAAAGGCCATGGAAAGGCAGACTAAAGGTTAGTGCAAACTAAATAATCTAATGCCAGAGAATGAGTGGGTCAACAAAAAGTCAAAGAAACTGGCAAAAACAGCACTTCCAAGCAGCTGTGGCTACTACCTCCCCCAATTCATGTGAAAAATGACTCTAAACAAACTTTGGAGCTACAGGACCCAAAAAATGATACAGAACCTAACCTCCCACTGAGGACAGCCTGGCAGGCTGGCAGCAAGTGGCCAGCACAGCACTCTGGGAGCCGACCCCAGCCCCCAGCAGGAGGCAATGGTTTTAGCCTCAGGGCAGGACTGACCAGCCACTGGCTGGAGGGACCCCAGATCTCCAGCAGCTGCGGAAATTTCCAGAATTATAAACCCATACATGCCAAGGACAAAGTGAGAGGAAAGTGCAGTGTGGATTTTGGGACCTGGGAATTCAGAGTGCAATAGGCCTTTGCCCCCAGGGTAAGAAGTGGCTGAGGTGCTGAGGCAATGCAGCCACCACTTTGGGGTTGCTTCAGAGCTCCTGGTTTGCAGATTGTAGGGGAAACGAGTGACCAGTCTGATGGAGTAATAGCTTTTGCTTTAACTTACTTGGATCTGGATTGCTATCTAGGGTGGAGGTTCTGGGGTGCATGAGAAGTCTGCAAGAGAGTGTGGAGGCCTCAGAGAGGGCATCCACCTAATACCTCCAGCAGCTGGGAAAACCCCAGCATTTGTGATAAAGTTCCCTTTCTGGTAGCAGACTTCTATTGTGGCAAAAGGCTCAAAAGTCAAATAATTGAGTGACAAAATGAGCAAGCAAAGGAAGCAAAGCAAACAGAGAAACTCAACTTTACACTCCTATTTTAGGAACAAAAATGATCAAAGAATGGAACAGGACAAAGACAGTGAAGTCAGAACTCCAACAGCAAAAGCTTCCAAAGAAAAATACAAGCTGGTTACAGGCCAGAAAGGAGTTTAAAAAGGATTTTGAAAATCAAATAAGAGAAGTGGAGGAAAAAATGGGAACAGAAATGAGAATGATGCAAGAAAATTATGGAATGAGAATAAACAACCTGACTGAAGAAAATAAATCTTAAAAAACCGACTAACTCAAATGGCAAAAGAGGCTCAAAAAGGCAATTAGGAAAAGAATGCCTTAAAAAGCTGAATTTTCCAGATGGAAAATGCATCTCAAAAGCTCACTGAAGAGAATAATTCCTTCAGAATGAGATTGGAGCAAAGGGAAGCTAGTGACTTTATGAGAAATCAAGATACTATTAAACAGATCCAAAACAAATGAAAAAAAACAGAAGTCAATGGGAAATATCTCATTGGGAAAACCACTGACCTGGAAAATAGATCCAGGAGAGATAATTTAAAAATTATTGGACTACATGAAAGCCATGATCAAAAAAAGAACCTAGAAATCATCCTTCAAGAAATTCTCAAGATAAATTGCCCTGATGTTTTAGAACCACAGGGAAAAATAGAGGTTGAAAGAATCCACCAATCACCTCCTGAAAAAGATCCCAAAAAGAAAACTCCTATGAATATTATAGCCAGGTTTCAGAGTTCCCATATCAAGGATAAAATATTACAAGCAGCCAGAAAAAAACAATTTCAATATTTTGGAAACACAGTAAGAATAACTCAGGACCTGGTAGCTTCTACACTGAGGGATTGAAGGACTTGGGATATGATATTCTGGAGGTCAAAGGAGCTGGGATCAAAACCAAGAGTCACCTACCCAGCAAAACTGAGTATCATGTTTCAGGGGGAAATAATGTCATTCAGTGGAATAGAGGACTTTCAAGCATTCTTGATGAAAAAACGAGTTGAAAAGAAAATTTGAGGGGCGGCTAGGTGGCGCAGTGAGTAGAGCACCGGTCCTGGAGTCAGGAGGACCTGAGTTCAAATCTGGCCTCAGACACTTAACACAAAAACTAGCCATGTGACCTTGGGCAAGTCACTTAATCCTAATTGCCCTCCAAAAAAAAAGCAAAAAAAAAAAAAGAATACATTATTCCATTACTTCCTCCTTTTGGGGTGGCCAGGTAGCACAGTAAGTAAGAGCACCGTCTCCACTGTCAGACTGACCTGGAGATCAAATCCCAGCCCCAGACACTTAGCACCCACCCAGAAACACCTGGCCGTGTAACCTTGAGCAAGTTACTTAACCCCAATTGCTTAGGGGAGGCCAGGTGGCTCAGCAAGTAAGAGCACGGGCTCCAGTGTCAGGATGACTTGGATCAAATCCGGGCTCAGATACTCAGCACCACACCCAGAAATAACTGGCTGTGTAACCTTGAGCAAGTTACTTAGCACAGATTGCTTTAAAAAGAAAAGAAAAGAAAATTTGACATTCAGACACAAGAAGCAAGAGAATCTTGAAAAGTAAACAGACAAAAGAAATCATAAGCAACTTATTAAAGTTGAACTACTTATATTCCTACATGGAAAAAACTATAATTATAACTTATGAAACTTTTTTCAGTATGAGAATAGTTGAAGGGAACAGAAATGTGTGTGTATGTATGTATGTATGTATGTAGATGTATATGTATGCATGTGTGTATATTTATGTGTATGTGTATACATACATATATATATGTCTATATAGGAGGGTATATGGGCATATGAATACATATGTGAGTGTGTATACATATCTAAAGGTATACATAGACAGAGGGCACAGGAGCAATTGAATAGGAAGGGATGATACTTAAAAGGTGAAATTAAAAGGTGAGAGGAATAAAAAGAGATAGGGAGAGACAGAATGGGGTAAATTATCTCATATAAAAGAAGCAAGGAAAAATGGTTACAATGGAAGGGAAGAACAGGAAGGCAAAATGGAATGTCAACCTTATTCTCCTTGAATTTGGATTAGGAAGCGAATGACATACACACTAAATTGGGTATCCCACCCTACAAGAGAGAAGATGGATAGGGCAAGAGAGGGGGGATAATGGAAGGGAGGGCAGGCTGGGGGGAAGGAAGTTGGAAGCACCCACTTTTGAAAAGGGACAGGATCAAAGTAGAGAATAGAACAAGTGGGGGATGGGATAGAATAGAGGATACTCGGTCTTTCACAATATACCCACGATGGAAATGTTTTGCATAGCTACACATGTACAACCTATATTAAATTGCTTATCATCCCAGTGAGGGTGATTGATGAGGGAGGAAGGGAAAGAATCTGGAATCCAAAGTTTTTAAATAAAATGTTTATAATATATTTATACATGTTATTATTGTTGTTTTACATGTAACTGGGAAATGAGATATACAGGCACTAGGACATAGAGATCCACTGTGCCCTACTGGAATGTTGAAGGAGGAATGGGGGAAGATATGGAGAGAGAAGATTGGGGGAGGGGATATTCAGTGGGAATGCTGTTTTGGGGTGGTGGGTTAGGAAAATTGGGAGAAAATTTGTAACTCAAAATCTTGTGGATATGAATGATGTAAACTAAAAAATAAAAAGAGAGAAAAAATCAATAACCATCAAAAAGAATGATAGTAATAAGGCAATATAACAAAATTTATTGGATACAGTCAAAGTAGTTGTTATGCGGAATTTTATATCTCTCAATATTTACATGAATAAAGAAAGAGGAAATGAATGAATTGGGTGTGCAAATAAAAATAGCTAGAAACAGGACAGATTTTAAAGTCCCAAATAAATACCAAATTAGAAATTCTGAAAATCAAAGCAGAGATTAATAAAATTGAAAGTAAGAAAAGTATTAAACTAATAAATAAAAATAAGAGTTGGATTTATGGGGAAAAACAATAAAATAGAAAAACCTTTGATTAATTCAATTAAAAATATCAAATTACCAGTGTCAAAAATGCAAAGGGTGAATTAAACACCAATGAAGAAGAAATCAGAATAATAATTAGGAGCTATTTTTCCCAACTCTATGCCAAGAAATCTGACAATCTAGGTGAAATGGATGAATATTTACAAAAATATAAATTGCCCAGATTAATAGAAAATGTAATAAAATACTCAAATAACCCCATTTCAGAAAAAGAAATTGAACAAGCATTCAATTAAATACCTAAGAAAAAATCCCCAAAGTCAGATAGATTTACAAGTGAATTCTACCAAACATTTAAAGAGCACTTATTTCCTATACTATATAAACTATTTGGGGGAAAAAAAGGAGTAAAGGAGTTTTACCAAATTATTTTTATGACACAAATATGGTGCCAATACCTAAATCTGGAAGAGCCAAAATAGAAGAAGAAAATGATATATCAGTTTCCCTAATGAATATTAATGAAAAATTTTAAATAAAATATTAGCAAAGAGCGTGAAGGAACTTATTGTGAAGATAATACACTATGACCATGTGGGATATATACTACAACTGCAGGGCTGGTTGAATATTTGGAAAACTATTGGCATTATTATATCAATAACAAATTTAACTTAAATCATAATTATTTGAACAGATACAGAAAAAGCTTTTAACAAAATACAGTTTCCATTCCTATTAAAAACACTAGAAACAATAAGAATAATTGGAGTTTTCCTTAAAATGATAAGTAGCATTTATCTCACACCACCAGAAACCATTATATGTAATGAGAATAAGTCAGAAGCATTATCAATAAGAACAGAGGTGAAATAAAGATGTACATTATCAACACTGTTATTTAATATTGTGCTAGAAATGTTAACTTCAGCAATAAGAGAAGAAGTTGAAGGAATTAGGATAGGAAATGCAGAAACAAAGCTATCACTTTTTGCAGATAATATGATGTCATACTTAGAGAGTCATGTAGAAACAAATAAAAAATTACTTGAAATAATTAACAACTTTAGAAAAGTTGCAGGATATAAAATAATTCCACAAATGATCAGCATTTGCATATTTTATTAACAAACCCAACAGCAAGAGAGAGAAAAACAATTTCTATTTAAAGTGACTTTAGACAATAAAAATATTTGGAAGTCTAACTGCCAAGACAAACCCAGGAATAATATGAACATGATTGCAAAACACTTTTCACACAAAAAAAGTGAGATTGTAAATAATTGGAAAAAATATCCATTGCTCATGAGTAGACCAACTAATATGACAAAAATGACAATTGCGCCTGAATTAATGTACTTGTTCAATGCTATACCAATCAAACTACCAAAAAATTATCTATAGAGCTATAAAAAATGATACCAAAATTCATCTTGGAGAGCAAAAGGTCCAGAATACCTATGGAATAAATGAAAAGAAATTCAAGGGAAGGGGGACTAGCCATACCAGATCAAAAACCATGTTATGAAGAAGCAATCATCCAAACTTCTTTGGTACTAAGAAATAGAGTGGTGGATCAGTGGAACAGGTTAAATATATACAAAACATAGAAGTTAATTACCATAGTAATCTATTGTTTGATAAACACAAAGACTCCAGCTTCTGGGATAAGAACTCACTATTTGACAATAACTGCTGGGAAAATTGGAAAATAGTGTGGCAGAAATTAGACATAGGCCAACATCTCACAACTTATACCAATGAAATGAAGATAAATGGAACTTCTGGTTAAGGTGGTAGTTTGAATGTCTTAGAGAACCCCAGCCCTTACATAAATATATCAGTAAAATTCAAATATATATAGGAAGTGACAATGATAGAAAAACTAAATATAATTGGCTATAATATTCTATATCAAATACAGAATTTTCAAGAAAAACTTCAAGAAACCTACGATGTGCTCAATACAGAAAAGGAAGTTGAAGCAGAAGCCACGGAGAGCAGATAGGCAGTCTCCTTAAGCACCAAGGCAAATATATAGTCATTAGAGTATCCAGGAAGTATATTCCAAAACCTCAGAAAGAGACAGGGCCAATATAACATCTAAGCAACTTGTTCCAGTGCCAAAATAGGACATGGGAAATGGAGTGTTTGGTCATCACAAAGAGGAGGTGGCGATTTCTTGTTGGAGGCTTCTTACTAGTACAATCAGCAATATCAAGTGGTGTTCTCTCAGCCCCATAGCAAGAGTCAATAACAACGCTTAACTTTGGATAATAGATAGACAAGAATACAGAGAAACAGACCTAAGATAACACATATTTCAAGCCACCAGAAGATTGAGACACTGGTCAGTATCTAAAATCAGAAAGAGAAAGGAAACAAAAAAAAAGAGTTGGACAAGACCACTTTAATTATAAATTACAAATATTGATCATATTTCTTTTACTTACTGCATATTTTGTTGTAAAGAGATGGATGAGGAACAAAAAGGGTAAGAAATATAAGAAGATATGATAGAGGGCATAAATATAAATACAGATCATAAACATAAATGTCAACTCACCCATAAAATAAAAGATATAATATACATCAAAAATATATACAGAAAACCAGTTTACTATCCTGAAACTTCTGTGGGGCAGAGCTAAGGTAGTAGCATAAAGGAAGGACTATGAACAAACTCACCCAACATTCCCCTCCAAATAACTTTAAAATAACAGCTCAAATTAAGTTCTGGAGTTACAGAATTAGCAAAAGGACAAATTGGGACATTCTTCCAGCATAAGACAACTGGGAAGATCAGAAGGAGAGACAAAAAAACATGGGATTGAGAGTTGGCCCAGAACCTAGCTGGACATAACACCAATGTCAGAATTTGATCATAGTAAGAGGAGCAGCAGCAGTTTCAGGAGCTTTCAGCTAGACATAGAAAAAGTATTGGGAAACTGATAAGAAATAGATTGTAGAGGACCATTGTACTAGTACTGGGTGCAGGACCAGATGCACAGAGAATTGCACTGAAACAAAAGGGATAAAAGAGGTAAAATGGCATAAATTATCTTAGGCAAAAGAGACACAAAGGAGTTATTTTTTCATTTTTTTCTGATTGATATCATTCATTTCTGCCAGATTTTGAGTTGCAAATTTTCTCCCCAGTTTTCCCCTACACACACACACACACACACACACACACACACACACACATTTAAACATTTGATTTTAAAGCTTTGAATTCCAGATTCATTCCCTTCCTCCCTTGTCATCCACCCTTACTGGGAAGATAAGCAGTTCAGTACAGGTTGTACATGTGTGGTTAATGCAAAACAGTAACATAGTAGATATATTGTAAAAGACAGACTATATTTCCCTCCCTCCTATCCCACCTCCAACTTGTTCTATTCTCTACTTTGATCCCATCCCTTTTCAAAAGTGGGTGCTTCCAACTTCCCTCCCCCTCAGCCTGCCCTCCCTTCCATCATCTCCGCTCTCATCCCCTTCCCCCCTATTCTCCTGTAGGGTGAGATATGCTATTTTGTGTGTATCTCATTCCCTCCCCAAGCCAAATTCAATGGGGATTGGGTTAACCCATTCCCTTTTGCCTTCCTATTCTTCCCATCCATTGTAGCCATTTTTCATTTTCCTTTGGCTCTTCTATATGAGATAGTTTGCCCCATTTTGTCTCTCCCCATTTCCTCTCATTATATTACTCTTTCCCCTCTTAATTTCACCTTTAAGGATCATCTCTCCCTGTTAAATTGGTCCTGTGCCTTCTATCTATGTATACATGTAAACATATATACACACATTCACATATGTATTTATATGCCCATATACCATCATATATAGACACACACACACATATTCACTTCAACTACTGAGGAAAATTTTATAAGTTACAATTATTGTTTTTCCATGTAGGAATGTTAATAGTTCGACTTTGATAAGTTCCTTATGATTTCTTTTCCCTGTTTACCTTCTCATGCTTCCTGTATCTGAAAGTCAAATTTTCTATTCAATTCTGGTTTTTTCATCAAGAATGCTTGAAAGTCATCTATTCCACTGAATGACCATATTTTCCCCCTGAAACATGATTCTCAGTTTTGCTGGGTAGGTGACTCTTGGTTTTAATCCCAGCTCCTTTGACCTTCAGAATATCACATTACAAACCCTTCTATCCCTCATTGTAGAAGCTGCCAGATCCTGGGTTATCCTGATTGTGTTTCCACAATACTCAAATTGTTTATTCCTGGCTGCTTGTAATATTCTCTCCATAATCTGGGAATTCTGGAACCTGGCTATAACATTCCTAGGAGTTTTCTTTTTGGGATCATTTTCAGGAGGTGATCAGTGGATTCTTTCAATCTCTATTTTGCCCTCTGGTTCTAAAACATCAGGGCAGTTTTCTTTGAGAACTTCTTGTAAGATGATTTCTAGGTTCTTACTTTGATCATGGCTATCAGGTAGTCCAATAATTTTTAAATTATCTCTTCTGGATCTATTTTCCAGGTCAGTGATTTTTCCCATGAGATATTACACATTGCCTTCTATTCTTTCATCTGTTGGGATCTGTTTAACAGCATCTTGATTTCTCACAAAGTCACTAGCTTCCATTTGCTCCAATCTAATTCTGAAGCAATGATTCTCCACATTGAGCTTTTGAGATTCTTTTTCGATCTGGCAAATTAGGATTTTTAAAGCATTCTTCTCCTTATTGGCTTTTTGAGTCTCCTTTGTCATTTGAGTTAGTCTGCTTTTTAAAGTGTTATTTTCCTCAGTCGGGATGTTGACTCTCATTTCATAATTTTCTTGCCTCATTCTCATTTCTCTTCCCATGTTTTTCTTCACTTCTCTTATCTGCTTCTTAAGGTCCTCTATGTCCTGTAACCAGCTTATATTTTTCTTTGAAGCCTTTGGTGTAGGAGTTCTTACTTCACTGTCTTCCTCCTCTTCCATGCTTTGCTCCTTTTTATCCCCAAAATGGGAGTCTAATGTTGGAATCTTCTGTCTGCTTTGTTTCCTTTGCCTGGTCATGTCACCCCTCAGTCACTTGACCCCTGGGCTTTTTGCCACAGTAGGGATCTGCCACCAGACAGGGGAGATTTTTTTCCCAAGTGCTGGGGTTTTCTCAGCTGCTGGAGGTATTATATGGGTGCCTTCTCTGAGGCCTCCACATGCTCTGGAAAGCTGGTCACACATCCCAGGATCTCCACCCAAGATGGCAATCCAGACCCAAGCAGGTTAAAGCTAAAAGGAACACCCCTCAGACTGGTCACTTTGTCTCCCTACACTCTGCAGGCCAGGAGCTGAAGCAGCCAGGTGGAGCTGGCTGAGTGTGCCTGAAGGCTCAGTGGCTTCTTGCCCTGGGGCAAAATCCATGCCCTCCCACTTACTGGGTCCCAAAGTCCAGGCTACACTGAACTCTCACTTTGTCCTTCAAATCTAAGTGTTGATAATTCTGGAAATGTCCACAACTGCGGCTGATCTGGAGTTGGTCTGCCTCTGGCCGGCAATTGGTCAGACCCGCCCTAGGGCTAAAACCTCTGGCTCATGGGGTCCTGGGTTGGCTCCCAGAGTGCTGCACCTGCCAACTCCTGCCAGCCTACCAGGCTAGCCTCAGTGGAAGGTTAGCTTTTCTGTGTCATTTTGTGGGTTGTGCCCCTCCAAAGTTTGTTCAGAGTCCCCTTTTTACATTGATTGGGGAAGGTAGAAGCCGCTTGGAGGTCGTGTTTCTACTCCACCATCTTGACTTCACCCCCCACAAAGGAGTTTTTACAGTGGAGTGGAAGTTGGGGAAAATAGGGAGGAGTTCTTGAACTCTACTATCATCAGAACTGACTCAAAGAGGGAATAACATACACACTCAGTTGGATATAAAAATCTTTTTTACCAACAGAAAAGTAGGAAGAGAAGGGAATAAATTAAGCAGACAGCTGACAGAAGGGAGAGCATAAGGGGAAACAGTAATAAGAAACAAATCACTTTTGAGGATAGATAGGATGAAAGGAGAGAGTAGTGTAAATGGGGAAAGCAGGATAGAGGGAAATGTATTGTAATCACAACTGTGAAAAAATTTGCGGCATTTTTTGGAAAAAGGCATAATTTCTCAAATCAATAGAGAACTGCATAAAACTTATGAGAATACAAGTAATTCCCCAATTTATATATGGTCAAAGGATGTGAACAGGCAGTTTTCAGATGAAATAATCAAAGCTATCTATAATCATAGGAAAAATTCTCTAAATCACTATTGATTAGAGAAATGCAAATTAAAACAAATCTGAAGTACCACACCTAAACCTATAAAAATGAGTAATATGACAAATATTGGAGGAGCTGTGGGAAATCTGAACACTATTGGTTGAACTGTGAGCTGACTGGAGAACATTGTACACAGTAACGGCAATATTGTGCAATGATCAACAATGAATAATTTAGCAATTTGCAGAAATACAATTAACCAAGACAATTCTGAAGGACTTATGATGAAAAATAGTATTCACTTCCAGAGGAAGGGGCTATAAATGAAGCCGGACCTGCTATATTTTCAGAGGAAGCTCCTAGTTATATCACTATGTGTTGCTTTCTTAAATTATAGCTGCTGGGCTAAATAAATGAAGAGCTGTTCTTATGTGGGATGTTGCTATTTACAGATTTATTGATTTCACCAACCAATTTATGCCAATTGGTCAAGTGATGGTGGTGGTAGGGATAGCAGGCCTCTTCTCTACAAGGGTTCTTCCCCTCAATTATAAATGCAAGACTTGGAAAGAAGACCATTTGAACTCGGTGTCAGGATCTCTGGTTGGGACTATCAGGCTCTAAGGTAAAGTGGTGTCTGAGGTAATTTTACCTAGATAGCAGATGTGACCTCCTTTATCTCCCTCAGTCTAGCTGAGGAAATTTGATCAGCTAGACTGATTTCCTAACCCGGGTGGTAGTACTCGGCCAGCAATTGGTGGAACTAATGATGGTCACTTCTCCACAATGATTTCTTTTTATGGATGCTAAGACCAGGCTAGAAATCTCAAAGGAAAAAATAAGTCCAATACTAGGGTAACTTGTTGTCACATGAGATAGAACTCTGGGTCTGGAGCCAGAAACACTTGAGTTCAAATGCAGCCTCAAATATTTCTAGTTATGTGAGCCTGGGCAAATCACTTAACTTCTGGCTGCTTCAGTTTCCTCATCAGTAAAATGTAGCTAATAACATGATATTCCTCTCAGGTTTAATGTGAGGATCAAAGGAGACAATAACAAAGTGTTTACTGCAAATTCTAGCACACACACACACACATATATATATATATGTGTGTGTGTGTGTATAATTTGTTTTAAATAGCAATATGACATTTTATTGAGTTCTTTTTATGTCATTTTAATACCTAAACTCATGGGTCAATAAGTCAGTCATAAAACATTTACTAATTGCCTACTATGTCCCAGGGACTGTGCTAAGATCAAGGAATCTGAAATGACAATTCAGAGAAAAAAATTATACCCAGATATCCTAATGAATATTAATACAAAAAAATAGAATACAAACAAAGTTTCTCCATCAACATATTACAAGATCATGCACTATGGCCAAGTTAGATAACAAAAGGAATAGAGAATAGATTCAATGTGTATATATATATATATATATGTATGCATATATGCAATAGAACTCTGCAGAAAGGCACAGGTAAAAAGTAATTCTATGGAAAACTAAAGAAAGTATAGTTTCTGTGAGTCCACCTACCAAGAGTATAAAAGAAATTATATGATTACAACTATAAAACATTCTTTGTGGAAATAAATATAGATTTGAATTATTAGAAAAATATTAATCACTCATAGCTAAGCTGTGCTAATATAATAAAAATGCCAATACATCACAATTTAACTCATAGATTCCATTCTATACCAAGCAAACTATCAGAGGTTTACTTGATGGAAATATATAAAGTAAAAATATAATGACTCTGGAGGAATAACAGCATCTCAAAGAAAATATTGAAAAAGAATGGACAAGAAAGGGATATAATATCATGTCTCAAACTACATTAAAAATCAATTATATTAAAAATGATTTTGCCCTGGTTTGAAAAAGATAGATTGATCAGTGAAACAGATTAAGTAAATATGATCCAGAAACATACATAGTAGCATAGTGTTAAAAAAAAATCTACTACTTGATAATAGTGCATATAATGATGTGTGACTCTAGTTCAGAAGAGAGATGAGGTGTTATAAGGATCTAATAATCTCTATAGAAATGATTAGTACAAGTAATGTAACTACCCTGTCTAACTGAAATACATTTTAATAATGAGGCAATAAACCATAGATAGAAATATGCATCATGCAATCCCAGAGTATCAAAGAAGGAAGAGATCTCACTAGCCATCTGACTGGGATAAGTCACTTCCCCTCTCTGAGACTTCCTTTCCTCATCTGTCAAATCTGAATAAGACTTACATAACCTATGCACTGGACTGCTTTCAGGAAAGCACAGTATAAGGGTACAGCAGCTCAATACAGTAAACACAGGTACACATAGAGGAAATTGCTGGACCATAGACTGTGTAGAGAGGCAAGTTGGAAGAATTAAGTCTTTATAGGTAGTCTGAAGCTAAGTTGTGAAGGACTTTAAATGCCACCTTTTAGTTGATCCTAAGGAGAGCAGAGTTAATTTTACATGGAAGGTCAAATTTTCAGTTCTAACTTGCTCCATCCCCATAGTGACTAAATATTTTCTCTGAACTTTGGTCTATAGAATGTTAAGCCACTTTCTGTACATGTCTTGGGTGCAATGAAGGATTTTGAACTGGAAATCTATTTTTGGTAGGCACTTTGCATTTTTAAGTTGATTTCTTCTTATACTCCAAATTTTACATTCAGTAATTCTGTTTTTCCATTAATCTAATCATATTTTGGAGGCTACATCTTGAATTCATTTAAGCAGCATTCTTTAAAAAAAAACTAAAGAACTTTCTTTTGTTTCTTTTCCAATCTGTTTGTCTGACTGCCACTTAACCAACTCCCAACCATTCTGACCTTCCTCTACTCGTGCTAATTTACCTCCATATATGCTTATTCTGAACCTCAAAGCCAATCCTAGTTCAGTATAACATTAACACTGTGCAAACCATAGTTCCATTTAACCTTGTAAGGTTCCTTTTGTCTCCAGCAGAAAGGGACTACATTGACAATTTAGGGTCCTATAATTATTTTTATGTATATTAAAATATATAAATATTTAAATAATATTTAGTTTGTATACAAAAATTTCACAATTCCTTTGCAACAATTTCTTCTCAAGTCTACCATCACTTTAGTTCAGGTCATCATTATTGTCTTTATATATTGCTGTGATAACATGGGTCTGTCTAACATAGGCCTATACTGATATTCTTAAAACCCAGATCTGATCTTGCCATGCCTCACTTAAAAACCATCCATGGTTCTTCTTTCCCTGTTGATTTATGTCCAAACTCTTCATCCTGACATTTCAAATCTATTATTACCATTAATGTTACCTAAATTCTAAATAAAGATGGAAAAATATCATTTCCACCTCTGTGCCCTTTCTTATTCTTTTTCTTTCACCTAGAAATCTTTCTTTTTTTCTTACTACCATTGTTGTTGTGCTGTTTGTTTTGTTTTTGCATTGGAAATCCTGTTCATCCATCAATTTCTATCTCAAATGTTATTACCTTTCTTGGGTCTGCCATCATAGGATAAATGATACTCTCTTGGATCATGAGCTTGACAGTACAAAAAAAAAAAGAGATTGTCCAGCCCAAAGTCTTCATTTTCCTTATGAGGAAAAAACAGTCTTAGGGAATTAACATGACTTGACAGAATTCACAAAAAGAACAATCCACAGAGCCTGGTTAAAATCTTTAGGGTTTTGGACTCCCAGTGAGGTAGTATTTCCACTAAACCACTCTAATTCCTGACTCTTGTAATACGGTAATTTGTGTATCTGTCTTATGCTATACAGATGTGTGTGTATATATATACACACACATACACATATTCATACACATATTACATATATAATATTATATAATATATAGATTATACTGCTTAACAGCAGGATAATATCATTATCATTTTTATACCCAACTATTTAACCCAGTATCTAATACAGAGTTAGTATACAATAATCAGCTAAATCCCACTGAATATATGAAATTCTCTCTCTGTCTCTCTCTCTGTCTCTCTCTCTGTCTCTCTCTCTCTCTGTTTCTCTCTCTCTCTCTCTCTCTCTCTCTCTCTCTCTCTCTGTGTGTGTCTGTCTACACATACATACATATGTATTTATCCTTTTCTGCATATTCCCATTTTTCTGCTTTTTTGTAGGTTCTCAAAGGCCATCCCATCATCACTTCCCATGTTGAAAAATTTGGGTAGGTATTTATTCATGAACTACATGCCTGTCAATAACAGACTAGAGTATGCTCATAGAGGCTTACCACTATGTAAACTGAAGATTGATGTGCCCACAACTCTCGCAACCCATCTAATAAATTGTAGTGAAGTTGTGAACTATCTCGGCATGTTTGCATCAAAGTAGATGCTGTGCTCTATGAGCAAAACATTATTGCAGTAGCTCAAAAGAAATGCCAGGTGCTCAAATGTAGAGATATTTCCATCCCAAATATTTAAATGGACTATTTGTGTCTAACCAGCGGGAGGAATTTCAAACTCATATTGGTCTAATTAACCAGTCAAATATACTATACCTTGACCCAAAATCATTGTGTCATTTTAATCCTCTTCAAAGATGAAGGATAAATAACAACAGCAGTGAGGTTGTGAAATATGTTGATGGAAGGACTACCTATACCAAAGAAAGTATCAAAGTAAATTGCAGTATATACATGTAAACCAGGCTTACCTCACACACAACACTGTTGCCATGGAAACTGGGAGATACAGGTACCTGTATGAGAGTCAGCCAAACTATCCAAAATTCCCTAGACCACAATAGTACTTTTCTTAAACTTGAAGAACTCAGTCAGAGAGAAGCAAGAGTGTTGTGGGAGATAAAACACGATGTTGAACTGCTGGGAGGTCAAGATAGCGCAACTCTGACAATCCATTGCAGGATTTTCAAACACCAAGCAGAGAGATGACAAAGCAGAGAAAAAAAAGGGAGGGTGACAAAAATTAGGGATAGTGAGATCTCCAGTAGTGCAGCTGGTAAAAAGCGTCTGATCAGTTAACAAAACATTTTTTCCCCAACCTCTTTACTCAAGTGAGAAGTAATTTTCCCTACATTTGTCAATCAATCCCTTGGCTTTTTACTTTTCCCTTTGTTGTACTTCAGTTGATAGGTAAATCTGATGGTTTGGGAAGTTTTAATTTCCCTCATTTTTTTATTTTAATTCCTATGCTATTTAAACTGTAATTATGAAAACTTGATGTCCATCAATACTCAACCTATTTGTTTATTCAGTGTGTGGATCAAGAGGAAAAGAGGAAAAAATCTCTTTTGACAGACATTTACCCTCTTAGTGAAAACTGAGGGATGTATATCAAGTCAAAAATTTTAAAAAGAGGAAAAAAGTGTACATACATTATTTAACATGAATACAATCTAGATTATCTTAACCCTAGATTTATTCATTTTCTTTATGTGTGTGAGAAAAATAAGGACAAGAAGGAGAAATCTTCATATGGATAATGTCATCTAAGGGAATATTAGACGGCTTTCCAAATGACTGACTGAGAGACTTCAAATCCTGACTCTACTGCTTATTACCAATGTGAACTTAGGCAGTATGGCACAAGGAAAAGACCTCTGGCTCTGGAGAAAGAGGAACAGAAAATTCATCCAATAATTAATGTTTATTTCCTATGCAACCTTGATTCGTGCCTCATCTGTGAAATAATGGTGTTGGACAAAATAATTACTAAGGTACCTTTTAGCCCTAGACCTATGATCCTATGACTCCCAATAGAGCTAGGATCATATTAGTACAAATAATGAATAACATGACATAGTTGCATGTATGCAAATTCATTCTATTTAAAGTTTAAATAATGTATAATATGTTCCTTGGTTTCTGTCCAATGGAAATATCCAGTGACAATTTTAACAATGCAACCAATTCTTGGTACTCATTATTCATAATAAGAAGGATCTAGCTATATATAAATCCATAAATTCTGTCATCTTTGACATACTAAGAATCAGCTGCAAAAGTCTTTGGCAGGGTTGGTGTTTTATAACAATCTTACTTTATTTCTTGGAATCAAAATTTTGTAAAAGTTCAATATTATCGTGTAAATCCCTATTCTCACATTTGCCAGAAAATGTTTTTGTAATCTATTTTAAATCCATTTTTTCAATTTCATTTTAATTCTTTTTATAATTATTAAAGGACTACAAGTTCTTACTAGATTATAACATCCTTGTAGGTAGGGGTCAAAGAATATTCATCATTTTATTTTCCCCAGTCCCTCACACATTTCTTTGTACATAGAATGAAGTTCAGTAACTAGTTCTGTGACTTTAGAATTAGTCTTGCCATCAGTAAAATAAAGCATTTTGTCTGATGGCTTCTAAATCCCCTGTGGCTATAAATATACAACTCTATGATTATGGATTTTGTGACAAGGACTTTTGTGAAACTAGATCAGAATAAAAGATTATCTTCCAGTTACATTCACAGGAGAAAGGAACAGAGGGAGGGAGGGACAGAGAGACAGAGAGAGAGACACAGAGAGAGACAGAGAGACACAGAGAGAGACAGAGAGACACAGAGAAAGAGACAGAGAGACTGAGACAGAGAGAGAGAGAGGGAGAGAGAGAGAGAGAAGGATCATTAAAGTAAAATCCTGATAATTATAGAAATGTGTTAAATGAACAGAAGAAAAGAAGGAAGATAATTAGGAGAGATTGACAAATTAGACAATTATGAAATTAATGTGTCAAATTTACTATATAATTTTGAAAAGATGTAAACTATATATGATGGAGATCTAGCATTTCATGTGAAATAGTCTTTTGGGTTCTATTCATCTAGAAATGTTCGTGTTAATCAATATTTCTCAAATTAAGAATAATACAAAAATTAATATAATACGAAATTATTTTAAAAAGAGAGTGTCTTCATATATCATCATATAACCATCACTAGGGCTATGTGGGATATGCTGCAAGGAGAGCTATAACTCTTCCCACACAAGATGACCTCTAAGTAGCTTTTCTTTCCCTTGTCTTGTTGACCCCAAAACATCTTGTGAAGGAAGAACTGACAGGATTGGTTGAGTGGTTGGATATTGGTGAGGTAGTAGAAAACAAAGACTCAAGGACAATACTGCAAGACCTTGGTGTCCTCACCAATAACAGGACAGTTAGGAAGAAGAAAAGGTTTTTGGGAAAAGATAATGCACTTAGTTTTGGACTTGTTGATTTTAAGATCTCTATGAGATAATAATTTAAAGATGCTTAATAGACAGTTGGAGAGGTAAGACTCAAATAAATTCTGTTGAGTACAAAAAAAAGTTTAATTCAGATGGGTCAAACTCAACTTTAAAGTTTTTCTCCACTAAGGTGCCTTCCAAGAGTATGTCACATAGACTACATAGCAAGAGTAAACCAGTATGTGATTGGCCTTACGTATTTATCTCGAGGTAGGCATATCTATTCTCTTCCTCCAAAAGACCTGTGCTATAAGTCTGAAATGACTGGGGAATAGGAAAGTGAGGATAGGTGACAAATATGTTTTTCTCCCACAAAAATTAGCAGCTTGCTAGCTTGAAATCAATAATCTACTTCATAGAGCCACAAAAAGAGAAGCAAGTTTCCTTACTACAATCCCTTTCTTTTAAGTAAGATAGTGTTTAAATGCATGGCTCAAAGATAACCTTTTGCCTCTGATTTAATAATCTTCAGAGAGAGTGGTAGATTCTTGTGTCTCACACTGAGCAAGGTTTTCTTCCCCACCCTGCAATGTCTAACCTAAATCACCCTTCCTTGACACTCTTCACCTTTTACCCCATCTTCTGTCACACTATGTTCTGTTCTTGCTACAGAGAACAATGACTCTCTCAGTAACCTCTATACAATTCTATAGACTTGAATAATCTTGTGAAGTTCCACTTCAGTTTCCTCTCCAGGAGAAATAACCCCAGTTCTTTTAGCCCTTCCCCAAAAGGCTTTTTATTACTTTCATTCCTCCTTGCTAGACTCTCTCAAAGCTGATTTTGATAAGTCTTCTTTTGTGGCCTAAAAGAGCACAGGGACATTGACAGTGTCAGGGTCAAGACTCCAGGAAAACATTGCCTTTGGGGCATATGGTGATGGCCACATATATCTCATGGGACAGTAGTCAGGGTGACAAAGATGGACAAGTATATTAAATTTGCTCAAAGAGTAAAGCATTTTTTTTAGTCAGTAAACCAGAAACTGACCATGAGTCTGTTTGGAAGCCATTTATTCAGACAAACCCCCAGTAACTGCCTCAATAGACTTTTATAACATGATATAAATCAGCCATTTCTAGATAATTTTCCTGAATCATCTTTACAAGAATATCCTGCTATCACAAGAGACAAACGGATCCAATATACCAGCCATCAGCCTGATGATGCAAGCAATGCAGTGCAATATTTATTTGAAAGACTGTGAATGAGGCATTAAAGCAACTCATCATCCTGATGACTAATCACTGATAAATAATATCCGGGACCCACAGATGAACCTAAATTACACTAAAGTGCCTGGCTAAGGAAGTAATGATACTCAGAACAAAACATTTACTCCCCCACCTACATGTTCTGCCCACTTGTTCTCTGCCCAAGCAGGACACAGCTAGTAAAATAAACATTAGTGGGATCCATTAGTGCCCTGGTACACATCATAAATGCTTGTGAGTGGCTGATGACGCTGGTTTGACTTAACTGAGGGACCCTTTGTTATTCTGAATTGGATTGGTTAGCCAGTGTGTGGAGAGATTATACTCCATGCCTCATGTCTCTGTTTTATCCACTCATTGCCTTTTTCATTACTCACAAACAAATTTATAAAATGGTGGGTGGAGGAAGATAAGTAAAAAGAAGCTCCAATCAGTCTATTTTCCTGCTCATTATAAACTCCTCTAATGGTAGGACAAAGAAGGCAATGGGAAAAGGAGGTTAGAACAAGATACTAAATGAGGTTTCAGGGTTTCTGTGTTTTTAATTAATCCAGGCTATGCAACTCCCCATTAGTAGAGCCAGATCAAGAGTTTCCATGCAATTGATTCTGTTGGGGGGCCAGGAAGGGAGGAGGAGGGATTACTCTGTTAGAGATTTCTCAGTTTTTTTTTTTATTCCTAGCTCAATGTGTGTGCAGAGGGGAAAAGGATGCTGGCTGTTCTGTGGTAACAATTCAGGACTTAGCCGGGAGACAAATTCCAAAGGAAAGAATCATTTTCTCAATGCTGCTAATAGCTTTAAGAAAAGGTGTAATTACAAGAGCTGAGCTGAATGTAAATATTGTATAAAGCCTCTTGGCTGGAAACAAACAGTAGCCCACAGGAAGCATCTTATTCTAACAGACCCCCATCCTCTCCCTTTGAGAGGCAGGTTAATGCTAATGCAAAGAATTTCTTCAACTTTCACATGTACTGCTATTATAGATTTCAAGGTATTTATTACTGTAGCACCTGTAAGCACTGTAAGAGGTAGGAGTCTGCTAGTCTTGCCCATCATGATCTCCTATTTACAGAGTTTTTATAGCACATCCATAAAAGCTGGCTTCAGGCTAAACCTTGGCACAAAAGGATTTCATCCTTTCTCCTTCATTTTCTTTCTAGGAAAAAAAAAGAAAACTTAGAAATACTGAAAATTATTTTAAGGTTCAGTAGAAAGGTACTGTACTTATCATACCTAGGAAGGGTTTTTCTGTTTCATATTAGTAAAAGCAATAGCAACTGTGATGACAATTAAAGTATTACCAAAGTATCCTGTCAATATCCCCCTATGATTTTAGAGAAATCCTACTATGTCAACATCCCTCAGAGATAATCAGTTCTCCTGCTCTTAATGTTGGAAATCCTGGGTCTGATTCTTGGAAATATCAGTGAAAAGGGAACAGAAATGGGCATCATGCTTAATGGACTGGCTAATGTTAATTTATTTTTCTCCTTTTAGGATAAATGATCAGAACTAATAGGTAAACACAAATTTTAAATTTGTAGCTAGACAACTTTGGCTCGAATCCTCTCTGTATCATTTTGTTATTTTGGTAAGGTTTTCCATCTCTTGTGCTAATCTGTTATTTGCCTTTCCAATTCATAGTAGGTCTCATTGCTTTCCACTTTTTTTTTTTACCCAAGGGCTCTCCTTCTGTTTAAAATAAATGTCCAAGTGGCAGCTAGGTGGCAAAGTGATTAGAGCACCAGCCCTGGAGTCAGGAGGACCTGGGTTCAGATCCGGCCTCAGACACTTAACACAAAGAATAGCCGTGTTACCTTGGGCAAGTCACTTAACCCCAATTGCCCTCCAAAAAGCAAAATAAATAAACATGCAAATAAGTAAATACATTTTAACTCTTGCATGAATTTTTCTGGGAATTCTAGTGGAGTTTTTGCCCAAACTGTGTTTTTCTCTGAGGTGTTGTTTATAAATATTGTTGAGTCATCCTTTTCTTTTGTGTTTGTGTTTTACACATCTCTGTTACCACAATACTTTGTTATGTTGGGGTTCTTTTTTGACAATTCCTTAAGTTTACTTCCTGACTTTAAACCTGATATTAGGGCTGGACTCTGCCACAATTCTGCAGAAAATGTCTAGTCTAGGTCTACTGCTGTTTTCTTGGGGTATTATGTATTCTGTTATTTCAGAATCTGGACAACAGGATGGAGACCAAAGTGGTCTGATCTACTGCAGAGTCTGATAGCTATATCCCTGGTATAAGCTTTGCATATTTCTGATCTGTTTGGGTATGTGCAAGAGTAGATTAATGTAATTAATTAGATTCATATCCTATCATCAAGCTGCTTGATTCTATTTGTTCAGAGTGGTAGAATTATAGGCTCCATTTTGGTCTGGGATTCCTTTCTTGGTAATTCCCCTGCAGACTGGGAAATGTGCTGTAAGTGAAAACATATTCTGTACCTGGAGTCTGAATCACACTTTTGCTGGTATTACTGGCTTCAGAATTTTCTTCCTTCTTGCTATACCATGAAGGGAGTCCCTACTAGGGATGCTACCCCCTCTGCAGAGGTCCCTTTATCAGTCTGTGACTCAGAACTAGATAGTGGATAAGAAAACAGCTAGATGACATTTGCCCCTATCACAGTAATCCAGTACAAGTCTGAGGAAGTACCAGCATGTTTTTGTGGTCTTCATTTGCCTTGGTGCACAGCCTCTCCATGGACACATACTAGAGTACTCTTCTTGCCATATGCTCCGGGCCTACCCAGTTGCACAACTTTCATCTATTTCCTTATGGAGTACTCAGCTAAATAAATTGCTCACAGTGACATTTTCTGGATTTATCCATCAGTATTCAGTCTGATGCATTCATAAACCTTAAACACTATAGAAATGAAAGTTACTGTCATAACATTATTATCTATAGCCAGTGGAAGACTAATTAAACAATGTGGAGAGTATGAATGTTATTGTTTACATTGGTTTACTTAGAGTAGCTCCATTCATGTTTGGCTATAGTAATGCTTGGAAAACTATTTGTAAGTAGACATAAAATGTCCATAAGTCATTGGTAAATGAATAAAAAGGCATTTATTGTGCCTGCTCTGTGACAGGTAACATGATAGCTGCTAGGGATATAAAGACAAAAGTTAGACAATCTCTGCTCTTGAGAGACTTATGCTACAGGAGACATATAGCATATATAGTGCAGTGGAGCACTGGATACCCATTCAAAGGAAATTTTGACCTCAAAACTCACAAGGATTTTGAGTAGAACTATTATTGATAATTCTTAATTTTCAAAGAACACCAATCACATCACAAGGTGATGTCTTGACTTGTGTGTGAACTGGATTTAAATGAGGCAGAGTTTCATGAATTAATCAGTCTTATTTCCTTTCACATGGTCATCAAACTCTAGCAGCAAAACAAAAATCAAAATAACTGGTGAGGGCCCAAGAGGCAGACATGTCTTTGATGTCTGACCAGGTTGTCACACAGTGACTACTTTATCTGCCTTAATGACTACTGGAAGAAACTGCTCCTATCCACCCATTCCACAAGGAGAAGTCTTCACATTCTTAGAGTAGCTATCCCTCTCACTTACCAATGGGTCTGAGGCCTGTCAGTCACCCTAAACTTGGTTTAGAACATCTGCAGACACAGTTTTAACAGGGTGCGGCAACTGTGCGTGCTTGATTGGTTGTCCTTCATTCTCCAGCTGTGGCTGATCACACCAATGCTAGCACAAAAGTAACTGCCAACATAAGTGAACTTGGCAACAGCATTCAGAATTTAGCCATTTGCTGTAACTGATGGTTTCATGTATGGTTGGTGTGGTGCTAGCTAGTGGAGAACCTGTTTCCTTGGCGTTAGTTGTTATGCCAAGATTAGTATAAGCAACAGAGAATCAATTCATACTTTGTTTCTTCTCAGCCTCAGAGGCTTCAGTGAATGCACAGTTATCTGTGAACAAAAACTCACACGCATTCTCCCTTCACTTTAGTTTTGGCTAGTGGCCTTTCTCAATTTAAAAAATTTACTGTCAGGGTAGTAGCTGAGTTTGATGCTGTTTTTGAACTCGTTGAAGGTATCTGACAACATAACAGAAATCATCATTCTAAAAAACATGGTAGTAAGCCCACAGACCTGCTTCACTCCATTGGTGACTGCAAACTATGAGAGTATTGGCCATTATCTAGAACCTGGGTAAGCATGCTTTCATACAAACAATGTACAATACTGATGAACTTCTTCAGGCAAACAAACTTTGCCATAATTTTCCACAAGTTCTCATGACTGACATTATCAAAGGCCTTGGTCAGATCAATGAATGTCGTGCGCATATCTCCGTTTTGCTCCTAGAATTTCTCTTGGAGACTTTGAGCAGCAAAAATCATATCATTCATTCCTTGTCCCTTTCTGAAGCCACACTAGCTCTCAGGTAGATGACAGTCTTCAAAGTAAAAGATCAGCCTATTAAGGACTCTGGCTAGAATCTTGTTGGCAATGATTAAGAGAGCGAGAGACCTGCCTCTGATATTCACAGGACAACCTATTTCTCTTTTCTTTATAGAGATGGACAGTGGAACCATCCTTGTAAACCTGAAGGATAACCCCCTCTTTCCATATGACCTGGAAAGTTTTAGTCAGCTTATAAATAAGCAGTGGAACCCCTGCCTTTTATATCTGCAGTAAAATCAGCACCAGGTTCTTTTCCATATGAGAGGAAGTAAATGATGTTTAAAACCTCTTCTTCAGTTGGAAGTTCAGCTAAAGAGGGATTGACTTCAATCAGAGGTATAAAGTCAGTGGTTTCAGCATTGACTGACAACAGTTTTCTGAGAACCCTGTGGAAGTGTTCAACCCATTCCTCCAGGATCATGTCCTTATCACTAATTAATATGACACCATTAGGACTGAGCAATAGAGACCCATAAATAACCTTCATAGCACCATAACAGTTCTTTGGCTTTTTACTCTTAGTGTAAAATTTAATTTGATCTGCCTTCTTATTTAGCCAAGAATCCTATACCCATTTCAGTTTTCCTGGAACTTTACTTTTTATGGAGTTAAATACTACTTTCTTAAAGATGAAAGATCAGTACTGTACTCTGTACCATATGTAACCTTAGTCACTCTCACATCCCGTCTGTCTCTTCTCTTTACATTTATATAGTCTACTAAATACCAATATTTATGTCAAGGATGTATCCATGAAATTTTATTACATTTAGATAAATGGAAGACAGTGTTGGTGATGAGAAGGTCATGAGAGACTCAAGCCTTCAGTAGTAATTTAAGGTTCCTATTTCTGACTCCTTTCTTCCCAAGGACTCCTTGCCATGTCTGATAGTTGGTACCTGATCTGGGACTAATATTATCCAGAATTATAAGCTTGTCTTCTTTTGGCACACTGATGATAAGAGTCTCCAGATCTTCATAATTTTTTTCTTTAAGGGGCGGCTAAGTGGCGCAGTGAGTAAAGCACTGGGCCTGGAGTCAGGAGGACCCAAGTTCTGTTCCGGCCACAGACACTTAACACCCACAGGAAAAAAAGAAAAAAAAAACTAGCCGTGTAACCTTGGGCACGTTACTTAACCCCAATTGCCCTCCAAAAGGTAAAAAAGTAATTTTCTTTAACCTCATAAGTGTTTGTCATGGTGGGAGAATATGCATTGATGATAGTGGCATGACATTTTCCTGAAAGTGCCAATCAATTATCATGAGTCTGTCATTAACTCCCTTTTGGGAGGTATTCAACATTATTGACTAGATTAGTTTTGATTGTAAAATCTATGTCAGCTTCAAGGTACTCCCCATCACTATGGCCCCTACAGAAAAAAGTGCATCCAGCCATGACTTTGGCAAGCTGGTCTTCATTTGCTAGTCTTGTTTCACTAAGGGATACTCTTTGGTTGTGATACATGCTGAATTGACTCACAAAAAGAGCTGTTTGTTTTTAAGGTCTTCATTTCGTGTTATCCATAAGTGTGCACATATTCCATGTACTGATGATGAGTGGAATAGTCTTTGCAAAAGTTTTGTATATTCTATTTGTTTGTGTTTCAAACACAGGGTGAGATCCCCACCAACTATGTCAAGCAAGTTACAGTTGGGTGAAACAGACAATTTTTAAGGTACTTTTTGTAGCCCATTCCTCACACCAGGAAGTGAGCAATGAAGTCCTTAAAAGGCTGCTCAGACACCTAATTAGGGGGCTGCCAAATTCCACTGCTGCTTCAGTGAGATTACTCTATGGCCTAGGTTGCCTGTGTGTAGGTTGTGACTACAGGTCCCAATGTATCTGCACCTGCTGCTTCGTTATTTGCCTGTTGCCATAAGACTTTGAGGTAAATAAAAATGGCAAAATGATATGGGTATCTTTTCATTTATGCGTAAATTAGATTTAAATAAGGAAGAGTTGCATGAAATCATCAGCTTCACTTTTTTTCTCCCAGAGTCATCAAAGTCCAGTGGCCAGACAAAGTTCAAAATGACTGGCCATGGCCTGGAATGCACTAGAAGACCTTGGCATCTTTGATGTCTAACCAAGCTTTAAGCACCACATAGTACCTGCTTCAATTGCCTTCATGGCTGCTGGAATTAATTGTTCTCATCTGCCAGTTTCCCTAGGGGATGTCTTCATATGCAAGAAGAAACCCCCATAACTTATCTAATTCTTTTTTTCTTTTTGGAGGGCAATTGGGGTTAAGTGACTTGCCCAAAGTCACATGGCTAGTAATTGTGTCAAGTGTCTGAGGCCAGATTTGAACTCAGGTCCTCCTGACTCCTGGGCCGGTGCTCTATTCACTGTGCCACCTAGTTGCCCCAACTTACATAATTCTTTAGGACACTTTGATTATCTTCTACCTGGTTTAGCACATCTGCCAAAATGATTTACCAGGTTATGGCTGCTAAAAATGCTACAGTTTCTTTTACTTTTTTTTTCTTGCTTTGTAGAGTGGGGAAGGCAGGGCAATTGTGCTTAAGTGACTTGCCCAAGGTCATATGACTGGTAAGTGTTAAGAGCCTGAGGGTAGATTTGAACTCAGGTCCTCCTGATTCCAGAACTGGTACTCTATTCACTATGCCACCTAGCCACCCCCGTGCTACAGTGTCTTGGAGCACCAGCTGAGAGCTGAGTGAATCAGGTGGACATCAAAGGCGGATGAGAAGCACTGAAAATGACTTGGCAAGCCCTTACAGGAAAAGTGCTAGTCCTCACTGAACATTTCATATATCCATTGAGAGGAGTTATGTCAGTTGACTGACTAATATTTTTCCCCCTCAAAGAAACTGAAGTGTTGATTTAATTACTTTTTAAAATTAATTTTTTTTCCAGTTCCAAACTCCCTCTCCTTCCAGGTCTCTCTCATACACAGAAAAAGTAAGAAATGCAATACATGTTTTATATATGAGTGTATGTGTGTATACATATATTATATACATATATATGTATATAGTCACACAAAGTCTATTTTTGCATGACCTATGTTCTCCTCACTAAGAAAAAAAAGAGAATTTTAAAAAATGTGCTTCAATCTGTAATCTGAGATCATCAGTTCTCTATCTTATTTTGGACAGCATTTTTCATTATGAGTCCTTTAGAATTTTAGTGGATCATTGTATTGATCAGGGTCTTTCATAATTGATTATCTTCACAATATTGGCATTACTGTGTTCTGGTTCTGCTCACTTCACTTTGTATCAGTTTCTGTAATTTCCTGATGTTTTTAATCACTCATACACCAATCAAGATAGAATATCCACTAGAGAGGGTCTCAAATATGAGTAAATTCCCTCCTCCAGGAATATGGGCCCATGAACTCTAGAGATCACTTTTCAAGACAGGGAAAGTGAGACTTTGGCAGGGCAGAAGCAAAGTGCTACTTTGGCAAGATGACTATGATAGATAGACCTGATTTGTAGTTGGATCATTGGGATCATCAAAAACTTGAAATATTTTTTTTCCTTGACATCTGGGCAATTTTATTATAGATGTAGTGAACACAAAGAAATATTATACATGGGGGAGGCTAAGTGGTGCAGTGAGTAAAGCCCCGGCTCTGGAGTCAGGAGGACCCGAGTTCAGTTCCGGCCCCAGACACGTAACACCCACAAACACACACACATACACACACACACACACACACACACACACACAAAACTAGCCATGTAACCTTGATCAAGTTACTTAACCCCAATTGCCCTCCAAAAGGCAAAAAAAAAAGAGAAATATTATACATGTAAAGTGATATAATATGCAGGGATGCAAGGTGAATAAAGTACAACTCCATTTAGGAGGAAAACTCCATGTTTTTTTAATCCACAGCAATTCTTGTCATAGTTAATTTCTGCTTAGGATGAAGTTATTCTGATGGAAAAATAAGTGACTTTGGTATATGAGTGTTATGTTCCCTATGACAGGATGACTAATCTTTTCTGCCATTCATCCTCACCTGTAAGGCTACAATGGCTAAATCAAAGATGTATTAAATGTCATAATTAAGGAGTTCAGCTTTTTCATCTTATTGATATTCACTGTCATATTATTTGGTTTCTTATAGAACTGCACATTTTATAATTTGTTCATGGAAATCCTTTTAGGAGAAAAAATGATGATTCTAGATGATTCTTGCTTCAAACATTAATACTGCCACTATGGAATAGTATGGGCATGGGTTCCAACAGAAAAGAACACCTCATATAATATCCTGGCATTAATGCTGTTTCCCCAGGCAGCTAGTTCTAAAGGATCTTGAAACAAGCATGTATCCTAGGCAAGATGGAAATGGACAGGATTCTGCATATAAATAATTCAACTTAATTCTCTTACATTCAATGAATATTCATCAAATACTTATAACATAGAAGTATTAAGTACTAATACTAGGAGATATAAAGATAAAAATAAGAGTCTTTTACCTCAAAAAGTTTAAATTATACTGGGGATAGCTATTACAGTATTTATATAAGTAAGAAAACACAAAGTACATAAAAATTATACAAGATGGAGTGTAATTATCTGAACTATGATTTGGAAGAAGTGGGGTGAGGCAAGAGTACATTCCTGATGTAATGCAGAGTATGTACAAAGGCACAGAAAACATGCCAAATGGAAAGAATGTCAAGTGTAAGGAACGACAAGGATTCAGTTCTAAATATATCAGATAATATGAGAAAAGAAACAACTTGAAAAAAGTCTGGAAAGATGGATGGGATCCTGTTGTATGGAATTCTAAATGCTAGGAAAAGTATGTATTTTATCTCAGAGGAAATAAAAAGCCTTTGAACATTTTTAATAGGAAGATGAAGTGTTCATATTTAATTTTTTTAAACATCAATTAAATAACAATATGGAAGATAGATTGAGTTGTGTCACTTACATCTGAGCCACTGTTAGGTCTATAAACAAATTTCTACTCCTTTCACCAACTTTAAAGCAGCAATAAAATATTCATCTACTATTACATACTTATACCACCTTTCCAAATAATAATGCACTTTAATTTACCTGAATTTTATAGTTGGAATTTCTCTGATATACATCAAAGTTAATAATTAACAAGTACCTTTCTGGATCTGAAGAAGAGATGTATAATACAACACAATAAACATTTATTAAGCATTCCTACATACCAAGCACTGTGCTAAGATCTTGGGATAGAAACATGAAAAAGAAAGGCAGCCTTTTCCCTCAAGGACCTTATAGTCTAATGGGGGAAAAGAACATACAAAAAGAAGTTGAAAAGTGGAGAGGAGGAAATGGAGGAGAAGGCATAAGGATGGTAGAATCGATCCAAGGAGTACAGCAGGTGAGTTTGTAATGGATTTTTGTTATCTTTAGGTCTCAAATTGCTATTGTTTTTTGGGGGACAGGGTACATAAGATTTTTCTCCTGATTGAAAATAAATACACACACACCACACACATATTGTGTATGGTATGTATGTGTGTGTGTTTCTTGAGGTTAGAGAGTTGGAGGGTAGTAACTTTCTTTGTATATCACTTAGCAATTAGTACAGTTCCTAATACATTGTTGCTATTGTTGTTCAATTGTTTCATTTGTGTCTGACTCTGTGATTCCATTTGGGATTTTCTGAATATGAGTAGTTAGTTTGTCATTTCCTTCTCAGTTCATTTTACAGAGGAGGAAACTGAGGCAAATAGTGTTACGTGATTTGCCTAGGTTTATACAACTAATAATTATTATCTGAGCCCAAATTTGAATTCAGGAGGCTGAGTCTTCCTTACTCTACACCCACTATTCTATGCACTTTACCACTTAGCTGCCTTCTGGTACATAGTAGGTACTTAATAAATCATTGTTGACTTTACATATCATCATACCTTTTTCTATATATCCTTTCCTCCAACCCCTACTAGAATGCCATTCCTTGTAACAAAAAACAAAAGAGAGAGGAAAAGATCATGAAAATTGAACATTTGTAAAAAATCTTCACCTCAGCGTTCCATATCCATAGTCATCAACCTCCACAAAGAAGGCAGGGATAGCCCTTCAAATATTCCTACTTTGGGGACAGCCCACCTCATTGTTTAATTCTACAACATTGTTTTGGCTGCTTTATTGTCAATGTTCTTTCTATTCACATTGCTGTAGTCATCAATTGGGCATACATTTCCTAATTCTGATTAGTTCTTTACTTCAGCTCATAATGATAATTTCATGATTCTTTATACTCATCATTTCTTATAGAAAAATAATATTTCAGTGTATTCATACGCCACAATTTATTTAGATAGCTCCCACTTGATGAAGTTTTATTTTTATTTTGCTCTTTTCTAGTACAGAAAGGTTGTGGTATATTTGTGTGTACTGTGTGTGTTTGTGTGTGTATAAAGAGGAGCAAGAGGGAGGGAGACACACATATACATATGCATTACATGTGTGCATATTTGTGTATACATACATACACAACATATATTAAGTATTTATTAAAATAGCTCATTATTAATTTAGTTATATTTGTTATTAAATTTTGTTTATGCTGTATATAGCAATAATTCATATATAAAATATCATATAAGTATAATTATTACACTTATGAAATATCATAAATATTAGATGCAAAGTATTGCTATATGTAGAAACACTTCTATATTAGCAAAGAACAAATAAAATCAATGCTTATCAAGTGGTAAATGGCTAACCAAACTGTGGAACATAAATGGAATATTATTCTTCTATAAAAAATGAGAAATACAAAAAATCATGAAAAGATTTAACAAGTTGATGAAATGTGGAGCAGGATTAGGAAAAATATGCAAAATAAAGTATTACAACAATGGAAATTTAGAGTTGGCTTATATATGTGTGTATGTCTATTTAGATTTGCATCTATATATATATATATCTCGATGTCTATCTTTCCCCATATCTCCATCTATAGCCATTTATCTCTCTATCTCTATGGATACATGGGTATTGTGAGTAAGAGAGACAGAATAAGGATGACAGCTAGATTGTAAAACTGGGAGACTAAGAAAGGATAAGGAAAAAAATAGGGACATTTGGAAGGAGGAACCTGGGAGAAGGGACATAATGAGTTTAGTTTTAGATGTGAATTAAAATGACTATAGGAAATATGGCTCAAGTTGGCAGTTGGAGATGTGGGACTGAAGATCAGCAGAGAGATGAGGGCTGGATATGGAGATGTAAGAATCATCGACATCTTAGAGGTGCTAACTGAATCCATGGGAGCTAATGAGATCGCCAAGTGAGACAGAATACAGGAAGAAAAGAACACAGCTAGGCCAGAGCACTTTAGGAAGGATGATCACAGTTTTGGGCCATGAGCTGCCTGAAGAAACCAAAGAATACCGAGTAGAAAGAGTTTGATAGGCAGAAGGAGAACCAGGAGTTAATAGTGTACCAAAATACTAGAGACAAAAGAGTATTAAGAATAGAGTTATCAACACTGCCAAAAAGTGCAGAGAGGTAGAGAAAGATGCGAATTAAGAATAGACCCTTAGATTTGGTAATTAGGAGATCACTAATAACTTTAGAAGAAAGATATTCAGATGAATGATAAGTTCCAAAGTCAGACTATAGAGAGTAAGAAGAGAATGAGAGGTGGGGAAGTGGAGGCATCTCTTTTAGAAGATTGTCTCGAGGGATGTAGACACAAAAAAGAGAAGAGATATAGTACAATAGTTAGTGGGAATGAATGGATGAAGTGAAATTTTTTTGAGGTTAAGGGAAACATAGGAATGTTTGTAGGTAATAGGGAAATAGTAGACAGGGTGCATGAAAATCAGCATAGTATAAGAAGACTGGAAAGATATGAGGGAGCAAGGTTATAAAGAGTTTCTAAAACCAAGCAGGACTTCATATTTGAACATCAGGGTATTAGGAAGGACATGTAGGGGAGTAAATTATAGATAAATGGATATGTATGTATGCATTTATGCACACACACACACAAAACGCACGAGTTCCTTGCCATTTTGCCATTTGCAGAGATATTTATAGTCAATGATTCTCTCTCTATTTATACATAGTATATGAGTGTACTTCAGGATAAATTTGTATCAATAGATTGAAGTCAGAACTCTGCTTAGGAGAAAGGAAACAAAAAATAATGTTCTTCAGAGGTTAAAAAAAGTTCTCAAATTACAGTAAATATACTGGAATTGAAATAAAAGAAGAATTTTTTTGGTAAAAAAAAAGTTTGTTTTGCAAAATACAAAGGTCACTGGGAAAAAAATAATCAACCACTGAAAAAATAAAGTTCCCCATCTATAATGTGGCAGAAGTTAGTGAAATATTCAACTCCTGGAGCAATACAAAACAAAGAAGAAATCATTTCTAGATAAGAGGACAGAATCTAATGGATATTCTCAATAAGCCTAAAAGCTCTGTTACCACTATAGTGCAAAGATAATGATTTCTACCTCTACAATTCCTTGCAATGATTGTTTTGCCAATATACAGTGTAAAAGAAACAAAGAGTAATAATTGCTTGTCAGCACTGACGAAGCATGACAGGCATCAAGAATGGGAAGGGATTTGTTGGGGAAGGAATACCATGTTGCTATAAAGAACAGTAACAGCCGGAACTGTACATTCACCAGTAGAACAAGGAAAAAAAGAACACTTGAAGGTCAAATTAAATGAGCTGTTTACACCTCTCCAGTTAAACAAAATATATTTCAGAAGCTAAATGACTTGAATTGTTGAGCAAACTTAAAAAGGTGCAGAACGATGCAAGAAATCATATAAGAGTTAGAACTGTATTTCCAGATGAGGTCCAATTATGGTATGGATGAGGGAAAGATTTATCATAGAGTATTATTAAGGCAAATATAAACCACCAAGCATTTCACTATAGAAAAATTACACTACTGTGAAGCGTAATTCCTTAAAAGCATCCATACTGATTGAACTATTTTTTAATGATACTAGAGGGAATTATGACAAAAGAATAAAAGTTATCCAACTAAAGTCTACTTTGGGGATATGGGATGGGGGTAGGGAGGTGAGTAATGAATTTAACTTGTGATTTTTATTACTATAGGGAACCCCTGGTAAGAAACTCCCTCTACCAATGTCAATAAGCATCTACTCTGCAACTTAGAATTTGGAAGAATAGCTTGGAGTGTGTGTGTGTGTGTGTGTGTGTGTGTGTGTGTGTGTGTGTTCAGGCATTTTTGGTCAAGTGGGGTTCCTGATTCAGGGTTCTCTTGGTAAAAATACTAGAATGTTTTTCCATTTCCTTCTCCATTTCATTTTACACATGAGGAAACAGAGGCAAGTAGGATTAAGTGGCTTATCTAGGGTCACACAACTTAGTAGTTTATTAGTGTCTGACACCAGATTTGAACTTAGTAAGTCCTAACTCCAGGCCCAGTACTCTATCCACTGAACCACTTACTGACCCTTGCCTAAAGCATTTAATGGTTAATTAACTTGCACAGAGTCATACAGGAATTAAGAAAGCAGACCTTTCTAATACTGAAGTCAGTTCTCATTCCAATTTCACTATAATGCCTCTAAACATTTATTATCAAATAAAGAGGCAAAATTAATACTACTGTATTAATCAACAAACTTGTTTTTGTAAACACAAGTTGAGTTATCTATCTCAGGTTCAGTGGGAGATACAGATAGGAAATGGGATAGGCAGCATTATATGGCCTTTAATCTTTGCTAAGCACTTTACATATATTACCTCATTTGATCCTTACAAGTCTACGAAATAGTTGCTATTATTATTCCCATTTTACAGATGAAGTAACTGATTCCGAGAGAGGTTAGGTGAGTTACTCAATATTATTCACCTCTTAAGTATCTGAGATAGGATTTGAATTCTGATCTTCCTAATTCCAAGGCTAGCACTCTACTCCCTGAGCCACTTGGATAGATGCACAAAGCACAGAGTGGAACACTGATCCTAAACACAGACACATGAAAAAATTATAAAGAACACTTGTGTTCTTTATTAATGATAATAAATAGGAATAAGTGGGAATTTATCAACAAATACTGTTATACATCCATGTCCCCCCATTATTTTCAAATCTTGTACATGTTGTGCAAATCTTTCACTGGGATTGGGGGTAAGTAACTGAATGTACTAGGAGTCTTTCTCTTCCTCTCTGGACATTGCATAGGTTCCAAAAGAGCCCACAGGCTATTCATCAGATATCCCTAATAGTGTGTCAGGAAATATGTCAAATACAAACATAGTTTATTTGACTTTCCATTGGGGTGTCAAGATGTCACCACGGGTTGCATCATCCAGAAAGGTCTCATAGCATTTGAGCTGAACCTGTAAGAACATATGGGATTTAGAGAGTAAAGAAATTAATTTGTGGAAATTTCTATTTTAATACATTCTCCAAGATTTTCTTTCTAATGTATGCCTTTTTTGTCAAATTCTTTCCTGAATATTTGAATAGAAACTGAAGGCATTCAAATAAAGTAGTGCCTTTAATGTACTTAGAACAGAGTCTAGCACAGAGGAAGTGATAATGCTTATATCCTTCTTTCCTTCTATCTCTAGCATTCAGTGGCTATCTGATCTTGGACAAGTAACTTAATCCTCATTGCAACTTTGTAATGTTCTAATCTAAAAAATGAAGGGAGTGTATTAGATATATTCCTTATACATTTTTCATTCAGCAACTATAAGTAGTCCCTCAGAAAAGTAGCAAAATCTATTTTGGGTAGACAGGACAATATATGAATTTGTTTGATACCAAAAAATGTGGCTATGCAAGGGTACAGGGGTAGTTAGTGATATGGTGATTTTAGGAAGTGCAAAGTGCCTTTCTACATCAAAATGTCAGCATTTTCCAACTTCATTTAAACAAAATAATTTGGTATTTTTCTTCTCTCTTGTATGGAACTGATCCACCTATGAAGCAATGGCAATGTTGGTGAACTGCACTCTGCAAATAGAATTGATTAGTATTTAAATAAAATTTCAGTCATCTTTCAGTATTCAATTATTTGTGATCCTCAGTTGTGGTTTTCTGGGCAAGATATTGAAGTGGCTTGCCATTTCCTTCTCCGGCTCATTTTACAGAGGCAAACAGACTTGCTTAGGGTAATATAGCTAGTAAATATCTGAGGTCAGATTTAAACTCAGGAAAATTAGTCTTCCTGACTCTAGGCCTGAAAATATCTACTGTATCAACTTGCTGTCCTGTGTAAATAGAACATTTTCACAAATTATAAATATTTAAGCATCTATTAAGTCCCACGACTCATAGGAACATAGATTTTAAGCTCAAAGGAACCCTAGAAGACACTAAGTGCTACCAAATCATTTTATAAATAAAAGAAGTCCCTTCGAGGGAAAGTAATTTCCCTATAGCCATATGGGCAGTAAGTCATGGAGCTAAAATTCCAAAACAGGTTGTCTGGCATTAATTGCTGTGTTTATTTCACTGCATCATACTTTCTCATGGAGAGCTATATGGGATGTCCCAACAGACTTAGTTTTAAGGAATTAAAGTTTTAAACTGAACTCAGACATTTGGGATTCTTTATATTGAATTCAATCCAACCTAGGCCAATAAAATATCAACAAGTTACTAATAATTACTTTCTAAATTCCCTCTGTTAGGTTCTGAGAAAACAAAGACAAAAAACAAAATGATTCTTTACCTTAAAAGGTGACACATTTCCTCACAGGTAAATACACACAAAGGTATTTCTGAAGGTAAAGAATTCTTCTTAACAGGAGTTCTTACACTGGGATGAATTAACTTGATTTTAAAATATTTTACAATTGCATTTCAGTAGCATTAATTTTTTGGAAATCCAAAGTGTTTTATTTCATGCATATAAAAACATTTTCCCCCTGAGGAGTCCATAAGGTTTTCAGGGACTATCTCATGACTACATGGCATAAGAAATTAAGGACCCTTACATTACTTGGTGGGAGGCAGAGGTCCATAAAGACTTTTTGGAAAAAGTATTACCTAAAGTCAATGATTATAGAAAACTACTGTTTGATAAACCCAAAGATCGCAGCTTCTGGTATGAGAACTTACTATCTGACAAAAACTTCTGGGAAAACTGGTAAACAGTATGACAGAAACTTGGCATAGACCAACATCTGATATCATATACCAAAATAAAGTCCAAATAGGTGCATGATTTAGATATAAAAACTGATACTATAACAAATTAGGCAAGCAAGGAATAGTTTATCTGTCAGATTAATGGAGAATTGAGGAATTTACGACCAAATTAGAAATAGGGAACAGTATGAAATGCAAAATGGATATTTTGATTACATTAAATTGAAAAGATTTTGCACAAACAAAGCCATTGACACCAAGATCAGGAGGGAAGCAGAAAACTGCTAAAGAAGTTTTAGAACTAGTGTCTCTGATAAAGGCCTCATTTCTAAAATATATAGAAAACTGAGTCAAATTTTCAAGAATATAAGTCATTCCCCAATTGATAAATTTTTAAAGGATATGAACAGGCCATTTTCAGAGGAATAAATTAAAGATATCTATAGTTACATGAAAAAATCCACTAAATCACTATTGATTAGAGAGATACAAATCAAAACAACTCTGAGGTCCCACATCACACCTATCAGATTGACTAACATGACAAAACAGGAAAATGATAAATGTTGAAGAAGATGTGGGAAAGTTGGAACACATTCATTTTTGGTGGAGCTGTGAGCTGATCCAATCATTCTGGAGAGCAATTTGCGACTATGCCCAAAGGGCTATAGAAATATCCCTACCCTTTGACCCAGCAATACCACTTCTAGGGCTATATCCCAAAGACATCAAAATGGGAAAAAGAAATGCACGTAAAAAAATATTTATAGCAGCTCTTTTTGCAGTGGTTAAGAACTGGAAATTAGGGGGATGCCCATCAATTTGGGCAATGGCTGAACAAGTTGTGGTATATAAATGTAATGTAATACTAGTGTGCTATAAGAAATGATGACCAGGCTGACTGCAGAGAAACCTGGAAAGACTTATATGAAATGCTGAGTGAAGTGAGCAGAACCAGGAGAACATTGTACGCAATAACAGCTATGATGTGCATTGACTGATTTTGATAGACTTAGCCCTTCTCAGCAATGTAAGAACCTAAAACAATTCCAGAGGACTCATGATGGAAAACGTCATCTACATCCATAGAAAGAATTATGGAGTTGGAATATGGAGTTAAGCAGACTATTTTCTTTTTTGTTGTTGTTTTTTGTTTTTTCTCATTTTTTTCCCCTTCTGTTCTCATTCCTCTTTCACAACATGACTTATGTGGAAATATGTTTAATATGCTTATATGTGTGTAGCCTATAGAAGATTGCATGCTCTTTCTTTAAGAAAACTTAAAACTTATTGAAGTGAACGTTGAAAACTAAAAATAAACTAATTTTTTAAAACTTACCTAAACTCGACACTGAACGATGAAAAAAAATCAGAGGGAGATAAGGATAGAGTCAATTCCAGATATTATATTTATATGTGTTAGAATCACAGATTTAGAGTTCGAAGGATGGCTTATGTAAATATCCAGATTCATTAGATAGTAGATAGAATGTTGATATTGACAAACAGTTATCTCATTTGTATTGCAAAATGACTGTAGGACAGTAATGAGTGGTGTGAAATCACACTGGAAAGTTTGGTTAAAGGTAGACTGAAGAATTGGATGATTAGTTGAAGCATTTATTCTAGAGGTTCTAGTGAATCGTTGAAGATTTTTGAAGAAGAGAAGTTATATTGTTAAGTCTGTGTCTTAAGAAAACATTTGGGGCAATTATGTAGAGTTTGTATTGTTGAAGAGAGAGACTAGAGGCTAAGAGATCAATGAAGAATCTGTTATATTAGATAGATTAGAAGTCATAAAAGCCTGAATTAAGGCAGTGGTGAAGAAAAAAGTGTAAAAGAAGATGAGTGAATTGTTGTAAGAGATATTGTAGAGATATAATTGACAAAATTTGACAACTAACTAGATATAGGGTCATACAACAGAATGTCATCTCGCTGATGTCTGGGATTACTTATTTATAATTTAATATTTCTAGTTTCTGAACAGTACCTGGTACATAATGGGCATCTAAGTAATGCTAATTAATTAAGAGAGAAGATTCTAGGATGGCCAGAAAAATATGAATCTAGTTAAATGGAAAAGTATTGGTGCTCTGAACAGAAATATTAATAACTACCATTAATATAGTGCTTACTGTATACCAGGCATTGTCCTGAACATTTTACAGTTATTATCTCATTTGACCCTCACAATAGCCCTGGGATGTAGGTGCTTTTGTTATTCTCATTTTACAGATGAGGAAACAGAGTTTAAGTGATTTGCCCAGTGTCCCACAACTAGTAAGTATTTGAGACTTAATTTGAATTTGGGTCTTCTTGTCTCCAACACCAGTGGTCTGGAAGTTTAACAAAGTGGGCAGGTAGAGGGAAAATATATAATGAGTTCTTTGCTGGTTATGTTGAGCTTGAAATGTCTGTTAGATATTCACATGATAACATCCAATGGATATTTGATGATGTGGGAAAAGAGCTCACGATAAAGCCTGGCACTGGATTTATATATTTTGAAATCATCTGCATGTTACTTTCAATACATTTATTGTGTACCGTAAAATGCTGTTTAAAAGTAAATGAAAATACACAAATACAAGCATGCATGCAAACACATACATGAACACATGCAAAATCAAAAACTATTTTAAAAAGCTTCTCAATGATTCTATTTAACACAGCAAAAGAAATCAGGTTAAAAGAAATGATAGATGTTACAAATAATGACCACAAATACACATATATCTTGCAGTGATTAGTTCAGTTGGTTAATTAGTCAATGATGCCAGTGCTCTATTTTCAATTTCTCTGTTGGACAGTTTCATTTTGCTCTTTAATACCCAAAGACTGCTCTCCTATCTCTGATAAGCAATTCTTGTAAATAAATTAATATCACAAGGATACTCTCATAAAGAATGTGATAAAACAAGGGAAGTTACAATGGGGCAGCATCATTTATTAAAAAGATCACTACCGTAGAACCTGTGTCTGATTACATGCTGCTATGGAGAGGAGGGGAGAGGATAGAGAGGGGGAGAAAATTTGAAACTCAAAAGATTGTGGAACTGAATGTTGTAAAATAAAAGTAAATAAATTAATTTTTAAAAAAGAGCACTACCTTTGGTATTATTCAAACAAAGATTAAATCCTGGTTCTGCCACTGGTGGAAACTTGTGCAAGTTTAGTTTTTTTTAATAATTTAGAATTTATTTGTTTATTTTTAGTTTTCAACATTCATTTCCACAAGATTTTTAGTTCCAAATTTTCTCCCTTCTCTCCCCTATCCCCACCCCAAGATGGCAAGCATACTAATTACCCATTCCGTCAGTCTGCCCTTTCTTATATCCCCCCATCCCTCTCTTACCCCCTTACCCCTTACTTTCTTGTAGTACAAGATGCATTTATATACTTCATTGCCTGTGTATCTTATTTCCCAGTTGCATATAAAAACAATTTTTTAACATTTGCTTTTAAAACTTTGTGTCCCAGATTCTCTTCCTTCTTCCCTCCTCACCCACTCCCACTGAGAAGACAAGCAATTCAATATTGGTTACACATGTGTAGTTATGCAAAACATTTCCACAGTAGTCATATTGTGAAAGACTATTTCCATCCATCCTATCCCACCTCCCATTTATTCTATTTTCTCCTTTGAACCCTGTCCCTTTTCAAAAGTGTTTGCTTCTGACTACCTCATCCACCAATATGCCCTCCCTTCTATCATCCCTCATCTTATCCCCTTCTCCCCTACTTTCCTGTGGGGTAAGATGTCCAATTGAGAGTGTATGCTATTACCTCCTTAAGCAAAATCCAATGAGAGTAAGGTTGACCTACCTTTCACCTCCCTGCTCTTCCTCTCCATTTTCACAGCTTTTTCTTGACTCTTTTATGTGAGAAAATTTACCCTAATATCTCTCCCTTTCTCCTTCTCCCAATATATTCCCCTCTCACCTCTTAATTTTATTTTTTAGATATCATCCCTTCATATTCATCTCAACTTGTGCCCTCTATACACACACATATATACACACACATTTATATACATACATACACACATGCATATGTATATACATACACAATATACATACATACATACATACACATTTATACATATATACATACATACACAAATATTTCTGGAACATTTGGGGTTTTTTTTGCTTGTTTGTCTTGTTTTGTTTCTAACTTCTCTATCTCTTACTTTCCTAATCAATAAAATGAGGAGATTGGACCAAGTGATCTCTAAGGTTCTTTCTAAACTAAATTTATGATTCTGTGAAATCTAAGTGATTTCCAGTGGTGACAGGAGTTGTGTAAGGAAAGCATGTTGACATTATGGCATGCCCATGTATTCTTTTCCAGGTTAAGGTAAAAGCAGAATATTGAATATTAACCCTTTTGGAGGTAGTGACTTCAGGCACATCATGATTTAGTATTTAGTATTTAGAAAATGTCCCACCTCTCTGGCTTGCCTGATTTCCTTTCAGATTGACTAGATACTAATATTAATGAAATACTTTGCAATTTTCAAGATACTTTACTCACAACAACCCTGGAAGATAATCAGTACAAATATATTTATCTTTGGGAATTTCTTTTCTTATGGGAGAGAAAGAAAAAGAGTGGGAAAAGATTTGTCATTTCACTGTATAAGTGACTACCAACAGGGAACTTCTATAACCAATGCATTACAGTACCTGCTCTATAATTTGTAGTCTTTCCTAGAGATTTGCTTGGGTACACTGAAGGGTTAAGTACCTCATCCAGGGTTACCCAGTCAGTATGTGTCAGTGACAGGACATGAACCTCATGAAGTCTTCTTAACTCTGAGGCAAGCTCCCTATCCACTATGACAAACTGATTTTCCCTAAAGATTAGATTCGATCTATTAGATTATTGTTATGTTATATTTATTATATTAATGTTATATTTTATTATAGTATGATATATTATGTTATGACATGTTATATGTATCATATTATAATATCAAAGTTTGAGGTAGTCACATGGAAAGCAAAAGGGGAAGTAACAACTCCAACTGTAGTCTTCTGACTCTCTGTCTAGGACATTTTCCATTATTCCATGCTGTAGGTCACAGCAAATAAGTGGGCAAGACTAACAAGTCTAGAATTACAAGACATGTAAGCTTTGGGAGAATAATCATTTAGAAGGAAAAGTCAGGCTGAGAGTAACATTGTGTGTGCAGTATATTGACCACACGACATGGTATATAGCATAGTATGAACCAATGAGCACTGGCCTGGGAGTCAAAGGACCTAGATCTGAAAAATTTTGTTGTTCCATCATGCCAAATTCTTCATCATCATATTTTGGGGTTTCCTTAGCAAAGATACTAGAGTGGTTTGCCATTTTTTTTTCTCTAGCTCCTTTTAAAGATGAGAAAACTGAGGCAAACAGGGTTAGAGATCTCTTCAGGGTCACACAAATAGTAAATGTTTGAAGTCAGATGTGAACTCAGGAAAAGGAACTCTCCCTGACTCCAGGTCCAGTGCTCTACTAACTGTTCCACCTAGATGCCCCATAATGGTTTGAAAAATTATGCTGCTATTGTAAGATCTTGAGCTACTTCCTTGACCCCCATGGTCTCAGTTTCCTTATCTGTAAAAAAGTAATTTGGACTAAATTATTCCTAATAACTCTTCCAGTTATGGCAATTCATGATATAAACTTACATCTACCAGGGAAGTTTGTGTTTTTTAAAGGGTATTCTTAAAGACAAAAGATTTGAAATCCAAAACTCATGAATGAATTTCAAGAAAAAATATAAAATAAATGGGAAAGATTTGGGGTGTGTATGCAAGATGTCCTTTCCTGTCCCCCTAAAACCACTCCTTGAGTATAATAATATAGGTTACCTATTTATAATGTCAGCCTTGGAAGAAAGAAATACTATTTACAAAGCAGTCTGTCTTTCTGGCCACACCTACTCAAAAAGATTCCAGGAAAATGTAGTAGTATGTTCCTTGAATATGGACAATAATACTCTATTTGTTGCCAATTTGATGCTTATGTCATCATTATCAATATTATTATTATTATTAATCTCCTTATTCTTGCTAAAGTTGGTATTCCATTATCGTTCCTTTACATTTAATGTTTTGTGGATTGTTGCAGAGGTGATAAAATGACTACTTTTTGTAACTAAATAAAAGTAATGTTACCTCAGCTTCTAGAGGCTCATGCAAAGTGTGTTTGGGATATCTGTAATAGCAGGTAGCAGGGTAAGAATACTTCCAATGAATTTTATTCTCTTTTACTAGGTCTCCATAGTTTGAAAGTTTTGTTTTATTTTGTTTTATGTACTTTGAAAGTTATATATGTGGCTATAACTCTCAAAAATGATGTGGTCACATTTTTAAGGTTCATTTTGGTGATGGTAGGCAATCACAATTTGCTCTGGGATAAATGACCTTGTTCCAGTACAGTTTATTTATTCAATCCTAAAGTTTGTTGCCTTATTTTTTATTTGTGTTCTTTTCCTTAATGACTCAACTTCTGATGTCTAATTCTGGTCACTAGGTCATGTTGCCTTGGTATTTTATAGATACTATAGTTTTGCGGTTTGCAATGATATGTTTGATAGTTTCTTTCATTTCTTTACATAAGCTACTTTGGGTAAAATGTCCAGACTCCTTCAGTATGACTTATCTATAATTTCTTGTAGAATTGGTGTGGTTCTGAATTGCTATTATAAAACTTTCCATTTCTATTAGCAACTTTGCAACACTTAGACTTTTGTTCCATACTTCTCAGTCAACATATCATAGGTTGAGTTCATAGGAACATAACTTATGGATGGTCATTTTATTCACTTATTGGATATTAACTACAGGTATTTCACTTTCATTTAGGTGAAACAACTCCAATATGAGGTGGGATGCTTATTGGCATTCTTGGCTATAACTGTGTGTTTTGTTTCTTTGATAAGTATTTCTCTAATTTTAACTTATTCTCTTACCCTCTGAAGAAAGGTATCAATACTCTTTCTCCTACTTGATAAGCAACTGTTACTTTTTTTCCCTTAGTTTCCTTTGTAAAATGAGTCTTGTCTTTCATTTTATGGATTTTTGTTAGGCTACCTTCCAAAGTTATTGCACCAGCATTTTTGAGGTCTTATAATCTGTATTAAAACTGTTATTGCACGGGTGCCAGTGGATTGAAATATTTCTCCCCTAGAGCACTGATTTTAGCATCATGGTAAGTCTCTCGACATATGCACACATGGCTTGCACTTTGATAACTTCATTGTTGATTTTACCTGGAAGGCTGTATTTGTATCATCTCTATATGTTGGTTCAATTTTACCTCCAGATTCAATCTCTTAAGTCTCGAGTCCCTATGCATAAGATGCACATTAAGTAAAGAATAAGAAAAGCAAAGGCCACTTTCCCAAATGATATTTTGATTCCATTGGGAAAAGATTATACAAGACTGAAACTCTATTTAATGTAAGTTCAGCAAAACGATGTAACTTGATGTTACCCATGTACATTAAGTGATTAATAATAATCTTTTGGTATCACTCCCTCTTGATTTTGATATAATGTACTTAGTTCTATTTTTAAAAGAGGAAAATAGATTTAAGAGTAAGAACTATTAGATACAAATTTCCTCCTTGAAAATGTCACTTTTATACACATTTTTTCTTGATATCTTGTTTGCAGGTTATATTTAGTGTAACTAGAGAATAATTTTCCATGTGAACATCAAATAATCTTCAAATACCATAGTTTCTCACTATAATTACATCCATTTTATATATCTACAGCATACAAACCATGAGTGCAGAAGTGAATTCAAGGTTTTGTCATAGTAATGATAATAATAATAGTATTTATATAGGATTTTAAAGTTTGCAAATCATTTTATATGGCATTTCAGTTAAGGCTCATTATATGCTAGGAGGTAGGTATTCTTACCCACATATTACAGATGAAGAATCTTGGCTAGAAAGAGGCTAAGTGACTTGCTCAGAGTCACACAACTAGCCTGAAGCAAGGTTTGAAATTATTTCTTTACTCCAAATTAGACAGCTAGTTCATCAATTACTAAATAAATAATGAGTTGTTATTTACACCTACATGTTTGTTTGGTTTTTTTTGGCACACCATTGTTGTTTCTCAGCCAATATATTATTTTCTTATAATAGATTTTTTAGAGATATAAGCTTTAAATAATAATGAAGTATATAAATATGTAGTTCATTTTTTTGATGACTCATTGTTGAGTCATCTTTCTTTTTTATCTATTTACATCCAAAAGAAAATACAAAATGCCGTTTGGATTTCAAAGCCCTTCATCACCTAACTACCTCCTAATTTTCCTGTCTTCTTATATTTTGCTCCTTAACACATACTCTTTGACCGAGTTACATTGAATTCCTGGCTATTTCACAAACAAATCATGCCATTCTTTGGCCCCAGGCACTTTCTCTGTCTCCCATGTATCAAAAATTCTCCCTACTCCGTTCCACCTTCTGATATCTCTGACTTCATTTAAGTTCAAACTACAATCCTATCTTTTACTGGAAGCCTTCCCCAACACCTTGAAGTTCTATCACCTTTTTCTGTTAATTATTTCCTACATATATATATATATGTGTGTGTGTGTGTGTGTATGTATGTATATCTATGTATGTGTATATATATATATAGTACATAGTTTGCCTTGTATATATTTGTGTTACTGTTATGTCACAAATTAGATGGCAAGTTCCTTGACAAAAAGGACTTTCTTTTGCTTCTTTTTGTATCCCAAGTTCTTGACATAGTGCCTTGCACATAGCAGGTGCTTAATAAATGTTTATTTATTGAGTGATTATCTATTAAGTAGATATTATCTAATTAATAAATCCCTCATGTTTCCCATGTAACTGATTTGGTTTTTGAATGTGAAAAATCCATTCTTATGGGGGTAAAGCGGGATATCACCATGCTGTTTCATAACATAATCATAGAGACAATGAAAAACATTTTTGCATATATAAGAAGGGTTCCCATACTTAGCCAATGTTCATACTCTTGTACAACTGTGATGCCTTTTTTTCTTCCTTGGATAAAGAAGGCCTGGGAGACTGAATGGAAGAAAGGGTAATAACCAAACCGAACAAACTGCACCCCGTGGTGATGCAACCTTTTTCATGAATTCTGATTCACAGGGCTGATTTGTAAATGGTAAGAAAGGATAATGGAAAACTTTGCACAAAACTAGTTTGAAAAGTAGCAATCTTCAAGGAGGAAGGAGCCATGACAGTGAAAGAGCTGATAGCCAATTAATGCTAGAGGACTCTGGTTGGTCATAGCTAGGATTTTTTTGGCATTGATATTGCTCCTATCCTCTCCCCTAAGCCTCTATACCTGTAGTGCCCCAAGGGAAAAACAATGAGTAAGTCAAAGCTTTCCAACATACCCACTTATCACTCTGTGGAGGTTGATTAAGTGTCAGACGATTAAGTGTCAGTCAAGAATTCCATCAATCTTTAGCATCCCAAACTCACTTTGAGGAACTGATAAGTTTCTGAGGAGACATGAACCATCTAGTTTCCCTCTGACCCACTTGATGGGAAGGAGGTAAGAGGTGCAGGATAGTTAATAACATTGGTTCTGGAGGGGGTTCAGGGACCTAAGGTGGCTTATTTGGGCCATGGACATTGGAAATCCTTGTTGGCCATATAAACATTGATCTATATATCTATATATTTTATACCTATATATCTATATTTATATCCATATATATGTAGATACAGATAACTAATAAAACTATTTTGACTTACCATTATAGTATGAGGGCTAAATGATTTGTCAGTTATATTTGATCTTAAAAAAAGGATAAGCTTTCTGTATGTGGAGACAAGAACCAGTCAGTGTATCTAGAGCCTACAGAAAAATAGGGATATACCAGCTCACATTTCTGGGACACCCTATCACACATATATCTGTCTCTTCCCTGGAGATGAAAAGAAATACTTTTATGAAGCCCAAGCAGATTGTTTTCTGACTTCAAATTCTGAGAGTACTATAGATAATGATTCTATACTCTCTCTTAACTTGATACTCTGAGAATTTGTTTACTCTAGAGAAGATTCCAGCTTCAGAACCCCAGATTGCAAAAGGAGATGAATAATGAAAGATAAAGATTTCTACCCTTTGGACACTAGTTGGGCTTTCAGCTCAGAGATGAAGTATGTTTTCAAATTGAAGGTCTCAATTAAAGACTATTTTCAAAGTAATAATATTCCTTAAGTTATGATTTCTTTTTAAGTTTTTAAACATACTATTAGTTGATAATGTTCAATTCCACAAATTTTTGAGTTCCAAATTGTGTCTCCCCATTCCCTCACTCCATCCCCATGGCAGCATGTAATCCAATATAGGTTCTACATATACCGTCACATTAAATATTAGTCAAGTTTTAAACAAGAAGTGTAACCAATGAAATGGATAACAAGAAAGAAGAAATGAAACAAAGCAAAATGAAAAAGAGAGAGTAAGTAGTTTGCTTCAATCTGTATTCAGACTCCATAATTCTTTCTCTGTGTGTGGACAGCCTTTTCCATCATGAGTCATTTGGAGTTGTCTTATAACCTTGCATTTGCTGATGGGAGCCCAATCTATCAAAGTCAGTCATCACACATATGTTGTATCTGTAGTTGTGTATACTGTTCTCCTGGTTCTACTCCACTCACCCAGCATCAGTTTATATAAGTCTCTCCAGGTTATTATGAAGTCTGTCTGCCCCTCATTTCTTATAGCATAATAGTATTCCATTACTTTCATATGTCACATTTTGTTTGGCCATTCCCAACTGATGGACGTGCCCTTGATTTTTAATTCTTTGCCACAACAAAAAGAGCGGCTATAAATATTTTTGTGCATATGGGTCCTTTTCCCAATTGTATGATCTCTTTGGGATACAGCCCTAGAAGTGGCATTTCTGGGTCAAAGCACATTTTTATAGCCCTTTGGAAATAGTTCCAAATTGTTCTCCAGAATAGTTGGATCAGTTCACAACTCCACCAAAAATGCATTACTATACCAATTTTCCACATCTTCTCCAGAATTTATCATTTTCCTCTTTTGTCATGCTGGACAATTTGATTGGTGAGATGTGATAAGCAAGAGTTGTTTTCATTTGCATTTCTCTGATCAATAGTGATTTAGGGCATTTTTTCATATGCTTTAGATATCTTTAATTTATTCCTCAGAAAATTGCCTGTTCCTATCCTTTGACCATTTATCAATTGGGGAATGACTTATATTCTTATGAATTTGACTTATTTCTCTGTATGTTTTAGAAATGAGGCCTTTATCAGAGATACTGGTTGTAAAAATTCCTTCTCAATTTAATGTTTCTCTCCCGATCTTGGTTGCATTGACTTTGTAGAAAAAAAAATTTTAATTTAATGTAATTAAAATTATTCAATTTGCATTTCATACTGTTATCTGTCTCTAATCTGGTCATAAATTCTTCCCTTCTCCATAAATCTGACAGGTAAACTATTGTTTCTTCTCCCAGATTGGTTACAGTATCAGCCTTTATATTTAAATCATGAACCTTTTTTAGACTTTATTTTGGTATACAGTATAAGATGGTGTTCTACACCCAGTTTCTGCCATACTTTTTTCTATTTCTACCAGTAGTTTTTGTCAAATAGTGAGTTCTTATCCCAGAATCTGTAGTCATTGCAATTATCAAACAGTAGATTACTATAGTCATTGACCACTGTGTTGTGAGTACCTATTCTATTCCACTGATCTACTACTCTATTCCTCAACCAGTACCAAGTAGTTTTAATGACTGCTGCTCTGTAATACAGTATAAAATTTGGTATGGTTAGGCCACCCTCTCTAGCATTTCTTTTGAGTGATTCCCTTGATTTTCTGGACCTTTTGGTCTTCCAGATAAATTTTATTATTATTTTTCTAGCTCTATAAAATAATTTTTGGTAGTTTGATATGGCACTAAATAGGTAAATTAATTTAGGAAAAATTGTCATTTTTTATTATTTTAGCTTGGCCTAACCACAAGCAAGTGAAGTTTCTCCAGTTATTTAGATATGACTTTCTTTGTGTAAAAAACATTTTCTTTTTCATTATATTCTAATAGTTCCTGGGTTTATTTTGGCAGGCAAACTTCCAAATATTCTATAATGTTTACAGTTACTTTAAATGGAATTTCTCTTTCTATTTCTTGCTGATGGGCTTCATTAGAAATATATAGGAATGCTGAGTATTTATGTGGGTTTACTTTATATGCTGCAAGTTTGCTAAAGTAATTTATTATTTCAAGTAATTTTGTAATTGATTCTCTAGGATTCTCTAAGTATATCATCATATCATCTGCAAAGAGTAATAGCTTAATGTCTTATTTACCTGTTATAATTCCTTCAATTTATTTTTCTTCTCTTATTGATACAGCTAACATTTCTAGTACCAAATTGAATAATAGGGTTGATAGTGGACATCCTTGTTTAACCCCTGATCTTAGTGGAAATGCATCTAGCTTATCCTTCTTACATATGATACTTATGGGTGTTTTTAGGTAGATGGTGCTTATTATTTTTAAGGAAGACTCCATTCATTCCTATGCTTTCTAGTGTTTTTAATAGGAATAGGTGTTGCATATTGTCAAAAGCTTTTTCTGCATCTATTGAGAAAATCATATGGTTTCTATGAGTTTTATTGCTGATATTCTTGATATGATCAATGATACTGATAGTTTTCCTAGTATTAAATCAGTCTTGCATTCCCAGAATAAATCCTATCTGATCAAAGTGTATTATTCTCATAATAAGTTGCTGTAATATTTTTGCTAATATTTTATTTAAAATTTTTGCATCTATGTTCATTTTAAGCTATGATTTCTAAAGGCAAGTTAGAAAATTATTTTCCAGTGTATAACAAATAGTTGTAATCTTTAGAATAGGGCAGAATTTTCTCTACCAAAGGTGTGCTATATGCTTTATGCTACAGAAATTTACATAAGAATAGTAATGAGAAACTTTCCACTTGCAAGAAAAATGAAAAAAAAAACCTATCATAACATCTTGAAAATTGTATCCTGTTCTGCTCTGTGGTTAAAATGTTACAGTAGATGAAAAGGAGAATACTCAGGACCTCTCATGGGAAAAATAGGGCAGATATTAAAAAACTGATAGAGTCCTAAGTAGCTTTAGATCTCATCTAAGCAAAGTTTCTTTTTAAACTTAAAAAAAAATTGATGCCTTTTGTTTTATGTCCCAGTCATAAGATTGTGGGAGCACATACTTGGAATTTTAAAGAAATTTAGAAGACATCTAGATCACCCTTCTCATTTTAATGATGAGCCTCATTTATGCATGAGAAGTTAAGTGACTTAAATGCCTAAGGACACAGAATTGTGATTTGAACTCATATCCTCTGGTTCAAACTCTAGTGCTCTTTCCTTTGTACAATCCTGAAAGTCATTAGACCTTCCCAGCAATAGACCCTAGTCATGAAATTAAAGCCTCTCCCCTTCTCTAATGTAATAAAAAAGTATTTAAATAAGAACAACTGATACAATGAGGTCATCTGAAAATTACTGAATGAAGAATTCTGTCTATTCTGGTGAGGGATCAAGTTCAATTTCACCATTTATTCTCAAACTATAGGATTAATTACCCCAATTATTGAAAATTCAGCTTCCTTTTAATATTCTTTTCATTTACATTAGTATAGACATTGTTTATCTCATGTTCCTGTTCCTGTTTGCTTTGCTTTCTCTGAGTTCATGCAGATATTCCTTAGTTTCTCGATATTCTTCATATTTTTCATTTCTTATTATATAATAATATCTATTTTATATCATTTCTCTATAATAGTCACTACCCAATAAATGGGCTGCCACTTTGTTTCTAGGGTTGGGGGTAAAACATAAATTGTTGTTAATAATATTTCATTATATACATACATACATATATACACATACATGTACAAACATACAGATATACAGATTGCTATGTACACACAGACATGCATTCATGCATATATATATATATATATATATATATATATATATATATATATATATA